>NW_006408552.1:17904996-17983889 GCF_000296735.1 Chrysochloris asiatica | reverse complement strand
CTATCCTGGAGAATCAATCACTCCCTTCCTTGTTACAAAACTTCTACCTTTGCATTTCCAACCCTCATAATCCATCCTGATAAGCATTATTCACTACAGTATCACGAGTTACCCATCTGTATCTCCTTTCATCAGCTCCGCCCAGACAGATTGAATAGTACCTACTGGAGGTTCTGCCCTCCTCCATGCTCCCTAGCACTAGGTTCCCTCTTGAAAGCTTGTAAGCCAGTCACTTCTTGCCTTCATCGTCCCCTCCTCCTCCATTTGAGTATCCAATGTCCAAGCTGCACTTTTCCATCCACTCTGTGTGTGGGGGTGTGTGTGAATGTTTCTTGCTGTGAGGATTTGTTCCCTCTTTTGAGTTGCTGCTCCATAGATATAGGTCAAGTTCATCAGATTGTATCAGCTCACTCTTTTTTTTTTTCACCTCTTCTTTCCTCTCCTGGTTGAGCTCCGATCATCCAGTCATCCGGTCCAGGTCACGTGGGTGGGCACTCCTGTGCATATGTCCTCTCTTCCCATCAGCCAGTAGCTCCACTCTCCTCTCAAGTCCCTCCGTGGCCACACTACTGTCTCTGGGCCCAAGAGTCCCCAGGCCTCTTCACACTGCTTGCCAACCATGTCCCCAGCTGGGTCCACAGAAGTCCACTGAACATTGTAGGGCTTAGCTTGCCGTTTCATTGCTGCTTTTACCCCACTTCCCCCCATCGGTGATGTGTGTGGCTACCAATCAGAGCAAGTATTTCCGTTGAGTCTTAGTCTTGGAAGGGGGTTTGCGTTGAGAGGACCTGGCCACTTGCCTTGATGTTTCCTACTAGGCTCCCTCTTGAAAGCTTGTAAGCCAGTCACTTCTTGCCTTTGTAGCCCCTCCATTTTGGGTAGCCAATGTCCAAGTTGCCCATCCCTGTCTACCCTGTGTATTGAGGGGGAATAATCCTTGCTGTAAAGATTTGTTCCCTCTTTTGAGCTACTGCATCCATAGGTGTAGGTCAAGTTCATCAAATTATATCAGATTACTCTTTTTCTCTTTTCTTTCTTCTTCTCGTCAAGTTCTGATCATCTAGCCACTGAAGCCAGGTCAAGTGGGTATTATCTGCAAGTGTGAGTGATCTTGTGCATATGCCCTCTCTTCTTATCAGCTAGATGCTTCATTTTCCACTCTAGTCCTTTGTGGCTATGTCTAGGCCCAGGAGTTTCCAGGTCTTGGCAAACTGCTGGCCAACCAGGTCTCCATCCGGGTTCACAGGAATCTATTGAACGTGGTTGGACTTAGCTCACAGTTTCATTGCTGTTTTTCCCTCACTTCCTCTTATCGGTGACCAACGTGGTCACTTGTCAGAGCACATGTCTGCTCGTGTATTCCCATTGAGTCTTAGTCTTGAAAGAGGGTTTGCCCTGAGGGGACTTGACCATTTGCCTTGATGTCTCCTGGGCAAGCAACTTGCTTGTTCTTGTAGTAACAGTCGGGCTGCCATTATTGTTTGTACTTTTCCTGTCAGTCCTTCTTTTAAGAAGTATCTCTGTACTTCTAGCTGCTCTAGGCTGGACTGCTTGTCCTTTCAAGTGGAGATTTCCCACCTCAGATGATTATGCATGGGGCTCAGGATTCCACCTATGGTCTTATGAAATGCAGAGGCTCCGCAGGAAGCCTCCTTCACAGGGCACATTGTAGCCCCATTTTAGGTATTCCAATCAGTTATAGGCAGAAGACAGACTTACAAACTTTTTATGGTGGTATTTCTGGCTATTTCTTTCCCCCTCAAATGTCTATTTTATAATGCTATGCCAGGGAAACCAAGATTCAAAAGACAGCCAAGCATCTTAACATTATTTCCCCTGTTTTGCCCATTCCAACCATGCCTCAATCCCTGTATTCCAGAGCCCTGTTGTTCCAAGGTTGTGCATACATCATTATTTACCTCTGTCCCACTTAGCTACATTTATATTTTTGTTTTTATGTTTTGTTTTATATGTGTACATCAAATATTTCTGCTTTCTTAATTTGGACCTATAAGATGAAAATGGAGTCAGTGCGTTTTCAGTTTTACGTGTTTTAGTTACCTTAGATGCAAGTATAATTTTACAATTTTCTTTATTTAGAGATTATGCATATAGTTTATTGGTGCCAAGTTGACAAGGGGTGGATTAGACTCGGTTGTCTAGAGAAACAAAACCAGTGCTACATATAGATATGATGGTGGTGGTTGGTGGTTATGTGCCGTGAGGTCGGTTTTGACTCATAGAGACCCTGTACAGGGTTTCCAAGGCTGTAAATCTTTACAGGAGCAGAAAGCCTCATCTTTCTTCCGCGGCACTGCTGGTAGTTTCGAACTGCTGACCTTGAGGTTCGCAGCCTGATTTATAAACACTACACTACATATAGATATAGTTGTTAGTCCTGGTGCGGCGCTGTGGGTTAATGCGCCAGACTGCAAAGCCATTTGAACTGCAAGGACGGGGGTTCAAGCTCACCAGCTGCTCCTCGGAAGCCCCCTACAGGGTCACTATGTGTTGGAACCGACTCTATGGCACTTCACAACAACAACAAGTGCCATTGAGTTGCTCTGACTCATAGCGACCCTGTATAGGATTTCTGAAGAGTGGTTGGTGAGTTTGAATCGCTGACCTTGAGGTTCAAACCGGCCTTGAGGCACAGTGTATTATTCCACAGCACCACATATATGAAGAGAAGTTTCTATCAAGGAAATGGATCGCAATTTTATAGCTAGGAGAGTCCTGAGACCTGGTGTGGCCCTGTGGGTTAATGCGTTGAACTGCAAAGTCAAGGTGCAAGCTCACCAGCTGCTCCTCAGAAACCCTATACAGGGTCACTATGGGTTGGACCCGACTCAACAGTGCTTAACAACAACAACAAAGTACAGGCTAGGTGAACCAAGATCAGCAGTTGAGTTCAGAACAGGGGCTGCAGTGACGGGCAACCAAGACCTGGGCAGGCACACTGCAGAATCAGCAGAGCAGAGCACTTGAGCCAGGCAACAAGAACAGACATGCAGAGCCCCCTGGTGGCATCTGGTTTGCCAGGCACTCTCAGTGAAGGGCCCAGACAGCAGACATATAACACAGCAGGCCACTGGCTCAGGTTCTAAGAACTGGAGGTTGGAGGACGACCCAGATGTGAGACCCAGATCCAGAGGAAAAGAGCTCAAGTCTTCCCTGCATGTCCATTATGTTGGGGGCAGCCCATACCCCCAAGGAAACATCCATTCAATTGATTGGTTGCTCAATGCCAATCATCACAGAGTTAACTATCAACTGCCAAATGACTGGTAATCCTGACTCAATCAAGTTGACATAGAGCCTTAACTATCACACTCCACTTACAAGTAGCTTAAACCTCAGTGCTGGCATAGAAGCCCTGATCTTCCCTTTCTCTCTTCTCGCGTCTCCCCGTTTCTCTACCTCCTTTCTCCCTGTTTGTTTGTGTGGGGTTTTTCCCCCAAAATTTATATGAACAGCATGATACCTACATGCGAGGAATTCTAAATAAAAAGGGACACACTCATGACTCACCCACTTTCAGCTGCATGCTTTCCTCACCCAGGTCACGTCCAGTCCCTCACAGGGGTCTGTGGGGCTTTGACCACAAGTCACAGTTATCACAGTCTGTCCTCAGGATACTCCAATGCACAGACTGCTGGGAACTGAGGCTTCAGGGAGTCAGTTTGTGCTGGAGGTGGGCCGTGCTGGCTCCACTCAGTGACCTGCAGCTGCTTATGGTGCTGTTTTCCTGTGTGTCCCTACTGCCCTTCCGTGTAGATAGACCATGCACAAGAGGAGACCTTCTGTGTCCATGCCTGGGGCAGGAGGCCTGAGTGCCTGAATGTTAGTATAGAGGAGGTGGTACTATAGACCAGTCCTCCCTTGTCCACGTCTGAGGGTGGAGGAGCTGAGGGGCTGCTCTTTACTAGAGAGGAGGTGGTATTATGGGCCAACCCTTCCATGTCCATGTCTGAAGGCCTGAGTTGCAGCATGTCCAGTCTTGGCATTCTGACACCCTGTTGTGTCCACAGCTGGGAGCGTGAGAAGCCCCACCATGCCCACAGGGAGCAGCCAGAGCTCAATAGGGACGAGGAACCACTGGAGACTAACATGGAGGGTGATGATGGCGAGTCTGCGGAGCCACACGAGGTGGCCCTGGCCAGAGAGGAGATAAACATGCTTCTCGCGGAGCAGCGGAGAACAGCCGCCCTCAAGGTGGGGGGCACTGGAAGATGGTGATAAGATGCTGTGTCACTCACAGTCCCTGACCCCTTGTCACCCTGATCTCTCCCACAGCTGTAGCCCTGAGAGTTCAGTGAGCTGGCCCACCTCCCAAGAGTCAGCCCAGGCTGGGTCTGGGTGGCAGTGTGCCGGGCAGGGGGTCATGGGGGCAGAGAAGTCAGTGGACACAGGACATGAGTGGCACTGTGGTTCCCTATGTGCCTCGCCTCCTGTGATGGACAGCCAGCTCCTGCCCTCCTGATGGCTGAACCGAGGCTTCCACCAGGGCCTTGCTGGGTACCTGAGGGATACAGCCAGAAGGAAGGCACCTTCGCAGCTCCTCTCAGTGGGTATTTATTTTGGTTTTCCAAGAAGAGTGAACTATTTACGTAACCAACATGGTTACCTAATAGTTTCTTGCCAGAAAAAAAATGACAGGATGGGTCCTGATGGAGGAGATAGAAGAAAACTGATGTGTAGCCCAGAGCTAAGTGTCTGCAGGTGTATTTGCAGGCAAGCAAAGACCAAGGGGATGATGTCAGGTTGTTACAAGCAGGTGGTGGGATTCATTTCACCCAAAAGTTCTGGAGCCAAAGCACAGAATCTCAGATGTGCTCACATCTGCCTGCGGTAGTTTGGAGATGACTGAATACCCTCATCTGAAGCCTTCAGACCTTCCAAAGGCAGAAAGTGCATTTTGCACATACCGATAGCATGCATAGGAAAAGGAATGTGACCGTTAAGAGGCAATGTTTGATGTTGCCCCCCAGGCAGCATGCCAATGCCATGAATTACTGGTTCATTAAAGCAAACACATGTTTTTCAGTGTCCAGTTCCAGGCCAGGCCCCAGGGACATAAAAGTGACCAGATTCTCTCTGATGGGGAAAGAGAGGCACGGCTAGCTCCCATGCTGTAATGGATGTAGATCAAAAGCCCAGTCTTGAGTTGGGGTGGACTTCAGGAAGAAGACCACTGTGGAGTCCCATTTATAAGGAGAAGTAGAGTCTTGTTAGGGCAACTGTGCATCTTTTCATGTGCTTGTTGGCCATCTCAGGAGCCCTGGTGGTGCCATGGGTTAAGTGTTGGGCTGCTATCTACGAGGTCAGCAGTTCAAACCTACTAGTTGCTCTTTAGGAGAAAGATGAAGCTTTCTGTTTCTGTAAAGATGCACAGACTCAGAAACCCTAAGGAGCAGTTCCACTTTGTCCTATCGGGTCACTGTGGGTCCAAGTCTGCTCGGTGCAGTGAGGGTTTGGGGTTGGCAGTCTACACATCTCCCCGGGAGACATGTCTGTACTCACTCTCAGTCTCCTTGGTAGGCGGGGCTGGAGCAGCGGCTGGCCAACACCAAGAAGAAGGCCTCACAGATGGAGAAGCTGCTGCCTGAGCAGGTCATCAGTGAGGACCAGCGGGAGGTGCTACGGCTGCTGTGCCATGCCCACGAGCTGGAGGTGGAAAACACTGAGCTGCAGGCCAACAACCTGTACCGCAAGAACCTGCTGTGCCAGAAGGACTTTGTGATCCAGCGCTACCACCAGCACCGACTGCTCTGTGAGCAGATAATTCAGGGCCAGCGGCAGCTCATCCAGGGTGAGCCACCTTTGCAGCCTGCACCCCGGTATACTCTTCCTCCAGATGCAAGAGGATGTTGGGTGCTGTCCAGCTCTTTCCAATTCTTGACCACCCCATGTGACAGGGTAGACCTGTTAACTCATGAGGACCCCACATGATAGGGCAGAACGGACGTCTCAGGATGACCACACTTGACAGGGCACATCTAGGCTGTCATACGTTGTATCACTGTATATTCATATGTGGTTGTTAACTGCCCTTGAGTACATAGCGACCCTGTATAGGGTTTCCGAGTCATGGCTCAGACCCACTGGGTGGGTTTGAACCTAAACTCTAGGTGAACAACCAAGCACTTAATCGTTGCACAAACAGGGCTACTTTGTTGAAATTTATATAACATAAAATTTTCTATTTGAACCATTTTTAAGCATTTTAAGTAGTGGTGTTTGATTACATTTGTAATGTCCTTGGCTAATCACTATTATTCTATTCCAAAACTTTATGGCTCTCCCTTCCCTGCACCCTGATCCTGCACCTGCTAAGCTGTCACTCCTAGCCTCTACCTCCAGTTCCTTCTGACCACAAATCTACTTCCTGTCTCTATGCATTCACGTATTCTAGATCATTCACATGCAAAGGAAGTGATTGACAGGTTTCCCACAGCAGGATGTGGTCAAGGTTCATCTAGGTGATGGCACATCAGGACTTTTCCTCTTCACTCTTCTTTAGGACTGAATGATTTTCCAGTGTGTGGAAAGACCACACCGTGTGTCTCCACCGTCTGCTGATGGACCCTGGACTATGTCCAGCTTTGGGTTCTTGTAACCAGTTCTACAGTGACCATGAGTGCACATCAGTCTGTTTGCATGCCTGCTTTTAGTTCTTTGGGTTCATACCCAGGAGTTCTCCTGTAACTTTGAGCTTTTATTTTGTTCATACTTGAAATTTATTAACAGCAATTTTGTTATGATTGAAAAGCAGTACATAAACACCATAGAATTTGCGAACGAGAAGAAATGTAAAAAGGGAACAGACAGAAGTCTGCAAAAACCTGTTTTCTCAGGCTGGGATATTTGCCTTCAAGTTTCCCAAATAGTTCTCCTATCTTTCCAACAAGCATCCGGTGGCAGGTATTCTGTCTGATTTAGCTGTTGTGGGGTTGACATGTCCCACCCAGCCCCTTCTAACCTCTGCTTTTTCTCCCCCACAAAGATGGTGGGCTCCCAGTGCCAGACTCTCTAGATAAGCAATACCGCCTGTACTCACAGGAGCTGGGTGAGGGCACACTCAACCGCCTGCTGCTGCTGCACTCGCTGATGGCCGGAGCCCTCCGTGTGAGTCCCGCCTCCATGTGGGTGGAAAGAGGGGACTGGGTGGAAAATGGCTTCTGTGACAGTAGGACCACATGGCTGGAGGCTGTACACCCACGTGAGGGTGTCAGCTTCAGCAGACGGTCTTCCTGGTCAGTGGCCTGGCATTCTTTGGCCTGTGTATGGTTCCTTACACGGTGTTGTCCCCTGTGTGTGTGTCTCTGTATCTAGACTGCTCTTTGATCACTCAGAGTGGATTAGGCTTAGAACCTACTTATTTCGAGTGTTCCTATGAATATAACAGGAGAAAACCTCTATTTTCAATGGGGTCACAGTTACAGGAACCAAACCCCAAACCCACTGCTGATTCTGACTCGTAGGGGTACTATAGGACAGAGTAGAACTGCCCCCAGAGGGATTCTAAGACTCATCTCTATGGAAGGACGCTGTCACATCTTTCTCCTGAGCACCTAGTGGGTTTGAATCACCAAGGACTCTTTAGGTCTTGTCAACACCTACAAAAACATGTTGTTGTTGAATCCATCCCTAGTGACTCCTAGTGACCCTATAGGATAGGGTAGGACTGTCCCATGGAGTTTCCACAGCGATAATCTTTACAGAAGCAGAATGCCACATCTTTTTCCCTTGGAGCAGCTAGAGGATTCGAGCCACCAGCCCTTCAGTTAGCAGCTGAGGGCCTAGCCACGGCAGGACTAGCCTCCTTAAAGAGAAATCAAACCAAAAACCCAACCCACCTGGACTGAGTTGACTCCGACTCTCTGAGGATTTCCCCTCTGTCATTCCACAGAAGCAGATTGCCACATCTTTCTCCTGAGTAGCTGGTGGGTTTGAATTGTTGGTCATCCCATTAACAGCTGAGCACTGCACCACCAAACCCAAACCCAAACCCATTGCCATTGAGTTGATTCTGATTCATAGTGACCCCAAGGCTGTACATCTTTGTTGTTGTTGTTATGTGCTGTGCAGTTGGTTCTGACTCATAGCGACCCTGTGCAGGGTTTCTGAGGCTGCAAATCTTTACAGGAGCAGAAAACATCATTTTCCTTCTGCAAAACAGCTGGTGGGTTTGAACTACTGACCTTGAGGTTTAGCAATTCAGTGCTTATCCTACAGAGCCACCAGGGCTCCTTAAATAAACACATAAAATTGTGAAAACCAGGTGTTGCACTATAGGATAAGCGCTGGAGTGCTAACCACAAGATCAGTGGTTCAAACCTACCAGCCGCTGCTCAGAAACCTTATGCAGCATCGCTATGAGTCGGAACCAACTCAACGGCGCTTAATAACAACATCATTTTTACCATGAGGGTTGTTGCATTTTATGGCATCCATCCCAAAACATAGTGATCCTGTAGGATGAACTGAGCTGCCCCACAGGGCTTTGGGAGCTGTTTATTGTACGGAAGCAGATAGCCTCATCTTTTTCCCATAGAGAGGCTGCTGGCTTCCAACCACTGACCTTCCATTTCACTGCAGGGCCCCCAGTCACAGGAACAGGGTTAAGATTTCCACACGTAGTTTTGGGGGACACAGTTCAGTCCATGGTGGTCGGTGTCTGTCTGTAGGTGGGAGTGCTGAGCTGGGGGCCTTCGGAGATATAGCACCACTGCATACGTGTCCAGGGGCCCTTGTGGCATCATGGTCAAATTGTCCCACTGCCAGCCCAAATATCAGGGCTTCTAATACAGCTGATGTGAGAACTGAGTGGGTCAGCACCTCAAGCCTTCCACCTCTGTGGGGAGGTTAACTGTGAGGTGCTTAGGTGCCTGCCCCCAGGCTCTTCCAGTGGGTTAAGTACCCCCTTTGTTGGCATCCTCCACTTTCCCCATGTTTTTCCTGGGACCACCCCCAAGTAAGCTGCTTCCAGGCTTGTCTGAGATGCCGATTCTTCTCTGACATCCGATTCCTCTCATAAGACTGGGCTGGAGCCTCTGGGGATACAGACAGTGACCGCAGCCTTACAAACTGTGACTGGTTTGAAGGAGTGCCCGAAGGTCCCACCAGCCTATTCTGGCTATGCCCCATCTGCAGGATTTGAGGGTGCTCTGGCCAAGGCCTCTAGGACAGACAGGGGTTTCCTGGTACAAGAGTCAAAGCTGCACGCTAAGGGCCCAAGGGGATTGCAGCAAAGATTCCAATCTGTCTCTGAGATGGAAAGGGAACAGCTGGAAGCAAGTTAATGAGCTGATGTGCTGGCTGTCCCGCTGTGGTGGTTTCCTTGACAGGTGGTGGCGGGAGGACAGGGGCCTTCCCACCGGGGATGCCTTGCTTGGCGACACAGCTTGCCTGCATCCTTGCCGGCCCCACACAACTCCTCTGTCTGCTCCCAGGATGGCTCTGTGCTGAATATATCTCCTCCACCCGAGGATTCCAGCCGAGATCAGCCTGACGACAGGAAGGACCTCCCATGGGGAGCTCCATTTGAGCTGCCTCCGATGCTGCTGGAGACAGAAAGGTAAGGAGCTGGCTGGAGCTCTTTACCTCAGGCCTCTCCAAGACTCCTCGCCTTTTATGGGTTTCCCAGTCTCAGGCCTAACTGGGAGAGGGAACTGGAGGTCAACAGACGGGAATTCCAGGCCCTAGCTCAGAGCTTCCTTTGTTTCCACATGTATAAAATGAGTCTGAGGACCCATTCCTGCCTTAAACATTAATCATTCCTATGTCCTTGCTGCTGTGGTGGTAAGTTGCAGTTAGGTCCACTCAAACTCATAGCGACCCCGCATACAACCGAATGAAACACTATCTGGTCCAGCATCAACCTCAGCATGTAGCCGAGGCCACTGTGTATTGTGAGTGCCTTCCAACCTGGGGCATCACCTCCCAGCACTACAGCAGACAGTGTTCTGTTGTCATCTGTAGGGTTTTCAGTGACTGGTTTTGGATTGCCAGACCTTTCTTCCTGGTCTGCTTTACTCTGGAAATTCTGCTGAAATCTGTCCATGATGGTGACCTGCAGGTATTACCACTGCAGTACAACAGACTAACAGACAAGGGTGGAGTTAGGTCTTAAGATACTTAGTATGTGGAGCAATTTTGTGGTTGGAAACTTGAATACCAGAAATATCATTCTCATTTGACATGTACTTTTTGTTCCACTGTTTGTTTGTTTGTCTTTTGTACAATATCAGCCATTTACTCCTCCTTCAATACCCTCTCCCCTTTTCTCTTTTGTTTACTTTTAATTTTGTTGTTTTTCAACATACTGAAAATCAGACTAATGAAGCAAGTATCCATATTCTCATCATCTGGAGAGCGCAGTGGCAACATAGGATAAGCATAGACTGTGAACCACAAGGTCTGTGGTTCAAGCCCTCCAGCCTCTCTGAGGGAGAAAAATGAGATTTTCTTTACCTGCCAAAGATTCAAAGCCTTGGAAATCTATACAAGATCACTATGAGTCAAAACCAACTCCACAACACTTAACAATTCGCATCACCTAGGTTGATCATTTACATTTTACCAATTTGTGTCAGATATTTCTTGCTTACATATTAAAAGCAAAACACAAACACTTCAGTGTGCAGTTCTAAAATGGTTGTTTCTCTCCATAGCCACTAGATCCTTTCATTCCTGTCTTAGTCCTCCAAGAGCAGATGTCATAGAAACAACAAAAACACAGAAATATATTCTATCACAGTTTTTGAGGCTTGTTGGTGTTTTCCAGTGCCATCCAGCCGGTACCGACTCACAGCGACCTGTATGCACAACAGAACAAAACACTGCCCAGTGCTGGGCCAACATCATAATCATTGCTCCATTGGAGCCCATTGCTATTATTCTTGTACCGCCTCATTTCTTCCCTTTGCTTTAGCATCTCTATGCTGGAGAGCAAGTTTCAGAGTCTCTTCTGACGTCCATTTTGGTCTTTTCCTTTGTTCTTGTCTTAGTGACCTTTTGCTTTCTTCCTGTATGATTTGCTTGATGTCATTCCACAACTCTTCTGGTCTTCAGTCTTTAGTATTTAATGCATCAAATCTGCTTCTCAGATGATCTCTAAATCCAGGTGGGATATATTCAAAGTTATGTTTTGGCTCTGGCGAACTTGTTTTCATTTTCTTCAGCTTCAGCCTGAACTTTTATATGAGCAATTGATGGCCTATTCCACAGTCTGCCCTGGCCTTGTTTTGGCTGATGATACGGAATTTTCCCACTGTCTCTTTCCAAAAATAGAGTCAATTTGATTATTGTGTATTCCATCTGGTGAGGTCCATGTGTATAGTTGTTTTTATGTTGTTTTAAAAAGATATTTGCAATGAGCAAGTCATTTGTCTTGCAAAATTCTATTATGCGATCTCCAGCATCGTTTCTATCACCAAGGACATATTTTCCAACTATTTATCCTTCCTCTTTGTTTCCAACCTTTGCATTCCAATCACCAGTAATTATCAGTACATCTTGACTGCATGTTTGATCAATTTCAGACTGAAGAATTTGGTAGAATTCTTCATTCTCATCATCACTGGCTTTAGTGCTTGGTGTATAAATTTGAATAGTAGTGGTATTAATTGGTCTTCCTTGTAGACGAATGGATATTATTGTATCACACTGTTGTACTTCAAGACAGACCTGGATATGTTCTTTTTGATGATGAATGTGATGCCATTCCACTTCAATTTGTCATTCCTAGCATACAGATCCAAAATGGCCAATACCAGTCCATTTCAGCTCACTAATGCCTAGGATATTGATGTTTATGACATCTTTGACAATTTCTAATTTTCTAATATTCATACTTTGTACAGTCTATGTTCTGATTATTGGATGTTTACAACTGTTTCTCTTCATTTTGAGTTGTGCCCCATCAGCAAATGAAGGTCCCAAAGGCTTTACTCCATTTGCATCATCAAAGTCAATTCTACTTTGAGGAGGCAGCTCTTCTCCAATCTGTCTTCATCTGGAAGCTCAACTGAAACCATTCCACCCTGGGTGACCCTGCTGGTTTTTAAAATACCTGTGGCATAGCTTCCAGAATCACAGTAACACACAAATCATCACAGTATGACAAACTGACAGACAAATGGTGATTATGAGGCTAGAAGTCCAAATTCAGTGGACAGCTACAAGGGAAGGCTTTCTTTATCTATCCACTTTGGGAGACGGTCCTTGGCATCAATCTTCCCCTGGGTCTAGGAAGTTCTCAGCACAGAGACTCCAGGTCCAAAGGTCACACTCTGCTCCTAATTCTTCTTTCTTGGTGGTAGTAGGTCTTTCTGATCTCTGTTCACATCTTTATTGTTCTTGTTTTTGTTAAGTTCCATGGAATTGGTTCTGACTCATGGTGACCCTGATAGGGTTTCAAGGCTTTAATTCTTTTTGCTGGAGCAGAAAGCCTTATTTCTTTCATCTCTCTTACATCTTAAAAGAGATTGACTCAAGGCACAATCTAATCCTATAGGATCTAATCCTGTAGGTTGACTCCTGCCTCATGAACATGTTGTTGTCAGTTCTAACTCATAGTAACCCTGTATAGGTTTCTAAGGAGTGGCTGGTGAGCTTGAACCACCAACCTTGCAGTTCAAATTGACTTTGCAATGTTGTGCATTAGCCCACAGTGCCACACCAGGCCTCATGAACAGAACTGCCTCTAATGGTGCTGTAGGATGGGCACTAGAATGCAAGGTTGATTTGAACCACAAAGTGGTGGTTCAAACTCAACAGTCACGTCTCAGAAACCCTATACAGGCGTGCTATGAGTTGGAACAGACTTGTCAGCACTTAACAACAACAATCTTGCCTCATTCACATCATGTGTTGTGAGGATGACCAACATAAAGGATGATTACATCAAATCACAAAAGGAAGGAGAATGATATCATGCTGAGTTATGACCCAGTGTATGTATGGGAAGGGAACACAGTTCAATCCCTAACATTTCCCATCAAAATCAGTAGTGTTTCTTGACAACCATCTAATATCTTACCAAGTACCAGATTTCTGTAACTTTGTTTGAAATGTCTTATACAGAAGGTGTGTTCAGACCAGGGTCCAGGGAAGACCCTGCAGAACATTTGTCTGTGGTGTTCAAGGGTTACTCTGGGGCTGTTAGGGTCACAGGACATGCTAGGGCTGTTTCCGTAATGACTGCATGTGTGTGTGTAAAAGCGAAGTGCCCCATCTCCCCTTGATTAAGTGCTTCACTGTCTGTCCACACCCTAGCCACCGCCAGTCTCCCTACTTCCTGACTACATGAGGTGGGTTATTGCTGCTCGATGTGTAGCTGAGAGGCTACAAGCCCAAGGTGATGACTGATGCTTTGCTCTTACATAGTGACTGATGTCTAGACTGGCCAGGTGCCTCAGGAAACACTGTGCCATTTTTACAGTAGAATTGTGGAACCTGGAAATCAGAGCCAAAGGGTGGCCTGAGGTCCTTTCCCCTCACACAGGCAACACACATGGTTTCCACCCATCTCATCTTACTGTGTCTTGGACTTGGCTGACTGCCCCAGGCCTTTGTATAGGCTGACGTCCTGATGAACACATTCTTCCTCTAGCCTTTGCCATGGATTTTAACTGGAATGTCCCTTCCCCAGCACAGTCTTTCCCAGCTACCCTGTCTAAGAGAGTCTTCTGCCTTCTCATCACTACCCCATGTTCTTCTCTCTCTGTCTCTTAATTGGTTTGTTGCAGCAGGTACACAGGTAAAAATAAATAAATAAATAACGTTTGCCATTTCAACCATTTTCACATGTATACTTCAGTGACATTAATTATGTTTGCTACGTTATCTAACCCTCACCCTTGTTGTTGTCAAGTGCCATCGAGTCGGTTCTGACTCATAGTGACCCTGTATTACTGTAAGGAGTGGCTGGTGAGTTTGACCCACTGACCTTGCAGTTCAGTGCATCATCCTGGATTCCACCCTCACCCTTAGATGTTCCCAAGTTTTCCATCACCTTTAGCAGAAGCTCCGTGACCATTAAATGCCCCCTCCTCCCAGCCCCTGGTAACCAGTAATAAGCTCTGTTTTCCATGCATTTGCTGACTCTAGACACTTCCCATGCATATAACCAGATAGCATTTGTCCTTTCATGTCTGACATCTGTCACTCGACATCACATTTTCCTAGTTTATCCAGGGGCAGCAGGTATCAAGACTGCTTCATTTTTCCTATGGCTGAGTAATGCTCCAATGTGTGGATGGACCGCACTGTGTGTATCCATCGTCTAGTGAGGGACACTTGGGTTGCACCCACCTTTTTGTCATGGGCTACTTTATACCATCCTCTGTCTTTACCACATGTGCCACAGGTTGCAGTTACCTGTGTGTCTGCCACCTTACGTGATGTCTGCTTCTCCTCATCTCTCCGTGTGGCATATTGAGGGCAGGAGTGTGTCTGCTATGAGCCAGTGCACACCCAGCTCCATTCATTGAAAGAATGAGGGTATGAGCCCAGAGCAACCCCATACCAGAGGCGAGAGTCAAAGACCATTCGCCCTGACCAGGCTGGTGGGCCAGGCCAGAGTTTCCAGCCCTGGTTTGCCCCATAACTATGACTCAGGACTCAGCGGCCCCAGCCTGGCCTGCATCCACTGACGCTCTATGTTCCACTCTTAGCGACGGCCACAGGTCCTCAAAAGCCACACCCTCGAAGAAACTGGGGAAGCAGGACTCTCTCCTCCCGCCATCGTCCTTGCGCATCCTGCTGACCCCACCAATCCATGAGGTGAGTGTGTGCCCTCACCTTCTGCAGCAGGGCCATCTGGTGGGATGCCCATCAAGCTTCACAGGGTTCCGGAAGGAGAACCCTCCTTCAGCCATAAAGATGATAGTGACCACTTCCTGAGCCTATGGCAATCTGTGCCCTACAGCAACACAGAATGACACAGGAAATAGAGAGGAATCCACTTGCTGTCTTACAAAGCCAGTGCACAGGGCAGGACCCAGCTGACCAGTACACATGACTCGCTCCAGCTTACACTGAGCAACGTCCACTCAGGCCTCATTGTATTGACTTGTTAGTCTGTGGTAAACAACTTCACATGGACCTCACCACATCTGGACATGGGGACACTGTGCACTGCAGATTGACAGGAAGACACAGTAGACCGGTGTGTACCTTGCTTACTGGGTCATGGGCCCTGGGGTGGCTGTGCTGGGCCTTAGTTTGCTCATCTGTGATTTGGGAATGAGTGTGTCTACCTCAATGAAAGGATGGAGGTTTAAGTTCACCCAGAGGTGTCTTGGAAGAAAAGGTTGGTGATCTACTTCCGAAACAACAGCCACTGAGAACCCTGCGGAGCACAGTTCTACTCTGACACTCATGGGATCCACTTGTGAAAAACCACCCACTGAAAACCCTGGGGAGCATAGTTTTACTCTGACACACACGGGGGCACCATGAGTGGAATCTACTTATGAAAAATCATCCACTTATGAAAAATCATCCACTGAGAACCCTGTGGAGCACAGTTCTACTCTGACACACACAGGGGCGCCATGCATCAGTATCAACTTAACAGCAGTGGGTTTGAGCTGTTGTTGTTATGTGCTATGGAGTCGATTCCGACTCATAGCAACCCTGTACAGGGTTTCCAAGGCTGTAAATCTTTACAGGAGCAGAAAGCCTCATCTTTCTCTCACAGATCAGCTGGTAGTTTCAAAGAAAGCCTTTATCAATGCTTGCAGGAGTAGGGACCCCAATCCCTTGGGCAGGAGGACCTTGAGGCCTGAGTAGACACAGTCTCCCACAGCACCCCTGAGTTAAGCACCTGTCACCTGGAGTGGAGACTGACTTCCTGTTTTCCTCTACCACATGGATGCTTGACTACAGTCACAGTCTCAGGATGATTCTCAGGGACCCCCATCCCTAAAACCTCGTGACCACCTGTTGATCTCCTGCAGAAACCGAGCTCGTTGAGGGTCAAGGATCTGGTCTCTAAACTGCGTTTGCCAGCTGGCCTGGACCCAAGTGCTCCACGGACAGCAGCTGAGGCTGGGGGCCCAACCCTGAGCCCCCAGGCCCTGAAGGAGATAGCTGTGAGCACCAAGAGCATCGCCCTCATTGCAGCCACCAGGCGCTCAAAGGCGCAGGACCGGGAGGGCAGCTGCAGCCACTCACCACGCCACGTCCCAGAGGAGGGAGCCCACGACTTCAGCAATCGGAAGCCCAGCGCCACCCCAGAGCCTGGCCCAGTGGGAGACAGGAGGCGGTCCCATGCCAGCCCCTGCCGGGACAGCCCCATGGAAAGGAAGGCTCAGAAGAAGCGGTCACCCTCCCTCACCTGGGGCACGCAACCGGTGAGGAGCCACAGCAGACAGGGGTCAGCACATATTTATGAGGGACACGAAGCCCCTGGAGGGTGCTAACATTTCAGCTGCTAACTGAAAGGTTAGAGGTTCAAGTCCACCCAGAGGCACCTTGGAAGAAAGGCCTGGTGGTTTACTTCTAAAATATCATCCATCAAAAACCCTGTGGAGCATAGCTCTACCATGACACACGTGAGGTTGTCATGAGTCAAAATCAACTCAATAGCAGCTTGGTTTACAAGGACCACAGCACAGTCCTAGACATAAACAAGATGTAAGCAGAAGACCAGTGCCTACACAGAGCCCTGCACCCTAACTCGAGTTTTCAAGTTCCTATCCCAACTAAAGCTACCAACCAGTTGCCACTGAGTCAATTCCGACTCATAGCGAGCCAAGTGTATCCAAGTAGAACTGTGCTCCATAGGGTTTTTGATAGTAGATTTTTTAGAAGTGGATTTCCAGACTTTTCTTCCAAGGAACCTTCCAATTTCAAGTGGACTCGAACTTCCAACCTTTCAAACTTTGGTTTAGCAGTTGAACGCGTCTGCCATTTGGCTCAACCTTAAACCCCATGCAGACACGTTTCATGTCAGTATAATCCAGGTGGAAACTGAGTTTTGTGAAAGTTTTGTTTTTCTTTAACATTATATTGTAAATTATGTTCAAATGTTGCTGTACGTAGTCTTTGTCTTTGGTCAGAGGCCTGACAGCTTTCATTCAGCACCTGCTGATGTTTACTGAGTCAAAACTGAAGTCAGTCTGCTGGTTTGTTCAGTAGAGCAGAAATCAGGGTAGTAGCAGAGTCTGAGAGCGAGTGGAGATGAGAATCCCTCCATCGGAGTAGTGTCTTCATTTTCTAGTGCTGCTATCACCAAGACACCACAAAGGGGTAGCTTTCATAAACAGAGATGTATTTGCTTACAGTTTAGGAGGCTAGATGTCTGGCCCCAGGGGAAGGCTTTCTTTCTCAATTGGCTCACAGTTCTTGTCTCCATTCAGCATCCATGAGCCCAGCATTCCTTGAAGATTTCCATGTGTCTTGACATCACTCTTCCCCAGGGTCTAGGAGGTTTTCAGTGCAGGGACCCCAGGTCTGAAGGACATTCTCTGCTCTTGGCTCTTCCTTCTTGGTGGCAGTAGTCCCTCTGATTTCTGCTCACTTGTATAATCCTTTTTTATCTGAAGATACAACCTAATCCTGTGATTGCAGCCTGCCTTGTGAATACCATACAGGTGAGGGTGTAAAAAACCCAGGATGGTTTTTTTAATTACTCACAAATGGAGTATAATTATCACACTGAGAATCATGGTCCATCCAAGCTTATACATATTTTGCAGGGAACACAATTCAATATCTAACAGGAGAGAAGGACAAAGAGCTGGGAGAGTATGTGTTCATTCACTGGGGCTTGGAGGAGAAGGTTAGAACAATTCTATCTGCTTGGCCACTGTGGGTTCCCCTTTACCTACCATAGTCCCTGGCACACAGTTGGCATTGAATCAGTACAGGGCTTTAGCTCAAAATGAACTTCAAGTTTCTTCCTGTCAACACCTGCACCTCCTGCCCCAACCTACCTTGTGATTTCTCCCTGCAGGCAATAGAGAAACTTCCGCCCTCCTCTGGGGAGCATCTGGCCGAGAGTCAGCCTCCCTCCACACTCCTCACTCAGCCATCCAAGTCTGGAAGTTGCTTTTTCCCAGCCGTCCCTGCAGCCACCAAGATCAAACCCAGTCTCAGCCTCCACACAGGTACAGGGTTTCAGAAAAGAAAATAGCATATTCGTTTTGTTCCTTCTTTCCCTTAAAAATAATATTCTATTGTGTTTCAGGCTGAAGTTTACACAGCAAATCGGGTTCTCATTTAATCATTTCAGTACAAATTATCCAATGCTATTGTGTATATCTTTCACAACACATCTTCTTTGTCATTCATCCCCTTCTGGTTGCTCTATTTCCAATTTTCTAGTTTCCCTGTCCCCTGATTTTTTTTCATCTTTGCTTTAGTGTCATCATTGACATTTTAGTCTCATATAAACCCCCAAACCCACTAGTGTCAAGTCAATTCCAACTCATTGTGACCCTGTGGGACAGAGGAGAACTGGCCCACAGGATCTCTGAGGCTATTAATGGAAGTAGCTCACTGCTCTGTGGTGGGTTCAAACTACTGACCTGTTGGTTCGCAGATGAGCAGTTAGACACTGGACCACTAGGGCTCCTTTGGACTCATATACATGCTGTTTCCCAAAAGAGCTCTTTCCTCACAGATGATGTTCTCTACTTTATAAGCCAGTTGTTATCTGCATAATAAAACTCTGTTCCTCTTTGTGATTCGAAGTCCTTGGAACTTGTGATAGTTTGAGCTGTTGTCAGTTGTTCTCCCCAGGTGTGAGTGCGTTCCGAGGCCACAGGTGTTGTGAAAAGAGGTATTTGCAGGTTCAGTTTGACTTCTGGCCTGCCTGGCATCCTATCCCCACAAACAACAAACAAACAGAAATAAACCTGTTGCCATCAAGCTCATTTCTGCTCCTAGTGAATCCTGTGTGCAGACCAAAACGGAGCTCTGTGGGATTTTCAAGGCCATGATCTTTCAGAAGCAGGTGGTTAGGCCTCTCTTACCAGGTGCCCCTGGGTGGGTTTGAAACTCCCACCTTTGGGTTAATTCTCGAGCACAAACCATTTACACCACCAAGGGTCCCTGACACCCTGATAGGGTTTAAGATAACACTGATAAGTGTGCAGATCCAGTATGTCTCACTGGCCCCAAATCTTGGCCTGCTTCAGTGTGAGACTGAATCCTGCCTCCTGCAACTGTTGCTATTACACAAGTAATATAGTCAAAGCTTGGTATTTTAGGTCGTTGTGTTCTCTTAAGTTTCCAAAACCCTTAAATTAGTGCCTCAGTACGCTGGTGCTGCTATAACAGAAATACCAAAAGTGGGTGTCATTAACAAACACAGAAATTGATTCTCTCACTGTTTAGGAGGCTGGTAGTCCAAATTTGGAGTGCCAGCACTAAGGAAAGGCTGTCTCTTTCTGTCAGGTCTGGAGAAAGGGCTTGGTCACCTTTCAGCATCTGTAGGTCCAGCGTTCCTTGTTGATCTCTGTGCATCATGACATTGATCTTGCCCTGGATCTAGGAGCTTCACAGTGCAGGGACCCAACTTCAAAGGATGCACTCCACTCCTGCCTCTTCTTTCTTGGTGGTAGTAGGTTCCTCTGAGCTCTGCTTTTCTGTTTAATCTCTTTTATATCTCAAAAGAGACTGACTCATGATACAACCTAGTCCTGTATATTGCATCTGTCCTCATTAACATCATGATGGTGGTGGTGGTGACTGTGAGCTACCAAGTCAGCTCCAACTCATAACGACCCTACGTAGGGTTTCTGAGGCTGGACATCTTAATGGGAGCAGAAAGCTTCATCTTTCTTTCTTGGAGTGACTGGTAGATTCAAAATACTAATGTAGCAGTTAGCAGCCCAGCTTGTAATCCACTACACTACCATGGCTCCTTCATTCACATCATAGAAGTGAGGCTTTTCAACACATATGATAATAACATCAGATAAGGGATGATCACATCAGATCACATCATGAGGGTGATTATATTAGATCTCATCATGGGAGATTACTACATCTTAACTATCAAACTACTGAGAATTCAGGCCCAGCCAACTTGACACAAAACCTTGACTATCACAATTTGCAAATCCCAAACCACTACTCCTGAGGAAATCCAACTAAGTTTCCTGTGAGCCTTTGCCCATAGCATCTTCATCAGCCAGTCAATGCATAATCTTGTTTTACATGTTTAAAGACACTCAATATCTGTAGCTGATTCATGAATGTTGAATTTGCCAACAGCACTATATAACTCACGCCTGGACGAAGTTCACCTAGCAGGTGAGTTTTCTCCATAAAGCTCATTGTAGCCTTCTTGTGCTTAGGAATTTTAGACAGCACTTAGCTCTATGCTTGTAAACAGCAAAATCAACGCCCCCCCAAAAAAGGCACAAAAGTACAAAACACATGGTACCAAATAGATGGCCAAAGGTTCACATGATTGCCAATTGTCATACCTCTCTCCTGCAGAACAGCTGGGTGCATTCAACCTTTTCGTTAGCAGCTGCAAACTGCAGGGTTGGCAGTTCAAATCCACCAGCTGCTCCTCAGAAGCCCTACACAGGGTCGCTATGAGTCAGAACAGACTCGATGGCACTTAATAACAATAATAAGCACTTAATCAAGGAGCTCTGGTAGCATAGTGCATTACAGGCTAGGCTGCTAACCACAAAGTCAGAAGTTCAAATCTACCAGCTACTCTACTGGAAAAAGATGAGGCTTTCTGCTCCTGTAAACTTTTCAGTCTTGGAAGCCCTATACAGGGTCACTATGAGTCAGAAACAATTTGACGGTACACCACCACCACCAAGCACTTAATCTGTGAACCACCTGTCTTGCTGCTAGCAGTCCAGTGCTTACCATACTATGTCATGCCAGAAACAAGTATTAGAGTGTGACAAATTGACAGTACCTCATGACCAATGGTATTTGTATGCTTTTTAACTTTTAATTTCAACATATTTTTTCTAATGGTTCATTCTTACTACACTTTATAAAAGTACTTATGTTATTATTGTTAAGTGCTGTCACGTAAATTCTGACCCATAGCAGCCCTGTACAGAGTTTCCAAGTAACAGCTGGTAGGTTTGAACCACCGACCTTGTGGTTTGCAGTCCAATGCTGATCCTACAGCTCCACACCAGGAGTCTAAATTGGAGGGAAAAAAGCATGACAAACCCAAGCCAGCTAGTCCTTGACCAGAAATGGCTGTGAACACTGACCTCCATAAACCCCCAAAACCAAATTCAGTGCCATCAAATCAATTCCAACTCTTAGCGACCCAGTATGGGGTTTCCAAGACTGTAAATTACAGGTGCTGAAAACTTCATCTTTCTCCCAAAGAGCAGCCAGTGGGTTTGAACTGTTGGCCTTGCAGTTAGCTGTCCAGTGCTTATTCTATGGTGCCACCAAAGCTTCATAGCTCATCTAATCAGCTTACATAGCTGATTATATAACTGATGTTGTTGGGTGCTGTCAAGTTGATTTTGACTCATGAACGACCCTGTGACAGAGTAGACTAGGCTGTCATCTTTATGGGAGCAGATCACTGGGTATTTTCTCCTGCAGAGCTGCTAGTTGGGTTTGAACTGCCGACCTTTCAGTTAGCAACCAAGTGCTTGACCACTGCACCACCAGAGCTCCTCAGCACATCTTCCGGGATCTTGACAAATATTGGACGCATAATAGAAGCAGCATATACACCCATGCTCTGCCTTGATGGTTGGCGGGCTTCCTGGCACAAACTAATTTCATAGAAATGACTTTAAAGACTTCTCCAAAACCTTTGATCTTGACTCCAAAATTCAGCTTTATCTGATTTCTCAGTATGGTACTGTAATTGCTGGGCATAAACACAGGCCCATAAGAGGTACTTAAAATGTGCTTTCCTTATGGGCTTTCCGGCTCTCTAAAGTTTTAATTAAAAAAATTTTTTTTTTCTGATAATATGCTCATAAAAATGGAATAAACAGAGGCACAGATACTGGAGCAATAGCAGTGGAAGCTTTGAAGTGCAGGGAGCTGGGTCCGGTCAGCAGCTCTCCCCCTAGCTGGTGGGCAGGGAGAGATCCCTCACTTGGAAGAGATGTTATTGTCAGCACCTATCTGAGGTGAGGCTGGGGAGAATGTGACACACCCATGAAATAAAGTGTGTGGAGGGTTGGCACAGTGTGGGCCCAGCAATCTCCAAATAGATGTATCTATTCATTCACTAAAATGTTAACCACCACCTGTGATGCCTTTGAATTATGGTGTTGGAGGAGAATACTAAAAGTGCCATGGACTGCCAAAAGAACCAATAGATCTGTTTTGGAAGAAGTGCAGCCAGAGTGCATCTTAGAGGCCAAGATGGCCAAACTTCGTCTCTCATACTTTGGACATATTGTCAGGAGGGAACAGTTGTTGGAGAAGGATATCATACTTGGTAAGATGGAGGGTCAGAGAAAAATCCCCAACGAGATGGATTGGTCAAGTGGCAGCATTGATGGTGCCAAGTGTGGCAGTGGTAGTGAGGTTGGCCCAGGATCAGACATTGTTTTGTTCTGCTGTGCATGGGGTCGCTATGAGTCAGTTCTGACTCGATGGCACCTAACAACAACAACAACAACCTGTGTATCAGTGTGTTATCATCTGGTGGCTTGTGTGTTGCTGTGATGCTGGAAGCTATACCACTGGTAGTTTAAATGCCAGCAGGGTCACCCGTGGTGGATAGGTTTCAGCAGAACTTCCAGACTAAGCCAGGATGAAAAGAAGGATCTGGTGATCTACTTTCAGAAATAGGTCAGTGGAAACCCTGTGCCGAGAATCATCTAGAACCAGGAGGGAGCTGTAACATGAAAGACGATGTGAAGTGGGGCAGAGAAACAGCAGCAGAACCAAAAGACTTGAGTGAAATGTTGCAGTGGGCATTTTGGCCTATAGAGCGAGAGAGCTGGGAGACTTTGGCCAAGAGACTTGCTGGTAGAGTCAGGTGCCTCCGGGTACTTATTGACAGAGCTAAGAGAGCTTTGTAATACCTGCCCAAGGAGGACAGAGCCCTGTGTGCGCTTCTGGCTACCACTTCTCTCTGTCTCTTATGTTACTGCTCTCTCCTGGGTCTAGGCGGTTCTCAGCACATGGGTCCAAAGGTCATGCTCCATTCCTGGCTCTTCTTTCTTGGTGGTAGTGAAGTCCCCTCTCCCTTCCATCCCTAGCAGAATAGCAAAACTGACCAGTCTCTTCATTAGGATTCTATACACCTTAGTTGCATGCTCCCACCCCCACAAGGGTTCTATGCACTTTATTTGCATTATTAACAAGCTATGCAATCCCCTTGTTAGGCCATAAGCACATTATTTGCATAACCTAACTCTACAGTTATGAGATCATGACTAAAAGGGTCATATGAAGTCACTCATTGTACCACACACTCCAATAGGTGCCCAGTTCACAGAAAGAGCAAACAAGAAGCAGAGGTGAAAGGAACTGGCCCAGGGTCACACACATACCTACCTGTACGTTGGCAGCCCAGGTCAGCCTGCCTCCAAAGTCCACACACACTTCCCCTATGTGTTTGTTCTCAGTCCCCTCTGGGGTACATCAGGAAATTGATTTTCCCTAATTCTTATCCAAGGAGAGCAAAACTTGTTCACACATTCTGTTTACACAGCAGTTAAATTCTTTTGAGTCAAGAACTCTGTTCCCCTAATGACAAGCTACCTAGCATCCAAAGTAGCTCAGAATGTTCATGTGTAGAGAAGAGGTTTTCAACGGAACCTCACAGACCAGACCCACTCCCCCATGGGGCCTGGTTGATCCACACCCTTTTGTTAAGGAAACTGGGGCATCAGAGTGCATAGAAAATGGGAATGTCCCATTGCTCCAACAGGAAAACACATGGCTCCTTCAGACCTGGACTCAACTTCCAACCCTTCTCAGTGAGGTCTTCCATTTTTTTAAAAAACAATTTTTTTGTGTGGAAACTTCTTATTGTGTTATAGATCTGATCAGTTTTCCACTCAACAATTCATACACACTCTGTTTCATCTCATTGATTGCAGTCCTCACAATGTAACATCACACATCCTACTTCCTCCCTGTGTTTCTACCACTGATTGCAGAGACATGTTTAGACGTGCTTTGTTTGGAATAAATCTGTGCATGTATGACTGAACCCTAGTAGCTGTACTTTTGCATATCAGGTAGCTGGAACATGTTGGAAAAGGAGAAAGCAGGCTAAGCAAGGGTGTGTAGGAGTGATGTTACTTTTGTGGGGCAGCTGACAGGTTCCTCAGCGGTGGTCAGGTGGGTGCAAACATGAGGAAGTGACTTTCTGATGGCATCTGGGGAAAAGATTCACTTCTCTCCCTACCAACTGCCCCCTCCCTTCCTCTTCTGTTAAATGGAGTTAAACCTGACTCAGTAAACCCAGACAATCCTCTCACTTTGTTGCCATGTGTTGACCAGCTTGAAGCAAGATAGAAACAAGAAAGAAGGAAGAGAAGAACACAGCTGCTGGGAAGGAAACGGAAACCAAAAACGAAAGGAGGTGGAGTGTTCCGGAAAGCACAGCTTTCACATAAACCAAATTTCCCTCACAGGGCTGCAAGGAGTATAAAGAAGACAACTTATTTTATTTTGAACTTTTTGTTGTGAAACGGGTGAAGGTTTACAGAGCAGATCAGTTTTCCATTCAACGATTCATACTCACTTTGTTTCATGTTATTGGTTGCAGTCCTCACAATGTAGCATCACTTAGCCCAATTCCTCCTTTCCCAACCCTTCTGGACTTTGTCCTGGCGTCAATGCTGCCCTTTACATCTCAGATGGCTCACCATTCCACAGTGTGCATACTTCCCTTATGTTGTTGTTCCCTTTATAGACCTGTCTGTTGTTTGGCTGATAGGTAAGCTGTGGGGTGAGTGGATTTCCAGACTCCAAGGGTGACCCCTTATTAAAGAGCACCACATGCAGTAGGGACTCGATACATCACATCTATGATTCCTTATTTGGCTTTATCCTGGACTCCCTGGACAATTTTTCACGGTAATAATTGTTTTCTCTTTGGTCTAATTTTTCAGATGAGAGCACGCTCCATGTGCCTGAGGTCAGCTTCACCTTCCCCAGCGCCATGTGGCAGGGCAACACAGCCCCGAGCAGGGCACCTCTTCTCCCCCGGGATATCCGAGGTCGGTGTCTGCTCCTCTTCTCCCTGAGAAGGCCTGCAGCTCCCACCTGCTGGCTTCCTAGGTGCTCAGGGCATCCTTCATGGGAAGAAGGGGAAGGGACAGCAATGCTTGTGTCACCTCAACGTCTTCTCCTCACCTAGCGCACCCTCACTGCTGGGGACGAGTCTGGGCAATGGCAGCAGTATAACTATACCTCCACACCTGGTGCCCTCTAACTTACTGTCTGCCATTTGTAGAAATGTGAAGGGAGTGAGACCAAACGGTGTGGGCACACCCAAGATACTGCCTTTTTCACTCATGGGAGGTCTGTGGCAGCCCTGCATCAAGTAGTCTATTGGTACCATTTTTCCCGCAACGCACACTCACTTCCTGTCTGTCCCATTTCAGTCTTTTGCACAAGATTTCAAACCTCTTTACAGTATTACTGCCTGTGTCATAGACAACAACCAAGTGTAACATCACTATTCCATGCGCTGGGAAAAACCCAAACATGCATGTGACTCTCTTGATTGTGAACCTGGTGTTATGGTGGTAGTTCCAAAGGGAACCCACCTGTATTTGTCCTTTTGTGCCTACCTTACCTCACTCCGCACCATGTGGTCAGCATTGAAGCAGGCATCAGACTTCATTTCTCTTCAAGACCGTTGATGATCACTTGGGTTGTCAATGATGCTGTGGTGCACACACTCTGAGGCCCTGCTTTCAGGTCGTTGGGGTCGACATGTAGGAGTGGAATTTCTGGATCATTGTATGAGGGGGCTTCATAAAGCTTGTGGAAAAATTCCATGGTCTTTCCATCTTCCCACGAATTTTCTGAAGCACCTGTGTACATGTGAAATATAGAAATATGAAAATATATATTGCAAGACATTTGCTGGACTTTGAGGAATCACCACCCTGTTTTCCACAGCGATTGCACCATTTCCCATTCCCATCTGCAGTATACGTGGGTTCTAGCTACTCCACATTCTCGCCCACACTTGCTATTTTCCATTTTTCTGATAATAGTCATCCTAGATAAGGAGCTCTGGTAGCGTAGTGGTTACGAATCGGGCTGCGAACCTTAAGGTCAGCGGTTCGAAACTACCAGCCGCTCCGTGGGAGAAAGATGAGGCTTTCTACTCCCATAAGGATTTACACCCTCGGAAACCCTGTACAGGGTCGCTATGGGTCGGAACCGACTCGACGGCACTTAACAACAACAACAACAGTCATCCTAGATGGGTGACTATGGCTGTGCCTTGAACCCATGTTGCAGTTTCAGAGAGGGTTGAGAGCTGTTCATTGTCATGCCCCTTTTCCTAAGAGTCCTTAGGCATCTTAGGGTCTCCAAGGCTATGTTCTTGGCCTGTAGCGCCCAACCAGAGCAAGCAGAGTAACACACACATCTTTAAACAGGAGGCATGGGAACGCTCCTTCTTCCCACCGAGGGTCCCCCATGGGCAGATCTATGGGTGCATCCAGCCCTAATGGAGATGGTGGCTGAGGGTGGAATGCCCCTTGCTGGGAGGTGAAGTGGCACTGGGTATGCCTGACTGGAGGTCAGGGATATGGGTCCCCACCTGCATCCAGGTAGTCAAATAAGACGCGGGAACCCAGGCTAGGACTCTGGCTATGTCTGACCTTATCTTGACCACAGACTAAAGTCTATTCCTCCCTCCCCCTGCAGGGTCCATAGACAGTGGAGGTCGGCGACACAGCCCACTGCCCCCCAGTAACCCCCGAAAACACCAGGGAAGCAGCGCCAAGAGGCCACGGAGACCGAAGTAAAGATGGCAGCTAGAAGGGGGCCGGTGGGAGAAGGCCGAGTGGTCCCCAGAGCGCACTCAGATCATGAACTCCAGGAGGGGCTTGACAGAGAGAACCTACCTTCAGAAGAAGGGCCTGTGGGCAGTGTGGTCATCCCAGCTGTGGCCATGTTTCCCAGATCCCTCCATCCCTTTGTCTCTGCTCTGAGGATATACTCTGTGGGGTGGGACAACCCCCCTTCACTGCCAGTGCAAACTCAGACGCTGTTGTGGGTGACCAAGGAGCCCTAAGCCTTGGCCAGCCTGGTCTCCTCTCCATGTACAGCAGGCCCGCCCCTAGGGCCAGTGTGAGGGTAGGAGGAGCAAGCTCTGCTGTTCTTATGACCACCCCCACTGTGTTGTAACAGCTGTCCTCATAGCCCAAGACCACAGCAGGAAGTGTTCCTGCTGATTGGAAACAAGAAACACTTGCCAGTACCCAGAACCAGCCTGGAAACCAGGATTGCACACCTTTCTGTCATTGTCTCATCAAGTTAGCAAATAGGAAAATGATGAGCGCCATCCTGTGGAGAGATGGGGCAGTACCTTGTCAGGCTATGGTTTGGGCAGCTGCTGTAGTTGGCACACCAGCACCTTTGCCTGGCCCTCTCTCAGGCCGCTAGTGAGAGAGGCACTTGGGTTGTGCAGGGACCCACCTTTAGCGTTGGGCTGAGCCCCAGTAGGACCATGGCTGGAAGAGACCATCTCTGTGGTTCTCTGGGTGGTCTGCCTGCAGGTGTGGGTGGGCCAGGGAGGTGCTCATTTGGCCTATGCAGGACACAGTTCCTTGACCTCGGGCAAGCATAGGAGGGTGTTCCACAAGAGGCCACGGTGTCCAAATGGCACAGCAGATACAGCCCAGCCTCACCCTGTTGCCAGACCTGCTTCCATAGAAGACAGACTCCCAGCAGACCTCGGAGATGTTGCAGGTTCAATTCCAGCCCATGGCAAGTCACACATGAATGCCCTGGTTTCCCAGGGCAGATCAAAGCGATGTGGGCACGAGAGTGTCGTCTATGAAGTGTGCCTCAGCATGATGGAAAAGCATGAAGTGTCTTGAGACATGAAGTGAGAACATTGTTGAAGAAAAGGCACCAACGGACTCACTCCAAGAAGGGTGCCCACAGGCCGTCTGTGTGTAAAGATACAGTATCTGCAAAGCTCAGTTATTGAAGCCACCTTGTCCCTCTGGGGTTGTCGTCTTTCTCTCTATTTTTTTTTTATTGTGGTAGAATATTCATTATAATGGAAGACAATTGAGGCTTTCTGATCCCATAAAGATTTACAGCCGCAGGGTCTTTATCAGCACACGGCCACCACCACCACTACTATAGATTACAAAGCAGTTGCCTTTCAATCATTTTCACACGGACAACTCAGTGACACATCCCATTCAGCATGTGTAACCGTCATCACTATCAGTTTCCAAATGATTCCATGGCCCTTCACACAGTGCCCTGAAGCAGGAACTCCCCCTTTCGCGCCCACCTCCCCTCCTCTTGGTATCCACTAATAAACTTTGGTCTCTAGACGTTTGCCTGTTCTAGACATTTCACACAAGTGACATCCTACACTGTTGTCCTTTTGTGACTGTTTTATATCCCTGGTGACACTGTAGAGTAAGTGCTGGGCTGCAATGTCAGAGGTTCAAACCCACCAGATGTTCTGCAGGAGAAAGATGAAGCTGTCTGCTCCCATGAAGATTTACAGTCTCAGAAACCCTGTATAGGATTGCTGAGTCGTAATAGGCTCTATGGCAGTGCATTTGGTTTGGTTCTTATTTCACTCAAAATATTTGAAGTCCTGGTGTGGCACTGCAGGATAATGCACTCGGCCGCAAGGTCGGCAGTTCAAACCCATCAGTCGCTCCTCAGAAACCCTATACAGGGTCACTATGAGTCAGAACCGACTTAACGGCACTTAAAAACAGCAACAGCATTATTTTCGAAGTGCATCCATGTGGTAGCAAGCACCAGGATGTCTTTTCTCTTTCTGGCTGAGTTGTATTCCATTGTATGGATGGACCATATTGTGTTTATCCATTCATCTATTGATAGACACTTGGGGTGTTTCCATCTTTGGGCTCAGTGAACGTTGCTAAAATCACACGTCTGTCTAAATCCCTCCTTTCATTTCTTTTGTTGATCTACCCAGGAATGGAATTGCTGGGTCATAATGGTAATTCTATCTTTAACTTTTGGAAGAACTGCCAAGCTATTTTCCAAAGTGGCTGCATGCAGGTTTCACCTTCTCCACATCCTCACCGACACTGGCTGTTTCCCATTTCCCTCACAATGACCATCCTAGTGGGAATGAGGTAGTACCACACTGTGGTTTTGATTTACGTTTCCAGCGTAGTGATTATGAGTTGAGCTGCTAACCTCAAGGTCAGCAGTTCAAAACCACAGTGTTTCCATGGTAGAAAGATGAGACTTTCTGCTCCCATAAAGATTTACAGCCTTGGAACCCCTATACAGGGTTGCTATGAGTTGGAACCAACTCCATGGCACACTACCATACAAAGACTAAAGGTGTTGAGCCTGTTTTCAATGTGAACGTGTTGGTCTTTTAGGCCTCTCCTCTTCTTTGGAAAAAAGGCTATTCAAGTCCTTTGGCATTTCTCCACTGGGTTGTCTGTCTTCATTGTTGAGATGCCTCCTGGGTCTTCATGAGGAGAATGGTGGGTGGAGGTGGTTCCAAGGCTTTGTCTCACAAGGAGAGAGATGTGTGGAGCAGACTCAAGAAGAGCAAGGGAAGAAAGTCATATGGAAAAGAGTGGAGAGAACTTGTGTTTCTCTGGAGAGGATGCAAAAGTCTGAGTGGCCAAGAGGGCTGCCTCAGAAGGAGTGAGCACCCCAATTTGGAACTCCTTTGTGAGAAGGGATTGCCTCAACTCCTTCCCTAAACTCCCTGGCCCTTTCTGGAATATTTCTGCAGAGATTAGTCATGTGTAGACCAGGGTTTCAAGCCAATTCAAAACAGAGCTGGTCATTTCCTTCATAAACAAGGGACTCGTGCTCACTGCACAGCAGCCACATCTGCTGGCTGTGGTATTTTGACCCAAGTAGGAGACCTGGTGTGGCGCTGTGGGTTAATGCGCCAGACTGCAGAGTCGTTTGAACCGTAAGGTCGGCAGTTCAAACTCACCAGCTGCTCCTCGGAAACCCTAGACAGGGTCGCTATGGGTCGGAACTGATTCGATGGCACTTAACAGCAACAGCAAGGAAACAAACAGCTGTGCCCCACTCAAAGATGGCAGCCAATCTCGCCTCTCTGAGTGTGTGTTGCTTTCCAGAGTCCTGCCAATAATGCAATCTCCTGGGTGGGTTCAGGAAACTTTCAGGAGGGAGGTCTGCAGCAGGGCTTTTGGAGCACAACACGATTGGTAGGACTCTGGAGAACAAAGCACATCCAAAGTGTCACACGTGGTCCCCATCTTTGAGTGGACCATACTATTTGTTTATTGTAGTTGTTAAGTGCTGATGAGTCTGTTCTGACTCATAGCAGCCCTGTACAGAGTTTCTGAGACTGTTAATCTTTACAAGTGGTGTGCAACCTGTACCTGGCCCTTGGTTACCACGGCAATGACTGAACTATTTAGAAGCCCTGTTGTAGATGCATCAGGATTTAGGTTCAATGGGTCCAGTTGCTTCCTTCCAGAGCTTTGTGACTTTTGTTCATGTCTTTCCCTGGCCCCAGCTTTTAGCACATGGAATCAGGGAGCCAGGGTTCCTCCCTGCTGTGAATTGAATTGTGTCCCCCAAAAAGATATGCTGAAGTCCTAACCCTTCATTTGTGAATGTGACCTTGTATGGAAATGGACCTTTGAGGATGTCATCAGGTTAACATGAGATGACACTGGGGTAGAGTGGGTCCTTATAAGAAGAGAAGAGACATGGAGAAACAGGCAGCCACTCAGAGACAGAGATCTGGAGTTGTGTGTCTGCAAGCCGAGGAACACCAAGGATCGCTCGCTGACCCTCCCCAGAAGCTAGAAGAAGCAAGGGTTCTTCCCTAGAGATTCAAGAAGGGGCCAACCCTGCTGACAACTTGAGTTCTGACTTCAGCCTCCAGAGCTATGAGACAAGTTTCTGATGTTTCAGCCTGTGGTTCTGGCTGTGGTTCTTTGTACAGCAGACCCAGTACACCCCCTTGAGGCTCCAGCCTGTGGTTCAGTCTATGGTTCTTTGTAGGCCAACCCAGTATACCACCTTGGGGGCTTTTGCTGCCTGCAGATGAGATGCTGCCTCAGGCCTCTGTGTTCACTCTGCCAACTAGGAGAGAGAAGTGGAGGAGGTAGAGGGGTGGGGAGAAACACAGGCATTAGGCTTGGAGGGTTCCCTGGGTGACCCCATCTACTTAGATCACTTCAGTTGCTCTGATGATGTCTTGACCTGGATTCTCCCCTGAAGCAGCAATGAGAACACCCAACTGTCAGTCTCCCACCAGGATCCATGTCCTGCAGGCGCCTCTGAGTGTACCATGCCATGTTCGAGATATTGAATGCTGTTGAAGAGCCTGAACGCTGCCTCTCCTCCACATTGGTACCACCACCCACTCAGATACCTACCCAGGGACCAGGTATCACCTTGACTTCCCTCTTCCCACAACCCTTCATCAATTTTGCCTCTAGAATTGCTCTCATATCAGTCCCTACCTCTGTATCTCCCTCCTGCCACCATTAAATCCCAACACCATCATCTCTGCTTAGATCACTGAATTGCCTCCTCCCTGATCCCCGACAGTTTGCATACACCCCCTCCTAATATTGAAACACCCACATGAGGCTAGCAGATGCCATGATATCATCTCCGACTTATGGCTCCCCCACGTGTGTCTGAATAGAACTGTGCTCCATGGGGTTTTTGTTTTTTTTAATTGTAAATTATGTGATAGTTTACACGGGAGAACATTAGCTTTACATTCATCCTATCGTATATCGTTTACATTGCCATGGTTACAATCCCCTCCATGCATCCTCAATCAACCAAAGGGTATACCCAATAGGCCTGCCCCCTGGTCATCATCACACAGCCTCCACAGGGTTTTTAATGGCTCAGTTTAAAAAATCGATCACCAGTTCTATCTTCTGAGGTGCCTGTGGGTGGACTTGAACCTCTAACCTTTCAAGTAGTCCCCAAACCCCAAACCAAATCCACTGCTATCAAGTCAGTTCCAACTCACAGCAACACAATATAGGGTTTCCAAGACTGTAAATCTTTATGGGAGCAGACAGCTTCATCTTTTGCTCACAGAGCAGCTGTGGGTTTGAACTGCCATCCTCATGGTAAAGAGCCCAGCGTTTAACCCACAGCACCACCTCGTTATAGTTAACCCACAGCTCCCTTTTAATTATCAGCCAACAAAGTGACCTTATTGCCTTTTGTGGTCGTTGTTACTATGAGTCTGAGTCCATTCCAACTTGTAGTGGCAATATAGGACAGAGTAGAACTTGCTGCCCATGGGGCTTCCGAGGCTGTCCATCTTTAGAGAAGTAGACTGTTACATCCTTCTCTTGTGGAGCAGCTAGTAGGTTCAAACTACTGACTTTTTAGTAGCAACCAAGTGCTTTAACCATTGTGCCACTTAGGGCTCCTTCCTTTAGTGTTGAGAAGTTATATTTTATTTTTAGGCTTAAATATTTTACAGTCTTGATATGATTGTGGTTGTTAAGTATCATCAAATTCGTTCCAACTCATAGTGACCCTGTATAGAGTTTCTGAGGAGCAGCTGATGGGTTTGAACCGCTGACCTTGAGGCTCAAACTGACTTTGCAGTCCAGCACGTTCTCCTGCAGCGCCACACCAGGACTCTGTTGATATTTTTAGACATCATATTAAAGCCCAAGTAAAATTTTCCTGTTTTTATACTGGAAGGGGTATCGTGACAGACGGTGTGCAATTTTTAATTGCTTGTCAGCTTTTGTTGTGTTTGCTATTTAAAATCTCAACATATCACCTCTCCTTTTGTGACTCCCTTCTTTAATCCTTTTATTTATATTAAACTCTGGTTACTCTCTTTGGAAGTAGATCCCCAGGCCTTTCGTCCCTGGCACCTCTGGGGGAACTTGGACTTCCAACCTTTTGGTAATACTTTTAACCTAGGGACTCTTCCATACGAGGTAGGGAGTCATCATTTGATGTTGAAGTTCAGAGGCCCCAGCTCACACAGCTGCTGGGGAACAGCCTTAGGATTCCACCAGTTCTGACTCCAAGGCTGGAGCCTGCACTGCCTTGCTATCCCAAACTGCAGGTATCTGAATCATAAGCACTGCATTGACACCAGGGTGGAGTGATGTGCACTAGTTCATGATTAATCAGGAGAGTTTGTGTGCCCATCCTTGAACCTCCCAACACCTGTGAATAAGGTCGGTTGCCTTTCTAATTCTCATACTTCTTTTTTTTTTTTTTTTGTCTAATCCTACTATAGGAGAAGTACTGGATTGCTAACCACAAGGTCAGCAGTTCAAACCCACTAGCTACTCTGTGGGAGAAAGATGAGGCAGGGGTCCCTGTATGTTGGAATCAATTTGATGGCAGTGGGTTTGGTGTTTTGGTTTGGTTCTGATGCTCATGATGGCAGGGCCATATAACCCAGGGCTCAGAGGTCATCTGAATTTCCTGCTGCCTCTATCAGTGGCTGATATACACTGCCTGACAGTTTGCCTAAGTCACAGTTACTTCTCTTTCCTCTGTCCCAACTGTGGTTGTGAAACCAGAAATTGTTATAGCTGGTGGCAGACAATGTCACAATAACTGAACTGAAGCCTCGAGGGAGAGCCAGGCGATGGTCAGCTGGCGAGGCTGCACTCTGCACAGCCACTGAGGGCCCTCAAGAGTGGGTCCTCACCAGCCAGGTGGCTGTTACAAAGGGCAGCCAGCTGGGCCCACTGGATCAAAGGGTCTTTGGGGTCCAGAAAATGAAAGGCAAGGTTCCCATTTGTGGGGTGTCTCCACGTATCCTCTGGATGCAGGAGGATACTGAGCTGCTGCTCAGCATGCACTGGTGCTGGAACTCATGAGCTGGATTCTGGTTCTTACTCTGTGACTTACTGGTGAACTTCTCTGAGACTCTGCTTCCTATCTATATATCAGGACATAATGCCATTTGTCTTGGATGCTGAACAGACTACAGCAGAGCTTCCAGACTTGGACAGACTAGGAAGAAAGGCCTGGAGACCTACTTCCAAAAAACTCAATCAGTGAAAACCCTGTGGCTCAACCAGATGAACTGGATGATACCTGACAGGGCTCCAATAGATGGGTTCTGATAGAATGGGAGAGAAATGTGGAACAGAACCTCAAATTACTAAAATAAATAAACAACCAAACAACCTACTGGGCTTGTTGAGACTGGAAGACACCCATGATCATTGGCCAGAGATATTCTTTAAACCCTGAACAGTTCCAAACTAATCTCTGAGGTTCACTTTTTATTCAAATAACAAACTGGCTCACAAAGTAGTATCACCCATGTATTACTTTTTAAAAAATCACTGATATGAGCCCAAACAGTCAACAATGACTTTTAAACAGAGATGAGACTGTAAAGGGTCAGGGAAACTAGATGAATAGAAATGGAACAACCAGAATTTATGAGGATGCAAAGAACGCTGTTACCTGTGTCACTGAACAACTTGTATAGAAACTGTAGAAGGGGAACCTAAACTGCTGAGTAAATCTCCACCTAAAGCACAATAACATATTAAACAACAACAACAACAAAACCCTGTGGGTCACAGTGGTCCTGCCCATTGTACATGGAGGTTCCATAAATTGAGGGGGCTGCCTGTCTGCTAGTAGCTGCTTGTCATATTTTTTTTTGTCCTGCTCTGCATAAGCAGGTGGCTTGCATGTTGCTGTGCGGCTGGAAACGACATCACCTGCATTTGAAACTCTAGCAGGTTCATCCGTGGGGGACAGGTTTCAACAGAGTTTCCAGAGACTGAGAAGAAAGGCCTAGTGGTCTACTTCTGAAAGCTAGCCTATGAAACTTTATGAATCACAACAGTCTGATATAGTGCTGAGAGATGCTCCCTCAGGTTGAAAGATGTGTCATCCTCCTATCTCGGGGTTGGGAGATCACCCAGAACTTGTCATTCAACAAAGTAACAGCGAGTCAGAGCCAGGCAGGTCAGCATCCCTGCCCTCTGCTGTCTCCAAAAGTGATCCTTACGCCTATAACAGGAAATCAGCCAATGCTGGTGAACGCGCTGGTAGACAGCAGGCACTCAGTCCCTGCGGTTCGCTGGATCCTGGGCATTCAGACAGTGCCTTGGACTTCGCCACGCCCTCGTTGATACGCTAGGGGCGGAGTCATTGCTCAGTCCTCAGAATACGATTGGCTGCCGGAAGAGGGTAGGGCTGTTGGGCGGGGACTCACTCTGATCGTAAATACGGCGCCACATGGCATGGGCTGGCGGGGCGGGGCGGTGTGGTTGGCGCAAGCGCGTCTGAGGGGGTGCTGTCGGCCCCTCGGCCCCGCAGCCGACCACGACTTCTCGCGAGAAGAGCGCGGAGGCGGTGCTTGCAGTGCCGGGGGCGGTGCCTCGGAGGGGGCCGCGAAAGAGCCGCGGGTAGTAGGGCGGCGGTGGCTGTGGTGGCGGTGGTGGCGGTGGCGACGTGAGGTGAGGGTTGCGCGGACGAGGAGGGCTAGGGATGGGGCGGCGGCCCGAACTCTCTTATCCGGCTCTGATGAACACCTGCCTCAGGCAGCACCGGGCTCGGGCGGGAGTCCCGGGAGGCGGGCTGAGGGGCGTCGGTCCGCGTCCGCCGCGTGGACACTGCCCCTGGGTCGCGAGGCGAGCCCTCCTCTGGGATTCCTCCTTCAGACATCCCTTCTCTGGACGTCTGCACTGTGGGGACCCCTCCTCCGGGAGCCCTCTTCTAGGGCCTCTTCTTGAGAGGCATCTCTCATCTGGACATCCCTCTTCTGGGGACCTCCATATCCAGACAGCTTTCCTCCGGGGCTCTCATCTTCAGATAGCCCTCTTCTGGAGACTCCCACCTACGGGGATCCCCCTCCTCCACACATCTCTCTTCTAGAGGACACCTTCCTGGAACTCCCCCCAACTTGGGCCAGCAGAAGCCCCAGTTAGAGCCCCGCACTGTGCTGTGTGACCTTGGCTGGGAGTCCACCCTCTCTGAGTCATTGAGGGGGACTACCCAAGGGCGTCCGCACCCTGACTGTCCCCACCCTCCTGCCCTCCCTCCTAGTGCGTGTGGACCACGCAGTTCGGTTCCAACACGGTCATTAATTTCTCTGTGGCTACTCTGGAGTCTGGAAGAAAAATCAATCTCATTAAGGAGTGACAGAGATGCTATGGTGTGGATGCCAGCCCTTTCATCCGCCTCTTCTAGTTGGAGGTCTATTTTTTTTTTTTTTTCTTGCTCTGCATAAGCTGGACCTTGTCTCAGAGTGTAGACTTGATTCTTGCATCCAGCCCTGCAATTTGATCCAGGTTTTCTGAACGAAGATGGACTCAGTGACCCAGCAGGTCTATCTCTTCAGCTCAAGGAAACCACACATTAGCTGCTAACAGTGGGACTTATATCTTCCCCATGGGCTGGTGGCCACCAAGAAATCGCCAGCGAACTGTTGGAGCGACCTGTGGTTCTGTCTGGCACAGAGCACAACAAACCAGAGTGTTTTCATGATTATTAAATTATTTATTTTATAATTCAGCCCCAGAGAGATGCAGGAACTCAGGGCTGAATGAGAATGTGAATTACAAGAGGAGTAGATTCAGAGAACTTTTGTGCCCTGAAGCATGGTCCTGGGCCTGGATAGCTGGGCAACAGCTCAGCTGGTCCTTAACAAAGACAGCAGTTACTATCACAGTTTGTGCCAACTCACACATGCGACCTTGTGTGTGTCGGAGGAGAACCGCTCCATGGGTTTGCAGTGGCTGCTTTTTTGGAAAGTCCATTGCCAGGCCTTTCTTCCTTGGTGCCTCTAGGTAGACTGGCACCACCAACCTTTTGGTTAGCAGCCAAGCACATTAACTGTTAGCAGCACCTTGTTGTTGTTAAGTGCCTTGGAGTCGGTTCTGACTCCAACCCTGTATAGGTTTCCAAGGCCCTACATCTTTGCAGGAACAGAAAGCCTTATCTTACCTGCCCCCAAACCAGAAGACAGCTTAGTCTTTCTCAGTGTGTATCTGGTTTTAGGATTTTGAGTCAGTGCTGGTGTCTGGGTGAAAAAAGAAGAGAAAACGGGCAATCTTAGAAAATTGTTATATGGAGGTAGCAGGGCTGTGAACTTAGTGTTCTTCCTGGAGCTGCATAGATGTTTCATTTTGTTGCAGATTAGTCTGTAGGACTTTTGGTTAATGTGTTAAGGCCCTGAAAAAATAATGACAGCAGTAACTCTACCATTACCGAGTCTGTGCCTCATTCATCGAGCAGTGAAGATTATTGAGCCTCAGCTCACAGGCAGAATTCTCACCTTCCACGAGGAAGACCCAGGTTCAACTCCCAGCTAGTTGCACTTCATGTGTAGCCACAATCTGTCTGTCACTAGAGGCTTTCATGGTACTAGGGGGCTGAACGAATTTCACCAGAAATTCTAGACTAAGACTAGGAAGGGAGGCCTGGCCATCCTTCTGATTTGCTACCAATCATAGGGGTGACACAGGGTTCTGGTGTGGTGCTGTAAGGTAAGTACTGGACTGCAGGGTCAGTTTGAACTGCAAGGTCAGCGGTTCAAACCCACCAGCTGCTACTTGGAAACCATATACAGGGTCTCTAGGTGTTAGAACCAACTGGGCGGCACTTGATAGCAACAACATGGGGGTGACACAGGACCGGGCAGCAATTTTGTTCTGTTCACGGGGCCACCATGAGTCAGGGTTGACTTGGTGGCTGCCAGCCACCACAGTAATCATATGCAAGATAAATTGGGCAAAAGACTGATCATGTTCTGTCCCTGGGCCTCAGAAGAAAGAGGAACTGAGTACGAATACCCGTGTCTTAGAGAGCTTGGTTTCCCACTGTGGCCATAACTTGGGGCCCAAAGGATCCAGGTGGAGGTGGCAGTGTGTGCAGAGATGGGGGAGAGACTGCTCATTGTGAGGACTGGGATTTTCTGGTTCTGAAGGCCTGGAGTACCATGCTGGAAACTTTAGCCTTAATACCACTGGTGATGTGTGCTCAGGGTTTGGGGGTGGCACGTGTGTCAGAAAAGTGACACTAGTGAGGGTGCAGGGTGGGGTTAGGGTACAGGGAGGTGCAGACTGATTGGCGTCAAGTTATAGGAGCTGTGGATTTATGGTGTGGTGCTGTAGGATCAGCACTGGACTGTGAATCACAAGGTCAGTAGTTCAAACCCACTAGCTGCTCCTCAGAAACCTTATACAGGGTCACTGTGAGTCGGAACCAACTTGACGGCACTGAGCAGTAATAGGAGCTGTGGCCCTTGGGCAGTGGCTGAGAGTGGAGAGGAAGATGCAGTTGCAGGATGCTGGAGGATCAGCAGTCTGTGGGATTCCTTTGTGGGAGCTGGGAAAAGAAGGTATTATGGATTGTGTGGCCCCCAAAATAACTGTCTCAACTTGGCTGGGCCTTGATTCTCAGTAGTTAGGTAGTTATGCAGTGATGTAATTTGGCAGTGATGTAGTGATGTAATTATCTCCTTTGATGTGGTCTGATGTGGTCAGCCAATCACGTGTTAGGGGATTTGAATGGAATGCAACAACCTTACATGCCATAGCTCTGAGTTTCCTCAGAGAGAGAGAGAGGGACTTCTTATTAACAAGAAGGTCTAGGGCGGAGGGCATCCTTTGGACTTGGGCTCTCTGTGCTGAGAACCTCCTAGACCTGGGAGATGATTGATGGGAATGAACTCCCCACAGAGCTGATAGAGAAAGCCTACTCCTGGAGCCAGCACCCTGAAATTGGACTTCTGTCCTCCCGAACCTGAAGAAAATAAATTTCTGTTTGTGAAAGCCACCCACTTGTGTTTCTGTGATAGCCACTCTAGAGAACTATGACAGACGATCACCGAGACTTCTCATTTGGTGACTGAAGACGGTGCTGATACAGGTTTGAAGAAGAGGAGGGCACAAAATGAACTTGAGGGTTTTCTTTGTTTTTTTTTTTTCTCTGAACATGAGGTGCTTGTGGTCTTGTAGGGAAGGGGAGTGAGTGTGTTTATGGTTGGAGTCCCCGGGAGAGCCAGTGTGAAAGGGAAAAGTGGTGGACTCTGAGCGCGTTGTTGTCAGCATGGTTTCAGAGGCTGCTCTTATAGAAAGGTCCTAAGGCTGATGGTACCATTGGCAGAAAAGAGTACTGGTACCACAACAAACACAGCTGCTGCATCATTTCTTCAGCACTTGAAGCCATGCGTTTTGATGTTTACATTGCTCCTTTAGGAAGCAGCTCCTGGTATCCCATCTTAGTAGGTTTGCTGTGAGGGGTCAAGGCTGATGTCTGTCCAGTCAGATGTATCTAATGACAGCTGCCAGTAAGTTCATACTTTTTTCTGTTTACCCAAGGTGGTTTCTGTGAGGTATCTGAGAGTGTTAGAACTGTCTCAGAAAGGAACGGGAGACAGGCATAGCTCAGAGCTGAGAGTGACTTCCCTTTGGTTACGAATCTTGGTTACGAATCGGGCTGCTAATCTCAAGGTCAGCAGTTAGAAACTACCAGCTGTTCTGCGGGAGAAAGAGGATGCTTTCTGCTCTCATAAAGATTTACAGCCTTGGAAACCCTGTACAGGGTCCTATGAGTTGGAACTGACTCCATGGCACATAACAACAACAATAATATCTAATAGAAGGATAACTAGAGGAGGAATTTTTGCGAGACAGGGGACTAAAACTGTTTGTGGGCCAGCCATGTGGCTGTCTGGCTATGTATAATGGGTTGGGCACCCAATTTTGGAAAATCGAATAAAGAAAACCTTACTCTGGCAAAAATGAGTACGGATTGGATTACTTTTTGTTGGTATCAACAACATTTCTCACACCTCTGACTGGGTCTTCTGCCTTCAAATGGGAGACCAGAGGCATCTTTGGGGAGTCTGAATAGTCCAAGAGAGAAGATCTAAACATAAAGACATAAACAGAGAAACATAAAGGGGCTCTAGTAGAAAGGTCCAGCTCAGTCACCTGCATATGAAGCTGGTAACGAACAAGCTCTTACCAGCACTCAGCACGGTTCCAACCAAACCACAGCTGGGTTCAGAGGTCTGTGTGAGTGAGTGTGTTTGTGTGTATACACATCAAGTGACCAGGAGGGATGAATCCTGGAGAAGGACATTGTGGTTGGGAAAGTGGAGGATCAGTGAAAAAGAAGAGGAAGACCCTCCAACAAGATGAATCGGCACAGTGTTTGCAACATGGACTTTAACGATTGTGAGGATGGCACGGGACTGGGCAGTGTTTCCTTCTGTTGTACATTGTATCACTATGAGTTGGAACTGGCTGAGAGGCATCAAACAACAAACGTGACCACCAGGTACTGGGCACAGAGAGCCAACATGCTCAGAAGGCTCTTGGGAGAGACTTCTTAAGGAAGATGAAGTTGGCTGGCCACCTGATGCGCAGGAGAGGAATTGAGACAGTTGGCAGAATTGGGGCTAGATTAGTGCTCAGTACAAGGAACATAAAGCGAATGAAAGGCTGTTACTAGTTCCAGGGAAAATAAAGCATTGCGCAGGAAAAGAAAAATAATTGCATGGTACCACAAGGCTCAGCTGTGAGTGGCCTTTATACAGTGAAAATAATTTATGTAAACATTGAGTCTTTCTCTAATTGAAATTATGATATGACTATAGAGAAAAGGTGTCAGGATGCGAAGGGTACCAAACAACCAACCCACTGCTATTGAGGCGACTCCGACTCAAAGCCACCCTGTGGGACAGAGGGGGGCTGCCCCATGGGGTTTCCATGGCTGTCTTCTCTACGGAAGCAGATGGCCTAATCTTTTTCCCACAGAGTGGCTGGTGGGCTTGAACTGCTGACCTTTCATTTAGCAGCCCAACACTTAACCCAGGCTCCTATGAGAAGGGTTGTTGTGTGCCACCCAGTCAGTTGTGACTCATAGCGATCTTGCATATGGTTCCCAAGAGCTGCTGATGGGTTTGAATTGTCAACCTTCAGGTTAGTAGTCCAGTACTTACCCTACAGCGCCATATCAGGACCCCTACTCTAGGGAGTCCTGGTGTGGCGCCGTGGTTAATGTGCCAGACTGCAAAGCCGTTTGAACTGCAAGGTCAGCAGTCCGAGCTCACCAGTTGCTCCTGGGAAACCCTATACAGGGTCCCTATGGGTCGGAATTGACTCAACAGCACTTAACAACAACTCTAGGGAAATGAAGACATGGCACAGTTGAATAAGTGTTGCACTGCTAACTGAAAGGGATCACAGAGCATGGGGCTGTGGATTCTTCTTGCCTGGGGTTTGGGCAAAATCGGCTCATCCTGGTGTGGTGCTGCAAGATAAACACTGAACTGCACAGTCGGTTTGAACTGCAGGGTCAGCAGTTCAAACTCACCAGTCGTTCCTCGGAAACCCTATATGGAGTCACTGTGAGTTGCAACAGACTTGCAGGCACTTAACAGCAATAGCTCATCCAAAACTGCCCTTCCTTCTGAGGGGGAACTTCCTAACTTTGACTTCCCCTTCATCATTGTTCTCTGTATCCTGTCTCCAGAGAGAGAGGGTGGTGCTTTCTTTAGCTTTTTTTTTTTCTTTTTCTCTTAAGCTTTTACAAAGGAATTTTAAACATACTTGCAATAGGAGAGGAGTTGGTAAGTGCCATCTAGTGCATTCCGACGCATAGCAACCCTATATAGAGTTTCCAAGGATTGGCTGATGGGATTAAACTGCTAACTTTATGATTATCAATCCAGTGCTTATTCTGCAGTGCCACAGTAGCTTGGAAAATGATCTCATCAGGGTATGTTTCATCTTCCTATATTGTGTTGGCAAAACAACTGTTGAACAGTTACTGTGTGGCAGAAAGTAAGTTATGTTGTGTATCAGTGCGTGACTTGACAGCACCCAACAATAACAACATAATAGGCACTGTGAGTCTTCTGAGCCTTAGGAAGAAAGATCTGGCACTGTGCTTCTGAAACTCCATGGAGCACAGTTCTACTCTGACCCACATGGGGATGCCATGGGTTGGCGGTGATTCCATGAGGACATAGTTGTAACAGACAGGCCAGGTACCCACTCTCCTCAGTTTTAATGTTTATAGTTTCGATTTTTACCAACAAGCAAATAAACACACCTTGTTGTTAAGTGCTGTCAAGTTGGGTCTGACTCATAGCGACCTAGTTTAGGGTTTCTGAGAACGACTGGTAGGTTTGAACCGCCAACCTTAGAGTTAGCAGTCCAGTGCTTATCCTACAGTGCCACATCAGGCTGTAAACACATGAATATAGAATATTTTTGGAGTCACCGAGGAACAACAGATACTGATTGTTGAAAGGTTGAAGGTACAAACCTACCCAGAGTTGTCTCTGCAGAAGGCCTGGCGATCTCCCTCTGGCAGGTCACAGCCTTGAAAACTCTACAGAGCAGTTCTACTCTGCCCAGGTGGGGCCATCATGAGTCAGAGCTGAATGGACAGCCACAAACAATAGCAACACACTCACATTTGATGATAAACGCTGCAGAAAAACAACCCGGGCTGTGAGAGTGGCGGGTCGGGGTTGGGGGCCAAGGTGTAGGAAAGAGGGACTGTACCCTGAATTGTTTAGATGGTGAGTAGCCCAGACAGGAGGGGCGGTGAGTGCAAAGGCCTTATGGTAGGTGTCTGTGAGGGCAGTTGATGGACAGCCAGAAGGCCTCCGTGAATGAAGTGGAATCAGTATAGGGGGCTGGAGAGACACCCGATTAGTGGGGTCCACTCACACAGGGTTTTGGGGGGACTGGAAATGGGAATCCACTGGACTCCAAGGGTTGGAAGGTCTAGAACAAAGATGCAACATAACCTGACTTTTAACCAGATAACTGGCTACTCAAAGACGAGAGAAGCATTAATTTCTTTGAATGATGGTGTTAGAGAAGAAAAGTATCCCATGGATACCAAAAGAATGAACAAATCTGTCTTGGAGGAAGTGCAGTCAGAATGCTCCTTAGAAGTGAAGATTTGCAGACTTTGCTTCACATACTTTGGACACGTTATCAGGAAAGGCCAGACCCTGTAGAAGGCCATCATGCTTGCTAAAGTGGAGGGTCATTGAAAAGGAGATGGATTGTTGATAACAGTGGCAGCAACAATGGACTCAAACATAACAATAATTGTGAGGATGGTACAGGACCGGGCAGTGTTTCGTTCTGTTTTATATTGCCTTCAGTTGGAACTGACTCAACAAAACCTAACAACAACAGTAACAACAACTGGATTGAAAGGAGTCCCTGCTGGTGCAAATGGTGAACACACCCATAAATTGGAGATTCAAGTCCAACCAGAGGCACCTCAGAAGAAAGGCCTGGCAAGCAAAGTCTGAAAACGGAGCCATTGAAAACCCTACAGATCACCGTTTTACTCTAAAACATGTGGGGTTGCCATGAATCTGGGTCAGCTTGAGAGCATGTGGCTGCTGGACTGGAAGTGGGTTATCTGGGTGTCATCAGAGTGGAGCAGGGGAACCAGGCTGAGATTGATCAAGCTTTGTGTAGGTAAGAGCTAATGGAGGCTTCGTCCTGCTGGTGGTGGTCAGGATGTTGAGGGGAGGAGAGGGTCTGCATGTATATAGTTTGAGGGTAAATCCCTGGGCAGCATTTTTGTTTTCATATTATGTTTAAGGTGAAAGTTTATACCACAAATTAGGTTCCCATTTGACAATTTTTACACAAATTTCTCAGCAGTGCAGGCATACGTCACTTTCTTATGCTCCTCAAGTACTGCATTTTTTTTACACATTGAAGGTCTGTGGTCACCGTGCGTTGAGCAAGTCTGTCAATGCCATGTTTCCAACAGTGCATGCTTACTTCGAGTCTCTGTCCCATTTTGGTCCTTTTCTTAAGATTTCACACTTTTTTATTGTGACAACCATCTGGTCTCAACATCACTTCTAGTTGCACGGGGAAACCAAAAGCAGCTTGTGACTCACTTTCGTGCTATGCTCTAGAACCAAGCCTGTAGTATCTCCGAGGCGTGTCTGTTTTATGTTTTCTGCAATGTGTCTTGTTTCTCACCCATTCCCCAGCTGGTACTCAAACGACTCAGTGACATATATTGCAATAGTTTCCCATTGAAGTAATTTGTTTGAGTTGCCTGAACTCTTGTGGGTCAGTTTATCTTTTGCATTCCAAAGTCAAATGTCTCACAACAGATTTCAGCGCTGTGAGGCATCTAGACAGGGTCCTACCTTCTGAGGGCTCGGGTGCTTGTTGGCTTGGTGTGCATGTGTGTGGACTGATATCCTGTGAGGTGTGGCCCAGGAGTCGCCTGTCCAGCCATCGAGTGGATTTCAACTCATGGGGGCTTCAAAGGCCAGGTTGGGCAGAGTTTTCAGGGACCAAAATCAACCTTCTATTTTCATTTCTAAATGACCATGTATGCTGCCAAATTGGTCCACAGGGTTAATGGAATACAAAGAAAGTCCTTTTATAAGCAAACTGTTGTCTTAGTGGTACTCTGTGAAAATCGGTTTCAGGATGCGGGGGCGGGGGTTGTCATCTAGTGCTGTGTAAATTGATGAGCCCTGGTGGCACTGTGGGTAAAAACGTCAGCTGTTAACCCAGAGGTCAACAGTTTGAATGCACCAACCACTCCAAGGGGATACAGCTTTGTGGTTGCTGTTAGGTGCTGTTGAGTCAGTTCTGACTCATAGTGAACTGTGTAGGGTTTCTGAGGAGTGGATGGTGAGTTTGAACCCTGTTCTTGCAGTTCAAACTGACCTTGCCGTCCAGTGTTTATCCTACAGCGCCACACCAGGACTTCCCTACAGCTTTACAACCTCAGAATCCTATGGGGCAGTTCCATTCTGTCCTGTGGGTTCACTTTAAGTTGGAATCGATTCAATGACAGTGGGTGAGTGGCACAGTAGGTAAAGCTCTCCGATGTTAATCAAAAAGTTGTTGGTTTAAACCCACCAGCCACACCGCAGGAGAAAGGTAAGGCAGCTTGCCTTTATAAAGATGACAGCTTTGGCATCCCTATGGGGCATCCTGCTTTGTTCCCCCAGCATCACAGTGAGTCAGAATTAACTCTGACAGTGGGTTCGGTTTCTCTTTAAAGAGCCTGGTGATGCAGTGTTTAAGTTCTCAGCGGCTAGCAGAAAGGTGTGTGGCTCGAATTTTCTAGCCTGTGAGGCAGTTTGGTTCCATAGAGATGACAGCCTTGGCATCCCCATGGGGCAGGCCCACTTTGTCCCCCAGGGTCACTGTGAGTCGAAATCGACTATACAGCATCCTGCTGTAGTGCCATAGGATAAGCCCTCGACCTCAAGGTAGTCTTGAACCCCAAGGTTGACAGTCCAAACTCACCAGTCACTCCTCGGAAACCCTATACAGGGTTACTATGAGTTGGAACCAACTTGACCGAACTTAATAACAAAAACGAGTCTGGAACCACTTGACGACAACAACAAAGGCTCTTTGGGGCCCTGCGTGTGTAGCTATTTGGAGGAATGCTGTGATGAGCGTTCTGCATATCTTCTGGTGGGTGTAGTTTCATTCTCTAGGGCCGTTATTCAGAAGTGAAGTTGCAGGTCACAGAGTGTACCTTTTACTGCCAGCCTGCTTTGCTTAGTGACTTACCATTTTGTATTCTCACCTGTTCGAGTTGCAAGCTCCCATCAGAACTGGTGATACTCATTGGTGTCTTGTGGTTTCAGTTTGCACAACCCTGATGACTAACCATGGTGAGCTCCATTCTGTGTGCTTTCTGACTATAGACAGTTCCCGGCTTACGAAAGTCCCACTTACCTGCCACCCATAGTTATGAGCCAGCCCCTGCCCCCAAGCTCTGTTATATTAAAAATTCAAGGGGTGTACAGTAAGTAGTTCATAATAACATGGATGTTACTTTGCAATATGCATCAAAACATTATTATGGTTACTGTATTATATTTCTTTTTATGACTGTATTTTAGGGCATTTAAGGCATTCCTATATTGTATTTTCTGCATAGAAGGGTCCACTCTGTAATATGTTATTGTTGTTGTTAAGTACTGTCAAGTCAGTTCCAACTCATAGTGATCCTGTATAGGGTTTTTGAGCAGCTGGTGAATTTGAACTGCCAACCTTGTGATTCAAACCAACCATGCCATCCAATGCATTATCTTGCAGCACCATATCAGGACTCCGTATACTATATACGAAGACACATATTAGGCTGATATTCAGTATGAATCATACCTATTCTGATTTTTAACATACAGATTGTACTTACAGACAGATTTGGGACAAGAACTTGTTTGAAATGGAGCGCTGCCTCTTCTTCTGGAAATTGTTTTGTGAAGTGTCTGTTGCAGTCCCTCTCCCTCTCTGGGTCTAGAGTCCTCAGCCGCTCCGTTTCTCCACATCATTGTCTCTACCTCCATCTCTGGCATCACTGTTTCTCTGGGTAGGGTCCCGCACTCTGCTCTTCTACTTTGATGGTTCCAGGGACTTTGGCTCCTAGACTGCGTAATCAATCACTCCCCTCCTTTTGCTACAAAATGTCTACCTTTACATTTCCAACCCTCACTGTCAGTCTTGATAACAATTATTCACTATTGTTATAACTAGAGACCTATCCCCATTGTCTTTCATTAGCCCCACCCAGGCAGATTGGAAACTGCTCAGTGTAGATTCTACCTTCCTCCACGTCCTTTGCATCTAGGCTACCTCTTGAAAGCTTGTAAGTCAGTCACTTCTTGCCTTTGTAGCCCCCTCATTTTGGGTAGCCAATGTCCAAGTTGGCCATCCCTGTCTATGTATGGAGGGGGTGGGAATGATCCTTGCTGTAAAGATTTGTTCCCTCTTTTGAGCTACTGCATCCATAGGTGTAGGTCAAGTTCATCAAATTGTATCAGATTACTCTCTTTTTTCCTCTTCTTTCTTGTTCTGTTGAGCTCTGATCATCCAGTCATTGAAGCCAGGTCAAGTGGGTATTATCTGCAAGTGTGGGTGTTCTTATGCATATGCCCTCTCTTCTTATCAGCTGGATGCTTCACTCTCCACCCTAGTCCTCTGTGGCTATGTCACTGACTCTGGGCCCAAGAGTCCCCAGGTCTTGCCACACTGCTGGCTGACCAGGTCTCCCCAACTCCTGGTTCACAGGAGTCTATTGAGCATTGTAGGGCTTAGCTCAAAGCTTCATTGCTGTTTTTCTGTCAATTCCCCTTATCGGTGACTAACATGGTCACCAATTAGAGGGTGTATTCCCATTGAATCTTAGTCTTGGAAGGGGGTTTGTCCTGAGGGGACCCAACCACTTGCCTTGATGTCTCCTGGGCAAGCAACTTGCTTGTTCTTGTAGTAATCAGTCGGACTGCCATTATTGTTTTGTATTTTTTTTCTATCAGTCTTTCTTTCAAGAAGTGTCTTCTGTTCTTCTGGCCACTCCAGGCTGGTCTGCTTGTCCTTTCAGGTGGAAATTTCCCACCTCAGAAAATTCTGAGTGAGGTTCAGGATTCCACCTATGGGCTTACGTAATGCAGAGGCTCTGCAGGAATGCCTCCTTCACTGGGCACGTTGTATTCCCGTTTTAGGTATTCCAATCAGTTATAGACAGAAGATGGACTTATAAGCTTTCTTTGGTGATATTTCTGGCTATTCCTTTCTCTCCCCCTCAAGTGTCTAGTTTATAATGGTATGCCAGGGAAACCATGATTCAAAAGACACTGGCTGTCATTTATATGGAAACAGATTGCCAGACCTTTCTTCCATGGTACATCTGGGTGGGTTCAAACCACCAGCTGTAAAATTAACCTGGATTAACAGGTAATTTTAAACCACTTGTGCTATCTAGACTCCCATTATCTAGAATGGTGTTGTTAAGTGCTGTTGAATCGGTTCTAACTCATAGCGACACTGCATAGGGTTTCCAAGAAGCAAGCTGGTGCGTTTGAACCACTGACCTTATAAGGTTAGCAGCCCAGTGCTAATCCTTATCCTAATCCAAATGACAAAGCAAGTGTTGCTTAATCTTTCTGTAGTGCCAGTTCTGCTGTCAAAGTGTCATCCACATAAAGATCTCAGTGTGGCCTCCCTGTGGACCTGGCAGGGGGCTGGGGAACATGCCCTGATAGCAGCTCATCCTAACCCCCTCAGTGCCTGCTGTGTGTGTGAAGGGTCGTTTAGATCAGCAGGCCCCACGTGGACGGGCAGCATGGGCGCTGGCTGGCTCATCCACAGCTGCCCAGTTGGCTCTTGCCTCACATCCTGCCACATTGTGTATGTGTGAAAATGATTTAACAACCCCGCCCTTGGGCTAAGAAACAACTCAGTCTTCCTAGCTACAGTGTTTACACTTGACACCCTGCTTCATTCGTTTATGGAGCTCCTGTGGGGTACAAACAATGCTCAATGATTGACTAGAGATTTGAGTCCAGTGTGAGATGCCTAAGAAGAAACCAGCCCTTGAAAACCATATGGAGCTCAGTTCTGTCACACACTTGGAGTTGCCATGCATCAGGGCCAGCCTGAAGGAAAGTTCTGTTTTTTCTTTATTTTTTCATTGTGATTTGGGTGAATTGGTTTTGCATTCAACAATTCAGACACATTTGGATGTGACATTGATTGCCATCCCCACTACGTAACAGAGCTCTTCCCACTTGTCTCCCGTTTCCATTCCTCCTTCTTTCCTGTCCCTTCTTGCCTTTTGGTCTCCGATGGTTGATTGTTCTAAGGTGTGTGTACCTCCTTGGAGTTACTGTTCACCTTGTAGACCTATCTGGACTTACCTGCAAGGTTGGTGGTACAGATCCACCAACTGCTCCTTGGAAATCCTATACAGGGTCACTGTGAGTTGGAACTGACTTGACAGCACTTAACAGCAACAATGTAGACCTGTTTCTGGTTTGGGTAAAAGTTGAATTCCAGGGACTGCGTTCCCTTCCAGGCCTGAGAGTGTCGAAGGGCCATGGTCCTGGGAGTTCCCCCAGTCTTTCTCTGAGCAGTGAGTCTAGTTGTCTTTCTGTGAATGAGAAATGGCTTGATGAGCTAAGTGTTGTTCACTGATTTGGGTGTGAGGCTGGCAGGGTCAGAATGCCAGCTGTCACTGTGGCTTTTCACATCTGTCTCCCCCTCAGCTCACATCCCCAGTCCTCAGCCCACAGTGAAGAGCTAACTTAGAACTTCAGGCCCAGCCTCACATATAACTGGGTCAGAACTCCCCAGATTGTTATTGGCAGTGCTCTCTGGGGAGTCTCTGGGAAGTGCAAAATGTAAACACACTCACCTGCTCACTGAAAGGTTTGGGGGTTTGAGTCCACGCAGGGATGTCTCGTAAGAAAGGCCTGGCTACCTATTTCTGAAAAACTGGGCTCTGAAAATCCGGTGGAGCCCATTCGCACTCTGACGCACACGATCAGATCACCACGATTCAGAGTCAGCTCACAGCAAGGATACTTTTCATGCTCTCTGGCTGTCTTTGGCTTTCTTGCTTTTGTTTTCACTTGGCAGTTAAAAAAAAACTGTGAGTTTATAATCTGTAGACGTTTTGGAATGCAGTTGTCACAGTCCTTGCCTTTCAGAGGCCCTCTTTCACGAGGCCATTCAGAATCCTCACTCAGGCGTCTTGTTCCAACAACTGCTGTTTATGTGGCTTGTTTGAGGTCAGGAAAAACAGCAATAGTGTTGGCGTAAAGTACCGCCCTTGTACCTTGATGCTGAAATTGACCCGTGGCTGCTCTGACACTGTGCCTCAGAGGGCTGTCAAGTGGAAAGGCTTGGGGGCAGACACACACGAGAGCTCAGCCATCCCCAGGAAAGCACCTCTCTTTTTTTAATGCACCCCATATTGTAAAGATATTTTTTAAATTTAAGGTTTGATTAAAAAGCAAATTGCAAATCAAACAGCCTGCTGACTGTGGGAGGGTGTGCCAGGGAAGGTAACTGTTTAGCCTTCTAGATGGTTCTGCAGCATATTTAACACCTTTTTTGGTTAGTATTAGGTATTTTTGAAAAATGACAACTGCTTTTTTTTCTCTGATAGCAGCAACAACAAATGCTCAAAGTCAACCAAGTCAAATACTGGAAAAAACATAATGAAGTAAAGTAAACTAAAAAATACGCTGTCGACAAGTGGATTCCAGCCCATGGGGGACCCCAGAGGACAGATTAGAACTGCCCCATAGGGTTTCCCAGGCTGTAAATCTTTATGGGAGCAGACTACACGTCTTTCTTTAAAGGAGCGGCTGGTATGCTTGAACTACTAACCTTTTGATTAGCAACCCAACACTTAACCCACTGCACCACCACTTAAAGCAGTGAGAAAAATCCAAATCCCCAAACTGAGGGTTGCAGGTCTTCCTGGCTTTACTGTGCCTCACTTTATTGTACTCTGAAGATATGTTTCTTACAGATGGAAGCTTTGTGGCTCCCCTGGGTGGAGCGAGTCTTTCGGTGCCATTTTTCCAAGGCATGTGCTTACTTTGTGTCTCCGTATCCCTCTGTCCACGTCTTCATATTTGAAACTCTTTTCTCATACAATCGCATGCTTCATAGACGACAGTCTAGTAACTCCTGTATACCCTACTGTTGTTCGTCAAGTTGGTTCTGATTCATGGTGACCCTGTACAGGGTTTCTGAGGAATGGCTGGTGGATTTGGACCTCCAGCCTTTGCAGGTCAGACTGACCTTGTGGTTCAGTGCTGATCCTGCAGTAGTACCACAACAGGACTCCCCTCTATACACTTGTGGGGATAAATGCAAACTGTGTTATTGTAAACCGAACATGGATCTCTGAGGCCTGTCTGTAGTGACGGACGTTCTCTTTGTGGACATTTCACACACACACACTCCTGTTACTGAGGTCACTGTAACACAGGTGGATGCAACTAGCAAGCCCCGTCGGTCTTCACATTGTGAATGTCTACCCCCTTATTGGCTTGTGCCATCTATATGCCTCAGGTCCTGGCCACTCCACTTTGTGTCCTGGGACTCTCTAGTGGTACCCTAGTCTGCACAAGTGTCTGGGACTTGCAGAAATGCACCATGGCTGTAGTTTGAGGTGAGCATCATGGGAAGTTGAATACCATTGTTTGGAGGTACTTGGGATGCTCCCTGCTTAAGCACTGACCACCTCTGCCAGTCAGGGCAGCAGGAAGGCTGTCAGGGGTCAGCAACCGTCTATGGGAAGGATGCCTCATGGTCTGGGGGAGCTGGTTGTTGGTCTTAGTGTACCCTCCCTGAATGACCAGATTATGACTGCTTTCCACATAGCTGCCGTGGGGGAGAGTTTACACCGTGCTCATTGAGTGACGTGTGTTCCACGTCTCACTGGAAATTCCTAACTGTTGGTGGTGATGCCTGTGGAGATGGTTTTGACTCATGGCAACCACATGTCAGCAGAATGAAGTACTGCTGGTATGGTGCTCCTGGGTAAGCATTGGGCTGCTGACCATAAGGTTGGCAGTTCAAACCCACCAGCCACTCCTCAGAATGAAGTATTGCTTGGTCCTATGATAGCGTAATGGTTACGAATCGGGCTGCGAACTGTAAAGTCAGCAGTTCGACACTACTAGCTGTTCTGCGTGAGAAAGATGAGGCTTTCTGCTCTCGTAAAGATTTACAGTCTCGGAAACCCTATACAGGGTCACTGTGAGTTGGAACCGACTCCACAGCACACAGCCAAGCCAGATGCCATCTTCATCAGTCCTGGTGGCTCTGTGGTTAAGCACTCAGCTGGAACCCACAGTTACTCTGCAGGAGGAAGAGATGACAGTCTGTTTCCATAAAGATGACGGTCCTGGAAACCCTGCGTGGCAGTTCTACTCTGCCCTCTAGGGCTGCTATAGTTGGAATCAACTTGGTGGCTGTGGATGGGTTTTTACACCATTTCACCCCCACTGGGAAGCTCTAGGCCATGGTAAAGACAGCTGTATTCTGAGGGCCTTCCAACCCCGCCCGGGGCTGACCGCTCAGCACTGTATGAGACAATGTCCTGTGGTGATGCATAGGGTTTTTGTTGGTTTTCAGAAGTCCATCTCCTGGCCTTTCTTCCGTCTCTCTGAGTCTGGAAGCTCTGCTGAAACCTGTCCACCATGGTGACCCTGCTGTTATTTAAGATACCAGCAGCATGGCTTCCATCGTCACAGCAACACACAAGCCACTGCAGTCCAACAAATGACAGATGGGAAGTTTGTAAATGACAAGCCGTTTTTTAAGTAAGTGTGATGCAGATCCACCATGAGGTCTCAGGCCCCAGTGAATCTGCCACGTGCAGAGAGCAGATGTGGAACCAAGTCCTAGAAATCCCAGTCTTTTCGAAGCAATCATGGGGAGAGAAGGGTAGCTGGAGAATAAAGCTTCAAATGTTAAATGGATTCTGGACTAAGAGACCAACACTCTAGTGCTCAGAGGCCAAGAGAGGAAAACCTGGAGTGACTTTGGTTAAACATCTGTCTTTGAGCAGGAGCCACCCCAGGACTGTTCATAAGAAATACCAAATGAGTCTGTCCCTCCGCTCTCATCCAGCAGAGCGGGCTCTGGCTGCAGTCTCACTCTGACTCAGCTCTGAAGGGGACTTGTTCCAGCTGCAGCCAGTGCTCTGGGGGCATTTTCGTCTCAGATGATGCCCGCCTATCTTTCAGGAGAGCTAGGGCACTGACAATGTTTTGTCTGTGTGTGACAGAGATACAGAGTCAAGATCTGAACATTTAAGTTCCCGCCTCCCTGGCTAAGTTAAATCTTGAATAAAACCAAACTTGTGCTTATGACTTAAATCCCCAGGAGGGCTGTATGTGCTTACGCACATGTGTGTGTGTAATACACTAATGAGTGGGTCGGTACCTTTCACAATGGAAACACTACTCGGCAACAGAAAACAAAGTAGACTAGTGGTGGTTCGGATGGGTCCCAAAGCTCTTATGCCAAGTGGGAGAAGGCAGACTGTACAAGTGAGGATGGCATCCTTCCGTGGATATAAAACTAGAAAATGCAGGTTGTGACTGGTAATTGGGGTGGGGGAGAGAGGGTTTTGGGAGGGGTTATAGAGGGGCACAAGGAAACAGGACAGGAGGGACAGGCTCCCCGTCTTGATTGTACACACAGGTGTCAAAGCTTAACAGACTGTCCGTTTAAGATATATGCTGTTTACTCCATGCCAGGTATAGATCGTAAAGCAGTTTTCAGAAAAGGATTCTTTGAGCAGTAAGAAAGTTCAGAGGGAATGTAGTAGAGCTTAACTTCTGGGAGTCAGACTTGAGTTCAGATTCTTGTTTTACTTCTCTGAGCCTCAAGTTTCCTTGTCTGTACAGGGTAATGCTGCTCTCAATGAAACTGTTGTGTAAAGGGGATGAACTCCTCACACCCACTTGCTGCCATCGGATCACTTCTGACTCATGACCCTATACATGGTGTCCAAGACTGTAAATCTTGACAGGAGCAGAAAGCCTCACCTTCCTCCTGCATAGAGGCTGGTGTGTTTGAACTGCTGACCTTGTAGTTCAGATGCCTGACCCACTGCACTACCAGCAAGATAGTTGGTCTATAGGTAAGGTGCAGGAGGGGTAGTAAGAGCTCATTCAGTGGCAACACTGTTGACACCAATGGAACCTCTGGTGGAACACACGGCAACATGCCTACTGCTCACCAAAAGGCTGGAGATGTGAGTCTGACCAGAGGTGATTTGGCCCAAAGACCTGGTGATCTGCTTCTAAAAACCAGCCACTGGAAACTGTCTGGACCACAGTTCTACCCTGACACACAGGGGGGCGCTATGAGTTAGGATGGATGGCAGCTGGGTATTCATAATAATAATACATTGTTTTATCCCCAGAATATTTCGACCCTGCCTTTTCCTTGCAATTAAACAGAATGAAGTCTTACCATTGTGCTCTCTGGGTGCTATCAAGTTGAGTCTGACTTACATGACAGTAGAACTGCCCCGGAGAGTTTTCTTGGTTAATCCTTATGGGAACAGATTGCCAGGTCTTTATTCTGCAGAGCTCCTGGGTGAATTTGAACAGCCAGCCTTTCAGTTAGTAGCCAAACACTTAACCATTGTGCCACCAGGGCTCCTTGATATCTTATTAGGTTACTAATAAAAGTTGTTGTTAAGTACGTTAAATCGGTTCTGACTCATAATGACCCTATATCTGGTTTCCGAGGAGCAACTGGTGGGTTTGATCTGCCAATCTTCTGGTTAGCAGTTCAGTGTATCCTACAGCACCACACCAGGACTCTAATAAAAAGAGAGTTATAATTTTTATAACATGTTGTAGTCACTGGCACCTATTAATGTGAACATAATATTTCTTGGCAGAAAAATAAGCAAACGTATTTGGCTGTCAGGTCCAGTAGTCTGTTCTCTGTTTCTTAGTTTGCTAAGCATCTTGTCTGTGCCCTTGGATATGATTCTACACCCTGCTTAACCTCTGCCCTATTTGTTAGTCTTGATCTTAAATTGGAAACTTGCCTCTTAAATCATTTGACATTCTAAGTGATTCTTCTCCTTTGCAACTTGAAGCTTTCGGTAAATTGTTATTTTGGGGCAGGGTGTGTGGTTTCATCTTCATCTGAAAAAACTGTTTATCATTAGACATTCTAGAAATGGAACAATCTTGAAACTAAAAACACATGTACTTGTTCTCAGGTGTTGTGGAGTCAGTTCTGACTCATCACGAAACACTGCCCAGTCCTGCACCATCTCCACAATCATCGCTTTGTTTGAACACATTGTTACAGGTCACTGTGTCAGTCTATCTCCTTGGGGGTCTTACTCTTTTCCACTTAGCCCTTCACTTTACAAAGCATGTTGTCCTTCTGCAGGCACTAGTTCCTCCTGAACACATGTCTAAAGTACGTGAGACAACATCTCACCAGTCTCACTTCTAAGGATAATTCTGGTTGTACTTCTTCCAAGACAGGTTTGTTTGTTCCTCTGGCAGTCCATGGTGTATTCGATATTCGTTGCCAACACCATCGTTCAAACGCATCAATTTTTCAGTCTTGTTTGCTGACTAGCTTTCACGTGCATAGGGGGCAGTTGAAAATACCATGGCTTGAGCCAGACTCACCTTAGTCCTCAAAGTGACATCTTTGCTCTTGAACACTTTAAAGAGGTTGTTTGCAGCAGATTTGACCAATGCAAGGCATCAGTTGATTTCTTGACTGCTGCTTTTATGAGTATTGATGGTAGATCCGTGTAAAGTGAAGTCTTTGACAACTTCAGTCTTCTTTATCATGATGCTATTTATTGGTCCAGTTGTGGCGATTTTTGTTTTCTGTATGTGGAGACTGTAGTCTTTGATCTTCATCAGTAAGGACTTCAAGCAAGCCCTCTTTACTTTCAGCAAGCAACATGGGGGGTACTTAGGCTCTAATTTTAAAATAGACTACAAAATTGTGTGAGTATAGCTGTGAGAACATCTTAAAAACATTAACAATGTATTTGTTCTTTTCCCACACACACCCTTGAACAGGCTCAAGGGGACTGAGCTGAGATACCAGCTGTGTTGTTTGTAAGGACCAGAAAAATGCACCTGATATAGCTCAGTGTTTTTGAAGTAACATTTGTGATGGTGGTGGTGGTGGTGGTTATGTGCCGTGGAGTCAGTTCTCATTCATAGCGACCCTATTCAGGGTTTCCGAGGCTGTAAATCTTTATGGGAGCAGAAAGCCTCATCTTTCTCCCATGGAATAGCTCGTAGTTTCGAACTACTGACCCTGAGGTTACCAGCCCGATTCGTAACCACTATGTTATCAGAGCTCCTTGACTTTTGTGATAGTTAATGTTAATGTCATGTTGGCTCAGCCATGAGTCTCAGTACTTTGGAATTATTTTCTGTTTTGCAATCTGATGTAAGGGGCATTTCTTTAGGGATGTGGCCTGCAGCCAGTATATACGGATGTTCTGGCAAACAACCTCACACTCTATCCTGTAACTGACTTACCATCCTCTGACCTACGGTTCTTGGGATGTAAACCAGCAGCCTGTTGTCTGACCTTCGAGAGGGGTTTGTGGGTCCCATCAACCACATGAGTCTCCAGGAGATGTCTCCAGCTTACCTCCTGACCCATGTATTTGGGATTTGCCAGCTTCCCAAACTGTGTGAGCCATTTCTTTGAAATAATTCTCTGTATGTGTGTGTATATTCCTGGTTTTGCACTCACTGGAGAGCCCAGCCTAAGACAGCAGTAATGCTTTTATAATACTTATGTAGTTCAATGTATTAAAGAATTGCATCTATGTGGAGCAGTGGTATGGACTGGCAGAGGGTGGTGTTTCCCTGGTGGGGCTCAGGATACACGGGCTGAGGGCAGCGATGACCGTGAAACATTGTTCTGCCAGCTGGCACCTCAACCCCTCCCATGTTCTCACTTAGGAGGACAAGGGCAGATGTGGATGGAGAACACATCCAGATTGCCACCTCACAGACATTTAGGCACATTTCATGAGAAGGTATTATGTGCCAGGTGCAGTGCCTTCTCAGAGTAGAGCTGAATGCATCTGAGAAGTACAGACTCAGAGAAGCACTTAGCCTGCGAAGAAAAGCAATGAGACTCTGTTCTGGAGCATTCCAAAGAGGCGGTCCGTCTGTTCCTATGTAGACGTCTCCATGACAGAGGTCACCTGTGTCCTGCATGCAGTCTTGTCCGGGTTCTGGCTACTTGAGGTCATCAGTGTTTATTCTCTTTTGGGGCTGACCTCGTTTTCTGAGTGTTGTCTTCAGCAGCATACGTAAGCCATGTGGCTGCCTGTGGACACCTGAGCCGTGATGTAATCCATATGATCACCCCTGCAGCTACCCCCTTCACTGGGAGATGTGGGGTCCAGGTGCCAACCTCGGGAGGAGGTGAGGTGAGATGTGGCCCTGCTGGGGAACCATAAGTGGGTTCAGATATGCATGCCAAAAACAGGGTGCAGGCCACTGGACTTTTCCAGAAGGCTTCAAGTCATCAGGTATTGCTGACTGAATGTGGTTGTGTGCATTGGCCTTTGATTCCCCTGCCCCTGAAAGGATGTGTAATGGAGTTCTGGTCAGTACAGGGAGGAAAGAGCCCTGACCTCTGGACCAGGGTAGTGGCCATCCTTGTTTTCTGGAGCTCTAGAGAGGTATGGGGTGTGGAGTGCCTCCTGTACCAGGTACCAAATTGTCACCTGATCTTCGAGCTGGCACTACTAACAACCAAATTAGGTTATCTGAACCTAATTTGGTTGTTGTTAAGTACCATCAAGTCAGTTACGACTCACAGTGACCCTGTATAGGATTCTCAAGGAGCAGCTGGCAACTTTGAATCGCCAACCTTGCAGTTCAAACAGACTTGTAGTCCAGTGCTTATCCTACAGCACCACACCAAGACTTCAGTGAGCATTCTTTATTTCAATAGTTGGGAGTGCTGTGGTGGATAGAGAATCACAAGGTCCACTGTTTGAGTCCACCAGCCTCTCTGCAGGAGAAAGATTGAGACTTTTTGCTTCTGCAAAGATTTAAAGCCTCAGAAACCCTGAATCAGGGTTGTTGTGAGTTAGAACTGACTCCATGGCACTAAACAACAAAAGTAACACCTCCATAGTTGGTCAAAGATTGTATCTCATTTTCTACAATGCCCTTGGTACTTAGCAGAGTCCCTGGAACAGAAGTGGCACTGGGGAGACTGGGACTAGGCCCAGGGTGGCTTCCTTTGGCCTTTTCAGTGTTGACAGCATCTGGTGGTGAAAGTCGTACAAACCTGTCATCACGGACTGTACCCCTTTGCTCACGGTGACTGCCTGCCCTGGCTCCTGAGCTGGCTGGGCCTGCTAACCACTCCTGCCTGTGAATAGGACCCACCCTCAACAGGCTGGCCCTCTGGACTCATCCTACCTCACCCTCACGTTTGAGGTTCAGGCAGCATCCCATCTTTGATCCAGGGGCCAGTGCTCAGCGATCCCCAGAGCACTCCATGGAGCCTGGAAGTCTCTCACTTGTCCCAGTCTAAGTAGCTGGACTCTCATCCCTGACTGGTCACCATGCCTGCACTGTCCCTGAGGAAAGCCACGCCACCTTCTGCACCATGACCCATTTGCTATAAGCACTTGCTAGTTTCTCAATTAGAAAAAAAAAAAAAGAATAATGCAAACCCAAACAATCAGCCTATAAAGTAAACAGTCACACCAGGGAGACCCACACTCCCTTAGAGGCATCAACCATCCATGAGCAAACAGGCAGCATTTGAGGGCAAGCTCAGAAGGCAGAAGGATGGGACAGGAGGAGGAAGCACAGGGAGGAAGTGGGAAGACCGCAGCTGTATGGTGGGGGTTGTAGTCAGGATCATGAAACACAATGTGTATGAGCTGTTGGATGAGAGAGATTGATTGGCTCTGTAACCCTTCACTGAAATCACAGTATAAAGCTTTTGAAAAAGAATACACAAAAGCCGCAGCAGTGGCTAGAGAACACTAACAGGCCATTGGATTCCTGGAATGAGCACGGAGCCAGTACCAGGTCCATTGGTGCCTGCAGAGCAGTGAGGGGGCATAGGTATAGGTGAGAGGTGTATGGAGAGGGGGGCAGGGCATCATTAGCATTTGTATGAACTTGAGCTCCTGCTAAGTTTTAACCTTCCCTCTCATGTGACCTTGTGCCTCTCTGCATCTCTGCATCATTCTCCACCTGAGTCCATGCCAATTCACAACTCTGTAGGACCAAGTACAACTGCTCCATAGGGTTTCCCAGCCTGTCATCTCTACAGAGCAGATCGCCTATCTTTCTCGCGAGGAGCAGCTGGTGGGTTTGAACCGCAGACTTTGAAGTTAGCAGTCCAGCACTTAGCCCCTGTGACACCACGACTGCTTCCATCCTCTTTTGCCTCCCTGAACCCCTGAGCACTGACAGGGTCCCTTCTTCTCAGCCACAGCCCTAGGGCCCTTCCACACAGCTTATCAGGAGCAAGGACCTGAGACCCCGAGGCTGAAGTCTCCTCTCCTTTCTTGTTGCCTTCCTAGGTTCCTTGGAGCACCATGCCCCACACAGCCCAGCCTGGAGTGAGGGCCCATCCGCTGCCGGGTCTGGAGTGAGGGCCCACTCGCAGCCTTGCCTGGAGTGAGTGTCCACCCACAGCCGTCCTGGACTGAAGGCCCAGGTGGACGGTTGTGCCTGTGTGTCTGGCAGGATGGTGAAAGCAAGGCCCTGCCGGCTCTGGCTGGCCCTGGGCTCCGTCTTCATGATCCTTCTCATCATTGTATACTGGGACAATGTGGGCACCGCCCACTTCTACCTGCACACCTCGCTCTCCAGGCCACACCTCCCAGAGCCACTACCCACAGCCCAGCCTCAGGAGGGAAAGGACTTCACATCAGATGTTGATGAGTTTCTGGATAAGCTCCTTAGCTCGGGCCTGACACAGAATGACCCTTCCAGAAAGCAGACTGAGCCGCCCCCACGACCAGCCTCCAACAAGCCTGCTCTGAGCAACATGGAGGAGAACGTGAGGGGCTATGACTGGTCCCCCCATGATGCCAAGCAGAGGCCCGACCAGGACAGGCTGCAGGCCGAGAGACGGCGTGTGCTCAGGGACTTCTGTGCCAACTCCAGCTTTGTCTTCCCCACCAAGGAACGTTCCTTCGACGACATCCCCAACTACGAGCTGAACCACCTCATCGTGGATGACCGGCATGGGGTCATCTACTGCTATGTGCCCAAGGTGGCCTGCACCAACTGGAAGCGTGTGATGATCGTCCTGAGTGAAAGCCTGCTAGACCAGGGAGCTCCCTACCAGGACCCCCTGGACATTCCCCGTGAACATGTCCATAACTCTAGCACCCACCTGACCTTCAACAAGTTTTGGCGCCGCTATGGCAAGTTCTCTCGCCACCTCATGAAAGTCAAGCTGAAGAAGTACACCAAGTTCCTCTTCGTGCGGGACCCCTTCGTCCGCCTCATCTCCGCCTTCCGCAGCAAGTTTGAGCTGGAGAATGATGAGTTCTACCGCAAGTTCGCCATGCCCATGCTGAAGATGTACTCCAACCTCACCAGCCTGCCCACTTCTGTCAGCCAGGCCTTCAGCGCTGGCCTGAAGGTGTCCTTCACCAACTTCATCCAGTACCTGCTGGACCCACGCACTGAGAGGCTGGCACCCTTCAATGAGCACTGGAGGCAGGTGTACCGCCTCTGCCACCCCTGCCAGATTGACTATGACTTTGTGGGCAAGCTGGAGACGCTGGACCAAGATGCCGCCCAGCTGCTGCGGCTCCTCCAGGTGGACCGGCTCCTCCACTTCCCCCCCAGCTACCGCAACAGGACCGCCAGCAGCTGGGAGGAGGACTGGTTCGCCAGGATCCCCCTGGCCTGGAGGCAGCAACTGTACAAACTCTACGAAGCCGACTTCGTCCTCTTCGGCTACCCCAAGCCAGAAAACCTCCTTCAAGACTGATGGAATGGCATTGGTGGAAGCTCCTGAAGGCCCAAAACGCACACTTGTGTCAGGAGCCCACAGGTGGCACAGTCAGTGAAGCACTCAGCTCCCAGCCTGGTTGGCCATTCTCACCGACCTGAAGGTACCCAGAAAGAAAGGCCTGGTGACCTGCTTCCAAAAGATTGCAGCCACCAAAAACCTGATGGAGCAGTTCTACTCTGCACACACAGGTCCTCATGAGCCAGAATCCATTCAGTGGCACCTGGTTTGTTTTTGCTTTGATTTTTTTGCTGTTGACTTTAAAACTAAATGAAGGGTCTACTGATCTGCAAGGTGGAACAATGAATTACCCTGTCTATTTTTTTACGGCTGCTTTTCCTGCCCAGTGTGACCCACCAAAAAACTGTGCCTGGGCTGGACCACGTCCACTCCCATTTTTTTTTTTAAGAACCTCTGATTTCGCAATCGGGACTCACTGTTTACTCCACACCACTGAGTACTGTATTCATACTGTTTGTTGTTAAGATTAATATATTTCATATGACACGTGGAATGAGGGGTGGAGTAAAATGTTCCCTCTGCTCTTACCGCCTGATCTGTGGTTATTCTGACAATTCTGGCCAAGCAGCAAACGCGTGTTTTAAAGGGTCTGTGTGATCGAGCAGCAGCGGGAAGGCAACACTGATTTTAAAGAAAAGGAGATAGATGGGTGGAATCTAAAGATGAAATCAGGCCTTGCCATTTTTTTTTTTTTTTAAGTAACTGGTCAGGAGCCCAGGTGGCATACTGGTTAAAGTCTGATTAAAGTCTGGGCTACTAACCGAAAAGAATAGTGATTTGTTTTGAACCTGTCAGCAGCTCCACAGGAGAAAGACCTGGCAGTGTGCCCCCTTAAAGCTCACAGCCCACTTCTGCCCTGTCACACGGGGTCGCTGTAAGTCCAAACGGACCTGACAGCATGAGACAACAACACACAGAAGATAAATCCTTCTAGAATGAGAGTTCTCTGATTAAGTGGTATTTAAATGCCAGCCCTCCCCTTCCATTTATGGCTTATGAAGATAGTCTACATGAGGGGGCTTCGGAAAGTTCATAGGAAAATTCCATTACCTTTAAAGTTCATTTTTCCACAAGATTTTTGAAGCCCCTTCATATAGGTCAGCCCTAATTTACTGTGGGCTTCTGTCCTAACCATGACTCTATCCTAAGTTGGTTTCGACATAAGTTGAGTACCACTTTGTTTGTTTGTTTATTTTTCTTTGTTTTTGAATATCAAAGAATAACAACAGCAAACAATGAGCTGCAACATATTGCTAACATTACGATGTACCAAAAAACAAGAACTCCACAGGTGGTGCTAAGTGTGGTGCGCCGTAACAGATACTTTGTATGTCGGGGACAGCCTACATTCAGTTGGTAGGTGGTTTTGACTGTTAGCATTTGGTGTGAAGGGGAATATGGTGACCCAGGATCGAGAGTATGAATTTCTGGATCACTCAGTTGTGCTTGGCTCCCATGGTGGCCATACCATTGGGGTGACTGGCATCCTGAGTGTAGGGTCTGACAGACCGTGATTTGTGTCCATACTGGCTCAGGAAACTACTGAAGAAGACTCTTTCAGGAAACAAAGAAATGTGTATATATATATATATATGGATCATCACCAGCTATGGATAATATTGTGAAGAATGAATATTCCAGAACATTTCATTGTGCTCATCAGGAATCTGTATATAGATCAAGAGTCAGTTGTTCAAACAGAACAAGAGAACACTGGATGGTTTAAAATCTAGAAAAGTGTGTGTAAGGTTTGGATCCTTTTACCATTTTTATCCAATCTGCATGCTGAGCAAATAATCCAAGAAGCTGGATTATATGAATAAAGAAAAACATGGCATCAGGATTGGAGGAAGACTCATTGACAAACTGTGATGTGCAGATGATACAACCTTACTTGCTGAAATAGAGGACTTAAAATACTTACTGATGAAGATCAAAGATTAGAGCCTTTAGTACAGATTGCATCTACTTATAAAGAAATAAAAAATCCTCACCACGGGAACCATAAATAACATCATGATAATGGAGAAAAGACTGAAGTTGTGAAAGACTTCATTTTGCTCAGATCAACCATCAACACTCACGGAAGCAGCAGTCAAGAAATCAAATGCCATATTGCATTAGGCAAATCTGCCGCACAAGTCTTCTTTAAAGTATCGAAGAGCAAATATGTCAGTTTGAGGACTAAAATGTGCCTGACCCAAGTCATGGTATTTTCAGCAGTCTCATATGCATGTGTAAGTTGGATGATGAATAAAGGCGATCGTAGAAGAATTGATGCATTTGAGTTGTGGTGTTGGAGAAGAATATTGAAAGGACTGCAAATCGCCAGAACAACTAACAGGTCTGTGTTGGAAGTTCAGCCAAGAGTGCTCCTTAGAAGGCAGATTGGTGAGACTTTGTCTCTCATACTTTGGACATACTATCAGGAGGGACCAGTCCCTGGAGAAGGATATCATGCTTGGTAAAGTAGAAGGTCAGTGAAAAACAAGAAGACACCAGCACTGCGCTCCAGCATAACAACAGTTGTGAAGATGGCGCAGGACTGGGCCGTATTTCGTTCTGTTGTACATGGAGTCGCTATGAGTCAGAACCAACTCGATGACACTTAACAACAATAACAAATATATATGGAATCCTCATGTGGTGCTGTAGGATAAGCACTAGACTGCTTAAACACAAGGTCAGCAGTTCAAATCCACCAGCCACTCAACGGAAATCCTGTACAGGGTCACTGTGAGTCAGAACTGACTCGATGGCACTTAACAACAACATATGTGTGTGTGTTGTTGTTGTTGTTAGGTGCCATTGAGTCGGTACTGACTCATAGCAACCTTATGCACAGCAGAATGAAACACTGCCCGATCCTAGGCCAATCTCACTACTGTTGCCACGTTTGAGTCCATCGATGCTGCCATTTGGCCAGTCCATCTCATTGGGGGTCTTCCTCTATTTCTCTGACCCTCCACCTTACCAAACATGATACCCTTCTCCAGTGACTGGTCTCTCCTGACTATATGTCCGAAGTATGAAGAGACGAAGTTTGGTCCTCTTGGCCTCCAAGGAGCACTCTGGCTGCACTTCTTCCAAAACGGATCTATTGGTTCTTTTGGCAGCCCTTGGCACTTTCAATATTCTCCTCCAACACCATAACTCAAAAGCATCAATTCTTCTACGGTCTTCCTTATTCACTGTCCAGCTTTCACATACATATGAGGTTATTGAAAACACCATGGCTTGGATCCAGGCACACCTTAGTCCTTAAGCTGACATCTTTGCTCTTCACTTTAAAAAGGTCTTGTGCAGCCAATTTGCCTAATGCAATACGTCATTTGATTTCTTGACTGCTGCTTCTGTAAGTGTTTACAGTTGATCTAAGAAGAATGAAGTCCTTGACAACTTCAATCTTTTCTCCGTTGTTAAGAATGTTGTTTATTGGTCCAGTGGTGAGGATTTTTGTTTTCTTTACATTGTGATATAATCCATACCGAAGGCTGTGCTCTTTGATTTTCATCAGTAAATTTTTTAAGTCCTCTTTGCTTTCAGCAAGCAAGGTTGCATCATCTGCGTATCACAGGTTGTTAATGAGTCTTCCTCCAATCCTGATGCCACATTTTTCTTCATAGAACCCAGCTTCTCAGATTACTTGCTCAGCATACAGGTTGAATATGTATGATGAAAGAATACAACCCTGTCACACACCTTTCTTAATTTTAAACCATTCAGTGTTCCCATGTTCTGTTTGAACAGCTGCCTCTTGGTCCAGATACAGATTCCTCATGAGTACAATTAAGTGTTCCCGAATACTCATACTTCACAATGTTGTCCATATCTTGTCATGATCCACACAATTGAAAGCCTTTGTGTAGTCAATAAAGCACAGGTAAACATCTTTGTGATAGTCTCTGCTTTCAGCAAAGATCCATCTGATGTCAGCAATGATATCCCTCGTTCCACAGCCTCTTCTGAATCTGGCTTGAACCTCTGGAAGTTCTCTGTCAATGTATGCTTGTGGCTGTTTCTGTATTAGCTTTAGTAAAACTTTACTTGCATGGGATATCAAAGAGATTGTCCGATAATTTCCACATTCTGTTGGGTCACCTCTCTTTGGAATGGGCTCATTTTCCAACACTGTATCTGACAGTGTTTCTCTGCTGTTCATAAGGTTTTCAGTGACTAATATTTGGAAGAAGTTTGTCACTCCTTCTTCCTAGTTTGTCTTCGTCTGGAAGCTCATCTGAAACCTGTACATCATGGGTGACCCTGCTGGTATTTAAAATACTGGTGGCATAGCTTTCAGAATCACAGCAACTCACAAGCCACCACAGTACAACAAACTGACAGACGGGTGGTGGTGGTGTGTGTATACATATACACACACACATATACAAATTGTTGTTGCTGTTGAGTCAATTTGGACTCAGCGATTCTGTATGACAGAGAAGAGCTGCCACATAGAGGCATTTTATTTTGCTTTAGGTAGAAGCTGTCACATCAAGCTAGTTTCCCATTCAATGATTGGTAACGCAGATCATTCCGTGACATTGGTTGTGGTCCTCACAGTAGATCATTGCTATCCCCATTCATTTATCCTGGGCTCCCCATTGCCATTTTTCTTGTTCCCTGCCTCTCTTAACCTTTGGGGCAAATGTTGCTTTCTGGTCTCGTACAGTCGATAGCCAGGTCTTTCTCATGTGGAGCCATGGCGTGGGTTCGAACCACCATCAGCAGAATGAGAATGAGTTTCTTGAATGACAAAATATATGTGGCACAAAACTGGCCGTTTTAGCCCTTTGGAAGTGTGCAGAGTCCAGTGGCATTCATTGCTTTCACCACACTATGCCACCATTACCGTGTTTCCACGTGTTTTCATCCCCCCAGCAGAAACCCTACACCCATTAAGCAATCACTTCCCTCTCCTTGCTCCCAGGTTCCTTTGCAGCTCTAGCTTTTGACCTCTGGTTGCTGAGATACAGGTGGTTCTTTCCCAGTGTCTGCCCATGACAGTTGGCTTATTGCTTGTGAATCTCGTATTTGGTGACCTGTTTTGCTCAGTCCCTGGAGAGCCAGGTGTGTGCTCTTAACACGCTATAACCTGGTCTCTTCTTGGCATGTGATGGTCTTGCTTTGCCCCACGTTCCAGATGGACCTGAGATGAAGGTGGACCTTACAGCATCAGGAGCCCTCCCCCACTGCCCGTGCATCAGAAACCATCCAGTTTCCTGCTGAAAACTGTGTTTTGATATCTCTGGCAGCAAAGATACTCAAATTTGAGAAGTCTAGCATTAATTTTCTGAAAAGCCATTGTCACTCTAGCTACTTGTTCTGACATTTCTCTGCTCCATGATTGTGTGGCAGCTAATGCTGGGCATGCTGCTGGCTGCCATTGCCACACAGGTGAGCAGGTGGTTCCATGTTGCTGGGTCTCTGTGAGTCAGAATTGACACAATGGCTACCAGCAACAAAAGCAGTAATGAATCCATGACGTCTCAGAAGCGTAAGAGTGTGCGTGTGGACAGTGGCTGGGTGGAGGGGCAGGGAGGCCAGACAGACGGCCCACGTGACATACCAGTTAAAGTAGGATTTGGGTTACTAACTGCAAGGTTGACAGTTCAAACCCAACAGCCAGGGAAGGAAGATGAGGCAGTCTGCTCCTGTAAAGACTTACAGCCTTGGAAACCCAAGGCAGCGGCTCTCCTCTGTCCTTTAGGGACGCTATGAGTTGGTTTTTTAATGGTGTTTGGACAACTGATGTGAGTTCATTAAAGCAGGGTCTCCACACCCCTAAACCTAGATCACAATACCTCCCAGTCGACTGGCACATCACAACCTAGGAGCCTCATCGGGTGTCTCATGCCCAGGAAAAGAGCCTGCACTTGGGCACCTACCCTTCAGGCTCAGTCCAGCAGGGGGCTTGCAGGAGAGGGGCCAGACCCCCACTAAGGTCATTTGGCTAAGCATGCATGCCACCTCACTTCCCGCACTTTCTAACATTCCCACTCTGGTTCCTGGGGGAAGACACACTCTTTGCCTGTTTCAAAAAGAGAATACTAGCGGGCCATCCTCGCCGTCCTCTCCTCCCCTTGTAGATGCTCTGTCCCCTTTTGTGCACCACTTGCCTTCCTCCTGCCCTTCTGGAGGGAGTCAGAACTGTGGTCTAAATCCCTGTCCTTGCACCCTCCCTTGGGCTGCACACAGTAGGGGCACATTGTCCCTGTGTGGGTCTGGTAGAGTGGATGATATGGACTTAGTGGAGTGGCCTTCTGAACATTTGTGGCCGGGGACATTTCCTGTGACTTCAGCAGCTTCTGTTGTTCTTTTGTGGTGGGGACCTCATTCTGGGCCATTTGGGCTGGGCCTGTTGGTTCCATTTGACAGCTTCACAGTGGCAATAGTTGTAGCCACTTCAGGGTATCTGAGATCCCTTTACTGTGCCATCGAGTTGATTCCAACTCATAGCAACCCTGTATAGGGTTTCTGAGGAGCGGCTGGTGGTTTGAACTTTGTGACTTAAACTGAACTTGCAGTCTAGTGCTTATTCTACAGCGTTACAGTATTTTGGACTCCATCCGAGATCTCTAATGCTGTTGTAGCAGAAACACCACAGAGAGGTGGCTTTAGTGAGCAGAAATTCATTTTCTCCCAGTTAGGAGGCTGTTGTTAAGTGCCCTTGAGTTGGTTCCAACCCATAGCAATCCTGTGTAGGGTTTCCAAGGCATGGCTGATGAGCTTGAACCGCCAACCTTGCGGTTCAAACCGACCTTACAGTCCAGCACATTAACCTGCAATGCCACACCAGGACTCTGTTATTCCAAATTTAGCACCAGCTCTAGGGACAGCCAAGGAGCTCTGGTAGTGTAGTGGTTACGTATCGGGCTGCGAACCTTAAGGTCAGCAGTTCGAAACTACCAGCTGCTCTGTGGGAGAAAGATGAGGCTTTCTGCTCTTGTAAAGATTTATAGCCTCGGAAACCCTGTACAGGGTCGCTATGGGTCGGAACCGACTCGATGACACTTAACAACAACAGCAACAACTAGGGACAGCCTTCTCTTTCTGTCGGCTCTGGGGGAAGGTCCTTGTCTCTTGTCAGCTTCTGTCTGGCTCCTCCCTGGGTCCTTGGTAAACTCTGTGTGGTATCTGCCCTCCCTCACCTGTGCTTACTGGCTTTTGTGCTTAATCTGCTCTTGGATATTCCAAATGGCTCTGTGGGAGAAAGATGAGGCCTTCTGCTCTGCAAAGATTTACAGCCTCAGACACATTAGACAGGGCAGCTATGACTCAAGGGCACTAACTACAACAAACCCTGTTAGGACCTTATTAACGTAACAAGGAAAACCCTGTTCCCAAATGGAATCCTGTCCACAGGTTCTCATTGCTGTGGACTGGACCCTACAGGGGAAAGTAGAGCTGCTCTAGGGTTTCCCCTGCTGGGAATCTTTATGGCAGCAAGTGCCTTCATTCTTCTCCTATGGAGCAGCTGGTGACTTTGAACTGCCAACCTTTTGGTTAACAGTTGCTTAAGTCACGCTGCCACCAGGGCTTCTATCCACCAGTACAGGAGTTAAGATTTGTGACACTTTTGGGGCACAGAGTTCAATTCATGGTAAGAAGAGGGTACCCTGAAGACAGCAGAACCTTTTCCCTAGATTCTTTTGGAGGATCCCAGTGGTCTGGTGGGACTCCTGTTCCCGACATCCTATTCCCACTTGGTTGGAACAGCGGCTCAGAGGAGGGGCAGGCAGGACACCAACTGAGAACTGGTACAGTTTGTTCTCAGCGGTGCCCCACCCTGAAGAGCAGCACCCCCCAGATATCACGTGGAGGGTGACGGAGGGGAACCACTCGCCAGGGTAGGCTGCTTCCTGACAGGATGACTCATATTATAAACAACACACCCTCAAATGGATGCGAAACCCTGACCACATGGATGTAATTAATCTAGAAATGTTTCAGTGCTTTTCCCGAAAGGGAAAATGGGAATAACTACGTACAGTGGACATCTTGTCTTTTGCTTGGACACATTCTTCCTTCTGGTGAAAGACCCTTCTCTCCTGCCCTTGCTCTTCACCCAGGCATGTGGGCAGGGCCATCCCACCCCGTCTGAAGGGTAAACGTGGGCCTGCATTCTAGTCCATTGGCCAAGGGTAAGACAGGGCTGGGCCTGTAACCCAATCTGGACCCAGGAGATCTGGTGTCCTTTGGGAAATATTTGGAAGATATAGCCAGGCGGGAAGCAAATATTTGAGCATTTGACTATTAGCCAAACGGCTGGCAGTTCAAACCTACCCAGAGGCACCTCAGCAGACAGGCCTGGCTATCTGCTCCTATTTGGTCACAGACTCAAATCCTCAAGGGAACAGCTGTCTACTCTGCACACGTGAGGGCACCAGGAGTCAGAATGGACCAGACAGCTGCAACAAACTCCCAGGCTTTCTCCTGACCCCACACTGTTAACTTATGTGGCCACTTAGTAAGTTAGGGCTAAAGAGGGTGCACCGATGGCGAGAGAAGCAGTATGATCTTAGCACGTAGATGATTGTTAGTGCAGATAGATACATATATGGATACATAGATGCTTAATATAGTACATACACACAGATGCATAGATACATACATGGACACATACATACATGCTTATATAGTACATAGATACATACACACAGTTGCATGGATACGTGCATGGACACATAGATGCTTGTGTAGCACACACAGATGCATACATGCAAACACAGAGATACATAGATACATACACTGGTACATAAATGTTTATATAGTACACACAGATACATACATGCATACACACAGACACATGGATACATAGATGCTTATATAGTACACACACAGATGCATATATATACACAGACCCATACATGCATACACACAGATATATTGCTACATAAATGGATACATAGATGCTTATACAGTACACACACACATACACAGATGTATGGATACATAGGTACTCATGTAGTACATACACAGATGTATAGATGCATACATACATGCATGGATACATACATGCATAGGTACATAATTAGATATATGCACAGGTATAGATACATAGATAAATACACATGCATGCATAGATACATAGTTATATACATAGGTGGAGTCCTGATGTGGCTCTGTGGGTTAATGCGCCGGACCGCAAGGTTGGTTTGAACCACAAGGTTGGCAGTTCAAGCTCACCAGCCACTCCTCAGAAACCCTATACAGGGTCACTAGGGTCAGAACTAACTTGACGTCACTTAACAACAACATACAGAGGTGCATACATACATAGATACATTCATGTTTTTGTTGCTAAGTACCAATGAGTTGGTTCTAACCAACCCAGTATAGGGTTTCCGAGGCAGTACATCTTTGCAGAAACAGAAAGCTTCATCTTTCTCCCACAGAAGCACCTTGTAGTTCGCAGGTCAGTGCTTATCCTACAGAGCCACCATGCTCTCTCTCTATACATAGTTACATAGACAAATACATATATTCATACATAGATAATTATTAATGCAGCTATATGATAGGTGAATACATACATAGGCACATAAATAGATGCATATATAATTAGATACATATATTTGTAGTTGTTGTTAAATGCTGTCCAATTGGTTCCAATGCATAGTGACCAGTATAGGGTTTCTGAGGAGTGACTAGTGGATTTGATCCACCAACCTTGCAGATACATACATACATACATACACACACACATACACACATATACACATATATAGATGTATATACATATACACATTTATGTAGATGCATATATGCACAGAGACACACATAGATAAATACATACATAGATAAATGCATAGACATATAGATTATACATGCACAGATACATACATAAGAACAAAAATGCCTTGATACATAGATATATACAGATCAATATGTAGATACATGCAGATACAGATATGTAGTATATAGATGCACACATACGTACATACATACATACAATAGCTGCAGTTGACTTGACTCTGACTCATGTCAACCCTGTACACAATAGAACACAAGGTTGCCCGGTCCTGCTCCATGTGCCGGTCCATCTCACTGAGGGTCTCCCTCGCCCTCACTGTCCCTGTTCTTCACCGAACACAGTATCCTTCTCCAGCAATTAATCCCTTCTGATGACGTGTTCAGAGCAAGCAAGATCTGTTGTGATCCCTGAGGTTTTCATTGACTACTTTTCCTAAGATCGCCAGGTCTTTGTTCCTAGTCTTAGTCTGGAAGCTTTGCTGAAACCTGTCCACTGTGGGTGACCTTGCCAGTATGTCAAATATTGATGGCTTCACAGCAACATGCAAGTCATCACAGGGCAGCAAGCTGCCAAGGGTGGTAGATTGTCAATGTAGGGAAAAACAATTTCTTAGCATTATGGAATGTTATAAGTACTTTTTTAGTTTGTCAAGACCCTGTGATTGGGGCAGAGCCCCCCTCTTGGGATACCAGTTCCAACCAGCAAAGACTGGTTAGGGAATTTGGGATTTTTTTTCCCCCCTTTGGGTGTTGTTTATTAGCGCATTAACTAATCCGTGCCAGCTAACAAGATATGACACCTGATTGGAATGTGTCATTTATCCCTGGATGTTTATCCCTGGGTGCTTTCGGTTCTCCTTACTATCTAGCAAGATATCACCTTGAGGACTAAGGCGCACCTGACCCAAGCCATGATATTTTCATTCGTCTCCTATGCACGCAAAAGTTGGACAACGAATGAGGAAGATCACAGAAGAATTGATGCGTGTTTGCAAAGAATATTGATTTCCAGAAGAACCAACAAATCTGTCTTGGAAGAAGTAGAGCCAGAATGCTCCTTAGAAGCCAGGAATATGAGACTTCATCTCTCATCCTTTGGACATGTGTCAGGAAGGATCAGTCCCTGGAGAAGGGCATCATGCTTGGCAAAGTGGAGGGTCATTGTAAAAGAGGTCCCCAGTGAGATGAATTGGTGCAATGACTGCAACAGTGGGCTCAAACATAGAAACAATTGTGAAGCTGGCACAGGACTGGGCCATGTTTTGTTCTCTAGTACATGGGGTGCATGTGAGTTGGCACCAACTCGTCAGCACCTAACAACAACAGTAAGAATGCTGCTCCTTTGGCCTGGTAGGTGATTCAGCTTGTCCGCCATTTGCCATCTGGAGAGCATTTGTTCCCTGTAATTTTCCAGCAGGGCCCTCTAGGTTGACTTTGATGATGATGAATGGGCACAGCCTCTTGTTTTCCCTTGTGTATGTTCCTTGTTTTTATGAGCAAATCTAGATGAACTGGTAAAAGGATAGAATTTCGAGTGGGTATGTATGTGTATTTGGAGAGGACAAATTCAAAGTGACAGCTTGGGTCTTTGGAATTGCGCTTGACTTAAATTGACACTTAGAACATGGGGGTCCAAAGCTTTCTCAATACTGACCCAATACTGCTTAGGCCCCATTAACATCGTAAAGAAAACCCTGTTCCCAAATGGGATTCTGGCATCACTATAGTAGGATTTACAACACGTATTTCATGGGGGACACAATTCAGTCCATAGCAAAACCCATTGTCTTCCAGATGATTCCAACTCATAGTCTAACTGTCCCATAGGGATTCCAATACTGGAAATCTTCACTGAAGCCGAAAGCCTCATCTTTCTCCCATGAAGTAGCTAGTGGGTTCGAATCCCCAATCTTTCAGTTAGCAGCCCAGTGCTTAACCACCATGCTCCAGGGCTCATGTTATCCATAACAAGGATTGGATTGCACAATAATAAATCATTGTGTCTAAACATACTTTGAAATCCTGAGGTAAAAAGGTTAGGCATGATTTTCCCTTCTCCATGCTCCTTCCATAAAATTGGGCAGCCCTTCTCTGGTTTCTGGGGCAGAGTTCTGCTTCTAATGTTTCAGAAATTCAAAGCGTGGCACCCTACCCTACAGGTCTTCCCGGTGGACAGATCAAGAGGGACGAGCTTGCTTGGGGCCCTATTAGCGAGCCTGGGCACCATGGTGTCTGGACCATCCAAATGCGGCACCAGCCCAGCCCAGCTCTACAAGACCCAGCAGGCCACGTCCAGGGAGGGGCAGGCAGTGGCCTTCAGCCCAGGTCTTCTGTCCCAGATGAGAGCCCATCTTCCAGCAAATCTGAAATGCTTTTTTCATCTAGTAAAAGTAAATGAATTATCAAATAATCATAGCTACAAACAATCTAAGAAAGGAGACTGGGAAGTCAGTATTATAAACATTTTGAGATTTTTGCATAACTTAAATTGTCTTTGTCCTTACTGAAGTGTGGCTGGATATAGGTTTGCAGATGGAAATCATCCCTGCTCCACGTCTTCTCACTTCCAGTGAGACTTCTGATGCTCTTCTGATTCCTGAACCGAATTTGTGACTTGTGTATTCTGGTTTGTTTTGTTTTTCCCCTCCCTGAATGGTGCAAACAGTTTGCATGGGGCTACTAACCAAAAAAGGAGATCTGGTAATGTAGTGAGTTACAAGTTGGGGTGCTAACCAAAAGATTAGCAGTTTGAATCTACCAGCCGCCCCATGAGAGAAAGATGAGACTTCCTGTTCCCGTAAAGATTTACAGCCTCAGAAACCCTCTACAGGGTCCCTCTGAGTTGGAACCAACTTGGTGGCACACAACCAGTACCAATCACAAAGAACCTGGTTTATCATTATAGAAAACAGAAAGTAAGTAATGAAAAATAATAAACAACCTGGTTTGTTTTATCTTGATAAAATAAAACGTCAATTGATTAATAAATAATTGGCAACCTGGTTTATCATTATAGAAAACAGAAAGTAAGTAATGAAAAATAATAAACAACCTGGTTTGTTTTATCTTGATTAAAATAAAAATTAAATAAATGAATAAGTAAAAATGATAAGTGTTGTTGTTAAATGCTGTCGAGTCTGTTCTAACTCATAGCGACCCTGTATAGGATTTCCAAGGAGCAGCTGGTGGGTTTGAACTGAGGACCTTTGGTGTGCAGTCCAGTGCTGATCCTACAGCACCACACCAGGAATCCAAATAAATAATAAACAAGGTTGGCGGTTCAAACCCAGCAGCTGGAAACCCTGTACAGGGTCACTAAGAGAACAAGTTGGAGAGGACTTGGCAACAGCAACAACACATTATTATTACAAAATACAAAGTAAATAAATTAGTAGGCAGTAGTAACAAGCAACCTGCTGTCTTTTGTCAGTAGATGGCTGCTGTCCTGTTTAGGAAAATGGGTTTCCCACAAGGAATAAAACAGTGACCTCATGGCTATATTTTCTTAGATGAATTGAGTAGGTAGGGTGTAGATGGCTCCCGCTGATATTGACTTCAGAGCTTTCAAAAGCATTCTTACTTTTGTTGTGGTAAAATATACCCTTTTCAAATGTAAATGCAATGACAGGAGTCACACACTGGCCATGTTGGACAGCCCTTAGCACTCTGGTTCCAGATGTGTCCACTCCCCATTCCTCCAGCCCCTGGTCACCACTCAAACCTAGATCTCTATGCATTTTCCTATTAGAACAAGCGAATCTGTGGTGGAAGGACAGGCAGAATGCCCCTTAAAAAACAAGATGGCCAGACTTTATCTCATACTTTGGACATATTATCAGGAAGGTCCAGTCCCTGGAGAAAGGACATCATGCTTGGTAAAGTGGTTGTTTTTGTTGTTAAGTGCTGTTGAGTTGGTTCCAACTCATAGTGACTCTGTATAGGGTTTCCAAGGAGTGACTGGTAAGCTTGAACTGCCAACCTTGCAGTTCAAACTGACCTTGCCAGTCTAGCGTGTTAACCGCAATGCCACACTAGGACTTCTGATAAAGTGGAGGGTCAGCGAAATAAAGGAAGACCCCTAATGTGATGGATTGGCACAGTGGCTGCAACAATGGACTCAAGTGTAGTAACGATTGTGAGGTTGGCCCAGGACTGGGCAGTGTTTCCTTCTGTTGTGCATAAGGTTGCTATGAGTTGGTACCAACTCAGTGGAACGTAACAACAACAGATGTTTCCTAGAAGTGGGGTCCCACAATATTTGACCTTCTGTGTCTGACTTATTTCACTCAAACTTCTCGAGGTTTCAGGACTCATTTCTCTTTTTGGTGGAGTAATAGTTTCCATTAGAGTCCTGGTGTAGTGCTGTAGGATAAACACGGGATCACAAGGTCAGTTTGAACAACAACAATAGTAGTCTGCATTATGGGTAAACCACATGGTGTATATCCATCCTCTGTTGATGGACAGCTGACCTGTTTGTTCCCTGGCTGTTGTGAATAGGGCTGCAGTGAATAGTGAATAGTGGTGAACGAGCTCCTGTTTGTATGCCTACTTCCCAGGTTCTTGCTGCATACGGACTCCTAAGGTGAGTCTACACTCAGTGTTTTGAAGAACTGCCGTAGCAGCTGCTCCACAGTATCATCCCTCAAAAGCTTCCATCTCTCCACATCCTCACCAGCAGCTTTCAGTTTCTGTTTTTCTGATAATTCCCATCCTCATAGAGTCCTGTTCATAAGGTTTTCAGTGACTAAATATTCAGAAGTAGTCTGTCAAGAGCTGATGGTACTGAAGGAAGAAGTCCAAGGTGCACTGAAGACATTGGCAAAGAACAAGGCTGGGGGAACTGATGGGATACAAATTGAAATCTTTCAATAAAGTGAGGCGGCACTGGAGGCACTCACTCATCTATGCCAAAATATTTGAAAGACATCTACCTGGTCAACTGACTAGAAGAGATCCATATTTGTGCCCATTCCAAAGAGAGGTGACCCAACAGAATGCAGAAGTCATCGTACAATCTCACACAAGTCAAATTTTGCTAAAGATAAACCGGTTGTAAACGCACATTGACAGAGAACTGCCAGAGGTTCAAGCCAGATTCAGATGAGGGCATGAAATGAGGGATATCATTGCTGATGTCTGATGGATCTTGCCTGAAGGCAGAGAATACTAGAAGGATGTTTACTTATGCTTTATTGAGTACGTGAAAGTTTTCAATTATGTGGATCATGACAAGCTATGGACAACATTGCGGAGAATGTGTATTCCAGAAAACTTAATTGTGCTCTGAGGAACCTGTGCATAGACCAAGAGAAAGTTGTTCAAACAGAACAAGAGAACACTGAATGGTTTAACATTAGCAAAAGTGTGCTCCAGGATTGTAGTCTTTCACCATACTTACTCAATCTGTGTGCTGAGCACATAATCTAAGAAACTGAATTGTATGAAGATGGACAAGGCATCAGGATTGGAGGAAGACTCATTAACAAGTAGAGATATACAGATGATACAACCTTGCTTGCTGAAAGTGAAGAGGACTTAAAATACTGATGAAGATCAAAGACCACAGCCTTTGGTATGGATTGCACTTCAATGTAAAGAAGACAAATATCCACACCACTGGACCAATAAACAATATCCATATATATGAAGAAAAGATTGAAGTTGTCAAAGATTTCATTTTGCTTGTATCAACACTCACGGAAGCAGCTTTTGTCAAGAAATCAAATGCTGTATTGAATTAGGTAAATTTGCTGCACAAGACCTCTTTAAAGTGTTGAAGAGCAAAGATGTCAGTTTGAGGACTAAGGTGTGCCTGATCTAAGCCATGGTATTTTCAATAACCTCATATGTATGTGAAAGTTGGACAGTGAATAAGGAAGACCATAGAAGACTTGATGCATTTAAGTTATGGTGTTGGAGGAGAATATTAAAAGTAACATGGACTGCCAAAAGAACAAACCAATCTGTGTTAGAAAAAGTACAGTCAGAATGCTCATTGGAAGCCAGGATGGCCAGATTTTGTCTCTAACACTTTAGACATATTGTCAGGAGGGACCAGTTCCCTGGAGAAGGGCATCATGCTTGGTAAAGTGGAGGAAAAGAGGAAGAGCCCCCAGCTAGATGGATTGTTATGGTGGTGGGAGCAATGGGCTCAAATGTAGCAATGATTATGAGGTTGGCACAGGACCGGGCACTGTTTTGTTGTATTGTGCATAAGGTTGCTATGATTGACACTGACTTGATAGCACCTGACAATAGCTGTGGAGTCCTGGGAGTCTTGGTGTGGCTCTTTGAGATAATGCATTGGACCACAAAGTTGGTTTGAACCAGAAGGTGGGCGGTTCAGACCTACCAGTGACTCCTCGGAAACCTTATACAGGGTCACTATGAGTCAGAACTGACTCAATGGCACTTAATAACAACAACCATGGGGTGAAGAGGTCGGTTCTTTTTTTTTTTTTTTAAGTTTTTATTGTGATTTATGTGGGTTTACATGGGAGAACATTAGTATTACATTCGTCCTATAGTATTTCATTTCATTGCAATGATTACAATCCCCTCCATGCATCATCAAATAACCAAAGGGTACACCCCACAGGTCCGCCCCCCAGCCATCAGCACACAGCCCCTCTCCCTCCCTGAGTCCAGCGTCCCCAGCCACTCCATCTGTTCACATCATTGTCTCTGTCTCCATCCCTGGTGTCACTGCCTCTCTGGGTAGGGTCCTGCTCTCCGTTCTTCTCACTTGATGGTCCCAGGGACTTCCACTCTTGGGCTGCAAAATCACTCCCCTGCTTTTGTCAAAAAACATCTACCTCTATATTTCTGACCCTCACAGTCAGTCCAGATGGCAATTATTCACTATTGTACCACAAGAGTCTTATCCCCATTTCCTTTCGCCAGCCTGGTCCCAACAGATTGGAAACCATTCAGTGGAGATTCTACCTTCCCCCACCCCATCTGGAACTAGGCTCCCTCTTGGAAACTTGTAAGCCAGTCACTTCTTGCCTTTATAGCCCTCCCCCCCCCCATTTTGGGTAGCCAATATCCTGGTGTGGCACTGTGAGTTAATGCGCCAGACTGCAAACCCTTTGAACTGCAAGGTCGGTGGTTCAAGCTCACCAGCTACCCCTCGAAAACCCTATACAGGGACGCTATGGGTCGGAACCGACTCAACGGCACTTAACAACAACAACTACAATGACTAAGTTGCCCATCCCTGTCAACCCTGTGTACCGAGGGGGTAGGAGTGATTCTTGCTATAAATATTTGTTCCTTTTTTTGAGCTATTACATCTATAAGTATAGGTACAGTTCATCAAATTGTGGTGGGTCACTCTTTTTTTTCCCCCCTCTTCTTTCTTCTTCTAGTCAAGTTCTGATCATCCAGCCATCAAAGCTAGGTCAAGTGGGTACTATCTGCAAGTATGGGTGTTCTTGTGCCTCTCCCCTTGCTTCATATCAGCTGGACGCTTCACTCTCCGCTCTAGTCCTCTGTAGCCATGTCACTGCCTCTGGGCCCAGGAGTCCCTGGGTCTTGCTGTACTGCTGGCCATCCAGGTCTCCACCCAAGTTCACAGGGGTCTATTGAATGTGGTTGGACTTAGCTCCCAACTTCATTGTTGTTTTTTCCCCCTCTTCCCCTTATCAGTGATTAGCATGGTCACCAGCCAGACCACATGCCTGCTCATGTATTCCCCTTGAGTCTTAGTCTTGGAAGGGAGTTTGCTCTGAGGGGTCCCAACTGCTTGCCTTGATAGCTCCCAGGTGAACAGCTTGCTTGTTCTTATAGCAATCAATCAGACTGCCATTGTTTCTTATAGCAATCAAAAAGACTGCCAGTCTTTTATATTCATGAAATATCTTCTGTTCTTCTAGCCACTCCAGACTGGTCTACCTGTCCTTTCCAGTGAAAATTTCCCACCTCAGATGATTCTGGATAGGATTCTGGATTCCACCTATGGTCTTATGCAGTGCAAAGGCTCCACAGGAAGCCTCTTTCACTGGGCAACTTCTAGCCCCCTTTAAGGTATTCCAATCAGTTATAGGCTGAAGACGGACTTACAAACATTCTATTGTGATGTTTCTGGCTATTTCTTTCTCTCCCCCTCAAGTGTCTATTTTACAATGGTAGGCAAGGGAAACCAAGATTCAAAAGACAGCCAAGCATCTTAACATTATTCGCCTCTTTTACCCATTCAAACCATGCCTCAATCCCTGTATCCCAGAGCCCTGTTGTTACAAGGTTGTGCACACATTATAATATACCTCTGACCCACTTAGCCCATGCAAATCTGCCTAACTGTTCTCCCATCCGCCTTGTTCTTCCATTTTGCTCCTCCTTCTTTTGTATTGCCCTCCTGCCCCCCCAGCACCCAAGCTGTCCTGTGTCTATTCCCTACCCTGTGCTCTATCTTCCGCTCCCTCCCTCCCGTCCTCTCATCCCATACATCCGGGTGATCAGCAAATATATACATAATTTTCCCCCTTTTAGAATAGGTTCTTTTTCTTAGTCTTTTACAATGGTCCTATGCAGTATTTCTCCTTTTGTGACTGACTAATTTCATTCAGCATAATGTCCTCAAGGTTCATCCATGTTATGTGGTGGCTTGCAGCTTCCTTGTTTTTCTTCAAGGTAGCATAGTATTCCATTGTGTGTATGTACCACAGTTTGTTTATC
>NW_006408552.1:17895280-17903215 GCF_000296735.1 Chrysochloris asiatica | reverse complement strand
TGCTTTCCTAATGTCCTTGTCAGTGCTGTCATTGTTACTATAGAGGAATCCACCTGATTTTTGTATGCTGATCTTTTACCCTGCCACTTTGCTGAATCTTCCAATGATGTCTAGTAGCTTTTTACTGAGTCTTTGGGGTTTCAATTATTTGTAAATGACAGAAATGTCTCTGTCCCAGGCACTGTGTTGCTGAACAGGATGCTGGAAGGTCCCAGCCCAGAGTAGCCACTCCTGAGGGGATGCTCACGTGCCAGAGGTGTCACAGCAAAATCTGAGGTCATTGCTCTTGGTAGGAACTAGATGGAAAGGACAGGTCTTTCCATCTTTCCCTCATTCCTCTAGCTGGAGGACAGCAACAGGGCAGAAGACAGGCAGGCTGGAGAGTTTGGGAGAGAATGTATACTGAATGAAAACCAAAGTTCCTTCCCAAACTCTACACACAAACCCTGTTTACAGCTCCATGTGTCTCCTTATAGGACAAGCAAGTTTTTGTGTGAGTCCATTCCAAACATTTGAGTTTCTTCCCAGGGAGAATTCTAATGGAAACTCTGGCTTTAATGAAACCAATTTCATTCCAAAGCAGTTCACACACATACACACACACACACACTGAATATGGGTTTTAGCAACAACCATCAGGATGGAAACATTTTGCCTTTTCAACTGGTCTCCTTCCAAAACATCCAATAAGTTTCCAGAATGTTCTGGCCTCATGACTTTGGGGGTACACATTTTCAAAGTGCATTTGGAAAGTCGGGTTTCAAAGGAGGCTGGCTTTAGAAAACGGTCTGGGTTTCTAAAACAGGTTTGGTTGAAAAACATCTTGGTTTTAAAATGTTGCAGAAATGTTTTCCAGAGCTGCTGCGGTGTTTGGGCAGGGAGCTGGGGCAGGGCTCCCTGACTGGGACCACAGGGTGAGCAAAGTTCTCGTGGGTCAACATCTCCCCAGAAAAGGTGTGTGGTCAAACCTCAGTGGACCAGGTGGGGGTGCAGCATGAATGAGTTTGAGTCTTTTAAACCCGTTCCTCTGTCTCATTTCTCTTCCCATGGTCCCCCGCAGGCACCGGCACAAGTGCCAGTATGTGTTTGTGAGGATGTTATTGTCCCCATGTTCCCTCAGGCCTCTTCTCGCCCTGACCTCAGCTTGCCCATCTGGACTGTCTGGGGCCCAACTTGAGACTAGACCTCAGGACTTTCACCAGTAGAACTCACTCATTAAGGCAAAGGTCCCAGGCTTTATGGAAGGTTCTTGTAACGTTGTGGGGAGGAACCCTAAAGTTCTTTGGTTCCATTTTCCAGATGGGGAAATGGAGGCCCAGAGGACTTGGATGACCTGCCGTGGTCCCACTGTTACTAAGAACCCAGGAGTTCTGGACCAAACCCCTGCTCTTCACAAACCTTTTCAAGGCATCTGAATCCCCACGTATGCAAACTCAAACACACTTGGCTGCTAACTAGAGAGATGCATGTCAGAAGAAAGGCATGGCAACCAACTTTCAAACAAATCAGCCTTTGAAAACCTGCAGGTGCAATTCTGCTCTGAACCACAAGGAGTCTCTAGGAGTCAGAGTTAACTCGATGGTAGCTGGGTTTCATGGGCATCACCTGTTGTGACGCAATTGACCCAGGGCTGCAGCGCTGATCAGTCTTAGCCTGGGACATATGTTGGTTGGGTTCAGAGGGGCTGGCCAGGAGGAGGACAGCAGGCGTGGCCTCCTGTTTGACTGCAGCCCTGGGGGTTGTTGCGGGAAGGAAAATGGGGAGGTGGCTGGAAAGGCAGCCTGCTGACAGCCAGCAACAGTATGTCCCAGGATGGGAGGGATATGGGTGACTTGGGGAGTGTCCGCCAGATGGGCAGAAGGCCCTGAGCTGAGAGGAGGAGAGAGGAAAAATCCAGCCACGTAGGAAAACATCTCCAGCCAGGGAGGCGTTGAGCTTTTAGCCTCTCACCCCTGCAAGGAGTCATCCCACCCTTGGCAGCCACACGGTCCAGGATTCCAAGAAGGTTGGCTGGAAATGTGCAAATGAGCCGTTGGGCCAGTTCCTGCAGCACAGAGTTCTCCCTGCCCCCTGCTGGGGGCAGCTGCCTGGGTGCCAGGCGGAGAGAATGGACTGTCTCAGTTCTCTCCCGTTTTTAATTGTCTGTGGGCCTTCCAGTTTGGGAACATCCTGGATTATGGACCCATTTTCCAGATGGGGAAAATGGAGACCCAGTGTGGTGAGGGCCCACTATTGCTGTGTGTTCCAAGCCCCTTACAGATGTCATTTCCAAACTAGCGGACCTGGGATCCCACACAATCAACTAAAGAAGAACCCTCAAACTCTGCCATCGAGTTGATTCTGACTCACAGTGACCCTGTACAGGGTTTCTGAGGCAGCAAATCTTTGCATGAGCATTTTGCTCCCTCCCTCCCATGGGTTTGAACCAAGGCAGCCCCAAATCACGAATGTACCAACAAAGAAAGTCCCGCACAAAGCTGTTTCTGCCCCATCCACTCTGGGAGGTGGTGGGCACCCTGGCCTGAGCCCTCAACCCCTCCGGTCCCCAAGGGGAATTGGAAACGGCCCACGTGTCCAGCAACTGGTGAGCAAGCCCTGGCTCGGATTCCCCAGCCTCCTTAGGGCCAGACCCCATCACCCTTTGAGAGCTCCTGGCCCCGGCCTGCCCAAATGGAAGTCTGAGTCATTTTCAAAGAGGAACAAGATACCAGATTCAGGTCCAGGACTCCAGCCTCCCAGCCCTGGGCTGTCCCTGAGGACCCCACAGCCCTAGTCCATGCATGCACACGTAGACCTGCACACTCCCAGTGTCTTTGGTACCAACTGTTCCCAAACCCTTGCACACCCTGTCTGCTTGTGGAGTTCCCAGGCTTGGGTCTCCAGCCAGAGCTAGCTGCCTCTCCCCCTGTCCTGTTGCAGGAACCAGGAGTGTGCTCTGAATCTTGGGAAACTTCTGTCTCATCCTTTGAAGCTGACTGGGATGCACTGCCCCACTTACCCCTGAGCCTAGGGAAGGGTGGGCATCCTCCAGGCTTCCTCAACCTGGCAAGGCCCCTCCACCCCTGCACAGTGTTTCAGCGGGACAGAAATCCTCTGAGCCCAGTGTTTCTTTTCCAGAGTGCCCAGCCAGCAGGACACAAGCGTTGGTGCTGTGAGCAGGACTGTCTCCACCACTAGACCCCAGGAACTCGAGCCCATCTGTGCTGACACTCAAGCCTTCTGGGTCCAGCCTGCAGCCCCCAGGGTCCTGTCCTCAGCTTTGTTGTCTTCCAGTGAGTCCAGAATTGAGACTAGACAGGGAGTCCATGCTTCTTCAGGCTGGCTTGACCAGATCTTGTGCATGTAGACCCCACCAGTAGTCCTCCACGTGCCCAGTGGAGCTGGCAGCCCTGCCCCAAAGTCTAGCAAGTGGCAGAGGGAGAGGGCTTTGCTGATGGTACAGAGACAGCGTCTCTCACTCCTGGGAGGGGGGCCTCCTAGGGACTCCTGTACTTGAAACACCTCTGCCCACCTGTGCTTCCTTGTTCCTCTCAGCCCCACCTCCAAGCTGGCATCAGCAATAGCTCAGGATGAGGACAGCTCCTTTCAATCCTGCCTGCATGAATGGGGACGCGGCAAAGATTCAGGAGCTGCCTCGCCTACTCTCAGTGCATACGGCCCACAAGTTCTGATAGGTTGTTTTTCTCTTCACTTAGTTCAAAGTGAATTTCTCTTAAGGCTTTTTTGACCCATGTGTTCTTTGGAAGTGTGTTGTCTCATCTCCAAATATTTGTGTGTGTGGTTTCTTTGTTTTTAAGCTATTTTTTGGTTATTGATTTCTAGTTTCATCTTTTAAATTGAATTAAGAGGTGTCGTCTGACCCAGAACGTGATTGATTGCAGTGAATGTTCCAGGTGAACATGAGAAGAAGGTTAGTTAAACACTGTTGGGTCAGTTCCAACTCATAGTGATTCTGTATACGATTTCCGAGGAGTGGTTGGTGAGTTTGAACTGTTAACCATTCAGTTCAAACCAACCTTGTGATCCAGAGCTTATCCTATGACACCATACCAGAATTCCATTCTGTTGCTGGGCATCTGTAAATGTGAACCGGCCCCAGTTAGTTAATGGTGCTGCTCACTCCACTGTGTCCATGCTGATTTTCTGCCCATTGTTGTTGTTGTTAAGTGCCGTCAAGTCAATTCCGACCTATAGCAACCCTGTATAGGGTTTCCGAAGAGCAGCTGGTGAGCTTGAATCGCCAACCTTGCAGTTCAAACGACTTTGCAGTCAGGTGCATTAAACCCACAGCATCACACCAGGACTCCTTTCTGCCCATAAGCCGTCCTCAATTCCAGACTTCCACCAGCACCTTCCAGATGCCTTCATTACCACCTCCTCCAGGAAGCTGCCCTGGTTCCCCCACCACCCCTTCCAGTTATGATTGAGCCTTTCCCCAAATGTCTGCCATGCCAACGTGTAATTAATAAGAACATTATTTGTAGATTTTTACACCCCTCCCACCCCGCATAAGTCTTTGGAATCCGGTGTGTGTGTTACCAGTTCATAGTGGCCATATCTCAGGTGCTTGTAAGTCTGTGGCCATAGCCACGCTGTTAGCACAGATTTGAGGAGATTCCCTAACTTCCGAAAACTGAGGCTCAGAAAAGCTGCCATCTGCTTAGCGCCTCTGGCCCCGGGCAGGGGGCTTCTCAGGCTCCTTTGATTGGGAGCCTTCCAAGCGGTCCTGGGAGTGGTTCCTATAGCATCTCCCACTGACGTCTGGAACCCTGCCACGTGCATAAGGAGAGCGCCCCTTTGGAGAAGATCCTGTCTCTGCAAACCCGGCTTGATCCTCCCTCTCATTGCATTTCTCGGAATCCGACACCAGGGGGCAGCCTCGGCTCAGGAACGCAGTCTTTCAACCGAGGCTTCCACAAGAGAATGCTGGCTTGACCAGGTTTGGTTCATCCCCAAAAGATGAGGAAAATAAATATTTAATTTCCATATTTTTCTTCAAAGTAACTTGGGCTTCTGGCCACCAATGAACCAATGAATCCCTATGGCTGAATGTAAACAGCAATGGAGAATTCCTAGACTCTTCAGGACAACCTCCAGAATGGAAGATAAAGATGAAAACCAAGAGCCCAGAGAATGGAGGTTGTTCTGGGAAGATAAGATGCCCCCAAATGGTCATTTATGTCCACAGAGTGATGAAAGACCAGATTATAACCAGTATAACAAGAAGCAGAAGTCTGTTAAAGAAGAACATTCTGAGACTTAAAAGGTCTTGGAAATTAAAAATGGAATGCCAGTGATGAGAAACTTCAGGAGAAGTTGAAGAAATATCCTAGAAAGTAGAGTTCCCCAAAGTGGTGAAAAATAGGATAGAAAAGTTGAGTGCATGTAAGCTCTAGTCCAAGTGGGTCAGTCCAAACACAGGACCACCGTTTCTTATACACAACCCCCAAATCCAGAAAACTCTAAAAACCAACTTCTGTCTATTCATTTACTTGTTTACTATTGCACAGCAAAGTCTCTACTGAACTATTAAGAATCCATCTCTGACTTGGTGAGCATTTGTACATTTGTACATGCAGAAAGAGGAATGTGTTTGATTATAAATGCTACCCAAGACCTCAATGGAAGTGTTACCAATGTATGGTTTACATTGGTCCTACAATCCAAAAATGTTTCTGACTGTCAACCTACAAAATGAACTAGGGAGGGTGGGGAAAAAGGGAGAGCAGAGGAAACAAAATAATAAAACATTAATTAAGGAATTCAAGAGAATTGATCAAAATAGGGGAACTGGAGATAAAGAAACCATCCAGAGTCTGGCACAGGAATGAAAACAGATCCGTGAATATCACTATGAATTTTCAGAGCCCTCTGGAATTGAAGAGATGACTCTGTAAGAGAAAAGGAAGGCAATAGTGCAAAGGTTTTGGATTTCAGTCAAGTATCAGGAAGGAAAACAGTCATTTGATGGTAAGCAATTTTTCAAGCAATACACTCTGCACATACTCTTTCTTAGACATCTGAAGGATGTACTCCAACAAAACAAGGGTGTAAACCAAAAAAGGGGAAGGCTGAGGAGCTCCAAAATAGGTGTGAGGAGCTCCAATACTGAGAGATGTGACAGGGATCCCTCAGCTTATGGCATGGAGGGGGTCCTCTGGATGGTGGTATGAAGCCATTCCCCTGGGTGGTGGTGTGAAGGGGGTCCCCTGAGTGGTGGGTTGAAACATGTCCCCTTGGGTGGTGGTGCAGGGAGACCTCAGCTGACAGTGGTACAGTGGAAGGCCCCTGACGTGACTTCAGTAAGTTAACAGTGAAGTTGGATTGGACAATGAGGAAACCATTTGTATCTCGTGTTTGGTGTCAGGTGTTGGGGGAAGAATTATTCATGGGCTAGAGGGTAAACATGTTAGCATGGGTGATGGAGAAGGTAATATACAAGAGGGGGGTTGGCAGAGCAAGAATGAAGGTAGCAAGATACAGGTAGGAGTGCAGGAATTAAAATGAGTAGCAGTAAGTACTGCTAACAGGTGGCACATGGAGGGGACTGCAGTCATTGTGATGAAGCAAAATATACGGTTTGCTGACTATAAAACTGATTATCTATTCTGTAAACCTTCACTCAATCCACAATAAAATGTTAAAACAAAACAAAGAAAGCCCTATCTCCAAATGAGATTATAACCACACAGGTTTATAGCACTTTTTTTTTTTTGACTGTAGAATTTATTTTAATCAACTTTTAGAAAAGGCAAATACATAATTTTTTTTTTACAGAATCTCATTGCTTTCCAATATACTTTGTCCATCTATCAATAAGCTTTTGTATTCCTTTATTAAAAAATGTTTTAGACTGAGCTGTGAGTCATGAATGTACTGCTGTCTTCACTTCTTCATCAAAGGTGAATCTTCATCCTCAAAGGGCTGCTTTCAGGGGACCAAACAGATGAAAGTTGGATGGAGCAAGATCAGGACTATAGGGAGGTTACTTTAACACCTCAAAAGGAAGTTTTTACAGAGTGTCAACAGGGAGGACTGAGGTGTGCAGGTGATGTGCACTGTCATGTAAGATCACAATGCCCTTGAGCAGCAGTCCTCTGCATATAATCCACAGTTTCAGCTTCAGCTCTTCAGTGAGCATCTCACTCACTGTAAGGAGGACTGTTGATTGTTGAACTTTTGGACTTTTTCTTGGTTGGCAGTTGAGGATGTTTCCATTCCATATCTGCTGTTTACTCCTAGGCTTGTAGTGATGAATCCATGTCTCGTCACCAATAAAGATTGTTTTTTTACAAAACTTACTGACTTTCGAATATCTGTCCAAATTTTGTTTGCAGGTGTCCATGTTCACACCTGCACAGCAGTGACCTTAATCGGAAAGCACTGATAAGACGGTGCAGCCAATGAAAGTTTTAATATAACTGGAGTGCAGATAATTTTTACCTTTGTGTGTGTGTGCATACATATATGTGTGTACGTGTGTGCACACACATGTGTGTATATACATATATTTGTGTACACGTGTGATGTGGTACTATAGGATCAGCACTGGACCATGAGCCACAAGGCTGATAGCCACAAACCCAACAGCTACTACTCAGAAACTCTAGACAGGGTCTCTGTGAGTCAGCACCTGACTCCAAGTGCTTAACAACAACAACATGTATATGTTTGTATATTAAATGGAATCCTGGTGTGGTGCTTCAGAGTAATGCACTGGACTGCAAGATCAGTGGTTCAAACCCACCAGCCACTCCTCGAAAACCCTATGCAGGGGTCACCATGAGTCAGAACCAACTCAACATCACTTAAACAATATATATGCATTGTTTTATATATATATATGGAGCTCTGGTAGCGTAGTGGTTACGAATCGGGCTGCGAACCTTAAGGTCAGCGGTTCGAAACTATCTGCGGGAGAAAGATGAGGCTTTC
>NW_006408552.1:17868222-17895048 GCF_000296735.1 Chrysochloris asiatica | reverse complement strand
TCAGTAACTGAGAGACCACGTCCTCAGGCCCAAATGCCTAACTTGCTTCTTCCCAGGATCTTAGCTTCCCCACCTACAGACACCAGGGCACGTCCACCTTCCCAGAGCCACTGGGGGCTGAAGCGTGGGAAAGCACCTCCTCTGTGCCCAGGCCAAGGTGGCTGTGCCAACCGGGGCTCCTGGGCCCTCACCATGCTTTGGTGGCCAAACAATGCCTGGCTCTGAGAGTGGGTGGTTGGTAACCATGGAGAGGGCCTGCCTGGGTCACCAGACTTGCAGCCCTGGTTACGGCTTTGTCCCCGGGCTGGAGCTGGTCCCATGCTAACAGGCCCTGAATGACAGCCTGTCAGGAAGGGCAATGCTTACCACCCACGAAGGGGGCTCTTGGAGAGAGTTTGGAGGTGACAAGAGGGCAGGAGAGATGTTTCTGGAGTCCTGAAATTGAACATGATCGGGGTCATGGTGCCTGCTGGCAGTATCTTCTCCATGGGTTCAAGGACCCCCTCTCTCCTCCTGTGCTCCAGCTTCTGTCCCTCAGGCCTGGTGTTCCCAGAAAGGGATGCCACCTTCTCTCTCGAAGTTCCGGATGTTCCAGGCAGTTGGCCAGAGCACACTGGGTCCCTCCCGCCTGGATGCAGCTCCATCTGGCCTCTAGCTGGGCCCTTTCCTGGTGTTCCGTACCCTTCCCCATGGTGAGCAGGACTGGGCATGAGCAGGAGACCTCTCATAAGGTCAGCCCCTCCAGCTTCGGGGGTCAGAGTGCTCCCAGAATCCTGTGTGAAAAACCAGTGCTTATGAGCTCAACACCTCATCTAAAAACACAGTCGGAGAAATGTAATTTTAAATGGCACTGAATAGATAGTAACCAAACCACAGCTTTTAAGCTTTTAAGAACTTTCAGTCAAGTTGATGCCAACTCATGGCAACCCCATGTGTGATGGAGTAGAACTGCTCCATTGGGTTTTATTAGCAATAATCTTGGCGGACACAGTTCACCAGACATTTTCTTCCATGGTGCCACTGGGTGGGTTTGAACCTCTAACTTTAGGCTAGTGGTGATTGCAACGGAGCAGATGCTCCACCTCCCAGCCCCAGGAGAGGCTGTGACTCTCAGAGAGCCCCCAGTGAGGACTGCCTTCCCCAATGCCCTCCCCTGTGCCCTCCCTGTCCCAGCCCTGCATGGAGCCCTCGGATCCTCCATCCACACTTCTATCCCAGTGGGCCCACAGCAGCTCCGAGGGAGCACCCCTTCTCTGTGGGTTCCCCCTCTACCCAATCTTTGTGTGGGTGGCTGGGAAGTCTCCTGAGGGGACTTCCTGGGCAGATGGTGATGTTCTGCATTTTGACAGGGGCTGGGGATGCATAGATGTGTAGATATTTTAGAAATCATACAATGATAAGATGTGTGTATTTCATTGTATGTTCAAAAAGAAAGAAAAACCATCAACAATTATTTAACTATAGTTAATGGGGTGCTTGTTGAAATATTTGGGGTGAAGTGTGCTAATGCCTGACACTTTTAAATGCTTAAAAAGTAAAATAGATAAAGGGATGGGTGGATGCATAGAAGGTGGATGGATGGAGAGAAGGATAGAGGGATGGATAGACAGATAGATAGCAGGTGGGATGAATGAGTGGACAGATAGAAGGATGGATGGGTAGAGGAACTGATGAATGGATAGAGGCAGTGATCGATGGAGAATGGATGGCTGGCTAGATGGATGGGGGATGGATGGATGTATAAGATGGATAAGGGATGGAGTGGGTGGAGGTAAGGATGGATAGAGAGATGGATGGATGTTGCGATGTATAGCTAGATAGAAGGATGCGGTGGATGAAGGAATTTATAAATGGATAGAGGGGTGGGGTGGATGGAAGGATGGATAGAGGGGTGGATGGAGGGAAGGAGGGATTGTTGCTAGCTGTCATGGAGTGAGCTCCAACCCATGGAAATATCATCTGCAACAGAACCAACCTTTGTCCCAACCAGTGTTTGATATGTCGGGTGGGTAGAGGATGAATGTTGTTGTTAGGTGTCGTGGAGTTAGCTCCAACTCATAACAACCCTGTAAAGAGTTTCCTAGGAACAGAGGAGAGGTTTGAACCACCAACCTTGCAGTTAGCAGTCCAGTGTTTATCTCACAACGCCATACCAGGACTCTATCTATACACATATGTGTGCTGAATATTGTTGTTAAGTGTTATTGAGTCAGTTCCAACTCATAGTGACCCTGTATAGGGTTACTGAGAGTGCATATTTTTGTGGGAGAAGAAAGCTTCATCTTTCTCCCACCTTCTCTCTCTTTATGTGTGTGTGTGTGTGTGTGTATATAACATCTTAAGTGCTGTCTAGTCTGTTCCAGCTCACAACGACCCTGTATAAGATTTCCGAAGAGCAGCTGGTGGGTTTGAACAGCCAATCTTGTGGTTTGCTGTGCTGATCCTACAGTACTACACCAGGAGTCAGATAGATAGATAGATAGGCAGGCAGACAGACAGATAGATAGATAAAATAGTGGTTGTTATGTGCCGTGGAGTTGGTTCTGACTCATAGAGACCCTGTACAGGGTTTCCAAGGCTGTAAATGTTTACAGGGGCAGAAAGCCTCATCTTTCTCCCGCAGAACAGCTGATAGTTTCGAACTGTTGACCGTGATATAAGCAGCCCGATTCGTGAACCAGAGCTCCTTAGATAGATAGTAGATAGATAGATAGACAGACAGATATAGATACACAAAGATACCATTTAGAAGGCTAGAAGTTCGAATTCAGTGTGCCAGCTCTGGGAAGGCTTTTTCTAATGTCTTAGACTGGGTTCCCCTCTATAGAAGCAAACATCTATATTTTTAAATATATATATAAGATATATATTCATATTATGTTGTTGTTCAGTACTGTTGACTCAGTTCTGACTCAGAGATCCTGTGTAGGGTTTCCAAGGAGCTGCTGGTAGATTTGGCTAGCAGTCCAATGCTTATGATATATATATATATATATATATAGTTGTTATGTGCCGTGGAGTCAGTTCCGACTCATAGCGACCCTGCACAGGGTTTCCGAGGCTGTAAATCTTTACGGGAGGAGAATGCCTCATCTTTCTCCCGCGGAACCGCTGGTAGTTTCGAACTGCTGACCTTGCGGTTCACAGCCCGATTCGTAACTGCTACGCTACCAGAGCGTAGTATATATATATGAGCTGGATTGATACAGTGGCAGCAACAGTGGACTCAAACATAATTACGAACATGACCAGTACCGAGCAGTGTTTCCTCTTGTTGTAGAATCTCTTAAGACTTGGAGCCAACTCGACAGCACCTCACAACAACATAATATAAATACATTTATTTATTTATATGCATGTCACTGGTCATGCTCCTATAGAGAAAGAACCCAGCCTAAGACATAAGAAAAAGCCTTCTCCCAGAACTGGAACACTGAATTCTGACTTCTAGCCTCCTTAACAGAGTCCTGGTGCGGCGCTGTTGGTTAATGCGCTGGACTGTGAAGTCCGCTTGAACCGGGAGGCCTGAGGTTAAAGTTCACCAGCTGCTCCTCAGAAACCCTGTACAAGGCCGCTCTGGGTCGGAACCCAACTCGACAGCACTTAACAACAAGAAGCCTCTTAAACGGTGAAAGAATGAATTTGTTTGTTTATGTCGCCCTCTTGTGGTAATTCTGTTAATAGCCGCTTTAGGTGACTAGCACTCATGCTCACCTTCTAATCCTTTTAGGAACCCAGAGAAATCCCCTCTTCTGGACCCTCTTGTCTGAGTGGGATTCCAGCCCTCTTGGCCCTTCTGAGACCCTGCTGGATTTAGGACATTGTGGCAACCGTCACTAACCCAGACACTGAAATGAGTGGGCCTAGGAGGTCAGCCCTGACTGTGGGTGGCAGGGTGTTCTCAGCTAGATACACCCCAAAGAGGCCTGACCTCTCCTTGCCTTAGTGGGGTGCACGTGAACTGTATCCTCACCACCCTGTTTAATAGAAGATGACACTGAGGGTCAAGGAGACTGCTCTTGGCTCAAGTCCATGTGACATTCCACTAGGATGCCTTTGAGTTAGCCTCATTCACAGTGGAATGAATCGTTACTCAGTCCAGCACTACCCCTATGATCATGTGATTTATAAGGGTGTTCACTGGCTGATTTCTTATAAGTAGACCTCCAGGCCTTTCTTCCTAGTCTGATTTAATCTGGAAGCATCACTGAAACCTGGTCAGAGTCACAGCACACACAAGGCTTCATGGATAGGTTGGGTGGTAGGATCCAAACCCTTGTCTCTCACACAAAGTCAAGAATTCTTCTCCAGATCCACCACAAGGAGGGTCTGACAATACTTTACAAATGCCCGGCCTTGGCTTCCCTCCCTGGTTCCCTTGTCTCAGCCTCTGGCACCAGACCAGACTGCCATTTTGGAACCAGCCCCACCAACCTGGAGTTGGAGTTGAGGAAGCCTGTGTCTGGAGCGCCCTCTGCTGGTCATTTTATTCCTCACAGGCCTAGAGCACCTTCAGCTGGTCAATATGTTCTTCACAGGCCCTGGAGCGCTCTCTGCTAGTCACTGTGTTCCTCACAAGCCATGGAGTGCCCTCTGCTGGTCAATCAGTTCCTCGCAGGCCCTCGAGCACCATCTGCTGGTTTGTCTGATTCTCACAGGCAAGAGGTCTCAGGAAGGGACTGGACTATGGGGAAGGGAGGCATTCTCCCATCCCTCATGGGGTGGGGATGTGGAGCAGAGGTCACAATGGAGCATGAATGGTTTAAAGCAGAAAAGTCTCAGGCTGTCCATTCCTGCAAATAGCTACCTTGTTTGGGTCTCAAAGTAACCAGAGTTTAAAAAGAGAGAGAATAGACAAAAGCTGATTTCATTCTTCTTTAAACAAAAAATTTGCCCACCATACATTCACATTAAGGAGCTCTGATAGCTTAGTGGTTATGAATTGGGCTGCTAACCTCAAGGTCGGCAGTTCGAAACTACCAGCTGTTCTGCAGGAGAAAGATGAGGCTTTCGCTATGAGTCTAAACCAACTCCATGGCACATAACAACAACAACACACTCACATTGCCCCGTTCAGACTTGGAAGATGAGCAGGATGGGGTACAAGCTTTCCTGTTAGTGCAGACCCCACCAGTCCCTATAGTCTGGCCCTATCTACCTGTGGGCTCTCAGGGTCTCTCTTTACCAGCCAGAGAGCCTGGTGCCCTAGGTCAGTCCATGGTATTGGGAAGCCGATGGCCCTAACTCTCTAAGGACTTTGTGCTTGTGTGAGTGTATTTGTGGTATGTGTGTGTCGGGTGTGCATACGTGTGTACTGTTCACATGGTATTGTGTATGCATGTGTGCACGAGTGATGTACATGGGTGTGCCATGAGCTTGTGTGTGTGTGTGTATGGTATGTGTGTGGTGTGTGTGCACATTTGTGCGTGTGTGCACGCATGTGGTGTGCACATGATGTGTGCTATGCATGATGCATGTGGTGTGCCTGTGTGTGGTGTGGGGGGCATATGCACATGTATAGTGTATGTTTGTGAATGTATGCATGTGTGTGCACATGTGCATGATGTGTGGCATGTGTACATAGTGCATGCGTGTACTGTGTGGTGTGCACATGGTGTAATGTGCCTTGTGTGGTGTGTGTGCACATGTGTGTGTTGCATGGCATGTGTGCATGCATGTATTTGTGAATGTGTGCGCATGTGTGATACGCACACGTGCACATTCACAAATGTGTGGTATACATGTGTGTGAGGGTGTGTGATGTGTGCATGCGTGTGTGACATGGGGTTTAGGGCCAGCATGCCCTCACTTACTAAGGGGCCCTGGGCTGATCTTTTAGCCTCTCTGAGCCTCCATTTCTACTCCATGTATTGTGGGGGCACAGGGGGGAGCATGGGGACCCCACCATCCCCAACAGCCCTGTGCCCCGCTCCCTCTGAGCCAGAGAAGGAAAGGTTGGCATCTTTGGGTTCTTTTCCACCTCCTTCCTCACAGTGCCATTGTGAGGCTGAACTTCAACCTCAGGGGAACCTTTTACCTATAAGGAAACTAAGGCCCAGAATGGAGGATCACATGGGCCAGCACCAAGGGCAGGGTCACTCCATGCATTGAGGCCAGCCTCCGGCATCCCACTGTGTGGCTTAACCCCTTCCCCACCGCCCCATCCGTTCCAGGGCAGGGGCCAGTTGCCAGCCCCTCCTGTTACACAAAAGGCCAGCCTCCCTCTGGGGAGTGGGAGGGATCCTGAGCCAGCTGGGCCCTGAACTTGGAAGGGGAAGTAAGGGAGACAGGAAGGAAGGTATCCACTGAGGTCTGGACACCATTGTCTCACCTGGGGGTGGGGCTATGTCTCCCCTGTGTCCAGACCCACCTCGGGACATGCATCCTTGGGAAACCACCTGCCAACACTCAAGCCTCACTTCCCCATTGGTGAATGCTGAGGAGCTGGGCACTGCCTGGGAATCCCCTCTGGGCAGCTTCATGGCCGGTGCCAGCCGCACCAAGACCTCCACCTAGGGAGCCTCACTTGAACCTGTGATACCCTATGAGGCACCGATGTTCCCCATTTTATAAGTGCCTGCCCAGGAGTTGTGGTTACTAGTCAGGCTGCTAACCTTAAGGTCAGCAGTTTGAAACTACCAGCTAGCTGTTCCACGGAGAAAGATGAGGCTTTCTACTCCCATAAAGATTTATAGCCTCAGAAACCCTCTACAGGGTCACTATGAGTTGGAACCAACCCCACTGGAACACCACCACCACCATCATTGGCTGCCACATTGAGAAAGGGACAGATCTGGGATGCAAGGCCAAGCAGCTGGTTTCAAAGTCTGTGGCCTTCACCTCATTCAGTGCTGCTGCTAACCAAGTAGTTTTCTTAAATGAAATGCTTGTAAAGGTGAGCTCCCAATTGGACCTCAGCCTAAACCATGACACCACCAATTTAAGATACACTGAATGACAAGATCAGCAGTTCAAGCTCACCAGCCATTCCTCAGAAACCCAATACATGGTCAGAACCTACTCAATGGCACTTAAAAACAATAACAACAGATGCATAGATAGATAGTAACAATGGGACATGAATACATACATAGATACAAAGTTACATAGATGCATAAAAAGATACATAGTAAAAAAAATGCAGTTAGATACACAGTTACATAGCTCCATAAAGATCTATCGACACATATATGCATTGCGCAGTGGCTCCATATGATAAGCACTGGACTGCAAACCACAAGATTTTTGGGTTGAGCCTGCCAGCTGTTTCATGGGAGAAAGATGAGGCTTTCTGCTCCCTCCAGGACTTAAAGCCTTGGAAACCCTATACAGGGTTGCTATAAGTCAGAACCAACTCCATGGCACTTAACAACAACAGTGAAGAGATGCACAGTTGCATAGATACATACATAGATTCACAGTTACATAAATAGAAACATAAAGATACAAAGATAGATATTAACAGAAATAAATGGATATACATATACACAGCTACATAGATATAAAAAGATGCATAGATATATAAATAGTAAATACATGTTTTTTAACAATTGTGAAATTTGCTTTATTGTGATATCTGTTTGTTTTTTTTAAAGTTTTTATTGTGAATTATGTGAGTTTACATGGGAGAACATCAGTTTTACATTCATCCTATCGTATTTCGTTTCATTGCAATGATTACAGTCCCATCCATGCATCATCAAACAACGAAAGGATACACCTCACAGGCCTGCCCCCCAGCTGTCAGCACGCAGCCCCTCTCCCTCCCTGAATCCAGTGTCCCCAGCTGCTCCATCTGTCCACATCATCCTCTCTGCCTCCATTTCTGGTGTCACTGCTTCTCTGGGTAGGGTCCTGCACTCTTCTTTTCTCACTTGGTGGCCCCAGGGACCTCTGCTCCTGGACTGCAAAATCAGTCACTCCCCTCCTTTTGTTACAAAACATCTACCTTTACATTTCCGACCCTTATAGTCAGTCTTGATAGCAATTATTCACTATTGTACAACACGGTCTTATCCCCATCTCCTTTCGTTAGCCCCCGCCCAACAGGTTGGAAATTATTTAGTGGAGATGCTACCTTCCCCAGCCCCATGTGAAACTAGGCTCCCTCTTGAAAGCTTGTAAGCCAGTCACTTCTTGCTTTTGTAGCCTCCCCGCCCCCCCATTTTGGGTAGCCAATGTCTAAGTTGCCCATCCCTGTCAACCCTGTGTACCCACGGGGTGGGAGTGATCTTCACTGTAAAGATTTGTTCCCTTTTTTGAGCTACTGCATCCATCCATAAGTATAGGTCAAGTTCATCAAATTGTAGCAGGTTACTCTTTTTCTCCCTCTTCTTTCTTCTTCTAGTTGAGTTCTGATCATCCAACCATTGAAGCCTGGTCAAGTGGGTACTATCTGCAGTATGGGGTGTTCTTGTGCACCTCCCCTCACTTCATATCAGCTAGACACTTCGCTCTCTGCTCTAGTCTTCTGTGGCCATGTCACTGCCTCTGGGCCCAGGTGTCCCCAGGTCTCCACCCAGGTCTCCACCCAGGTTGACAGGTCTCCACCCAGGATGACAGGAGTCTATTGAATGTGGTTGGACTTAGCTCCCAACTTCATTGCTGTTTTTTCCCCCTCTTTCCCTTATCAGTGACCAACCATTATCAGCCAGACCACGTACTTGGAAAGGGGTTTGTCTTGAGGGGACCTTACCACTTGCCTTGATGGCTCCTGGGCGAACAGCTTACTTGTTCTTGTAGTAGTCAATCAGACTGATGTTATTGTTTCTATAGTTCCTGCGCTCCTCTTTTACCCTTTCAAACCATGCCTTAATCCCTGTATCCCCGAGCCCTGTTGTTCCAAGGTTGTGCATACATCATCATTTACCTCTGACCCACTAAGCCCATGCAAACCTGCCTAACTGTTCTCCTGTCCGCCTTGTTCTTCCATTCTGCTCCTCCTTCTTGTATATTGCCCCCCACCCCCCAGCACTCAAGCTATCCTGTGTCAATATAGATAGATTTTTAAAACAAAATTTTTAAAAACTGCTATTGTGATGTCAATTCTGCCTCGTAGTAAGTCTATAGGACAGAGTAGAACTGTTTCCAAAACTACAGATCTTTACAGGAACAGACTACCTTATCTTTCTCCTGCAGAGCAGCTGGTGGGTTTGAACCACCAACCTTGCAGTTAGCAGTCCAGTGATTATCCTAGAGTGCCAGCAGGGCTCCTTAGAGGATAGACAGAGAAAGATAAAGAAATGATCTCAGCGCCCTGATGACTCGAGTGTTAAGCGCTCAGCTGCTAACTAAAACATTGGCAGTTGGAACCCACCCAAGGGTTCAATGGCAAAAATACCTGGTGTTCTGCTCCCATAAAGACTACAACCTAGAAGACCCCACAGGGCAGTTCTTCTGTCACATGGGGTCACACTATGAGTCCGAATTGACTCGATGGCACATAACAACAACAAAACAGATCATAGGTAAATTAGATATGATCGAGAATACAGATTATATATAGAGTAGATAGAGTGATAAGTAGATGTGTGTTGGTGTTGTTGTTAAGTGCCGTTGAGTCGTGCCGTCGAGTCAGTTCTGATCCTGTATAGGGTTTCCGAGGAATGGCTGGTGTGCTTAAACCGCCAACCTTGCAGTTCAAACTGACTTTGCAGTCCAGCGCATTAACCCCCAGTGCCTCATGCAGACTCGATGTGTGTTGATAAGTCATTATAAAATCAACACATAATTATTAAAAGTACCCCTGAAGATACATAGATAGAGCCTCTGTTCCACCTCCCCCTTCAAACTCTATTCCATCATACGAGGTTGAGCCCATCACAACTACGACCTCATTTAGTCTCAGGGAATTCTGTGAGTGTCCAGCCTGTCTTTCCCCCATTGACCTGGATCTCTCTGCAGACCCCCAGAGTCCTCAGAACAGGTTGTCTCAGGGGCCCCCCCACTGGACCAGCCAGCTCCAGCTGGGGCCAGGCCCCCTAAGCAGAAGGCTTCAAACTGCATGAGAGGGGGGTGCCCCAGGATGTACCCGCTGTCGAGAGGGGCCTAACCAGCCTGGTCTCAGCCCCAAGTGTGGTCTCTGCCAGTACTCTGTCCCTCCAGAGATGTTTCCTTCACTATGGAGTGAGGGGCCAACTCCAGGTCCCCCTTCCCAAGGCCTCTCAGTTTAGGGTCTGCCAAGAAGGCAGATTCAGCCCCTCAGAACTGTGGGGAGGGGCACAGGCCATGGAGATCCCCACCTGGCTCTGCTCCCCTGCCCATGGAGGCCCCGATGTGTGGTCCATCCCTGAACCCAAGGGTCTCACCCACCTACAGTACCATCTTCCCTGACGCTGTGAGAGAGGTGGAGCGCATCCACCAGAGATATAGGCAGTGGGGGCTGGGGAGAAGCCCCACCCCCAGGCTGGGTATGCTGACATGGTCACCTCCCCACCCCACTCCCATTCCTTACTCCATCCTCCAGCTGGTCCTCCATTCAAGCGCTCTTCCCCCTGCCTGAACTTCCCACAGAGGACCCTTCAGACTTGCAGGAAGGGCTGTCAGCCAGCTTCTCCTTTCCAGGGGCTCACGCCTGTGTGTGTGTGTGTGTACGGCCATGCCTACCAACCCTGTCCTGGGCTTCTGTGGGTCTGTTCTCACTGCCTGGTGTCACAGGACTATCTAAAGCCACCAGCTTGTCCCCTGTCACCCAGGCTTCCCACCCCACCCACCTCTAGCAGCTTCCATGGCCCCACAGGACACAAAGTGGGGATTAGGCATGGGCTGAAATGGTCAGTGCATTCCAGGCTCAAGGAGGAGGGCCTTCCCACCCACCCCCACCCCCCGATCCAATGCCCCACTGGCCTGGTGCCTCACCCCTGTCTGGGAGTTGCCAGGCTGGGTCCCTTGGGGGCAGCAAGTGGTTGTGCAGACAGTAGCAGACTCCCAGGCTCTTGGGGCACGTGGGAGCAGGTCAGAGAGGAGAAAGTGGAAGTGTAGAGCACCCCAGGAGCAAGCAGAGTACGGGTGAGTGTGGGTGCTATGCCGCAGTATTTAAGGGGGGATGCGATGGATACGGTGCCCCGCATGTGTGCATGGCACAGTGTGTACAAATGCTCGGTTCCTGGGGCTGGAGCTAGGCTTTCAAGCATTTATCCAGACCCTCCTGATGCCCTCTGAGGTGCTCTGGCCCTGATTCCCAACCCCATGGATCCAGTCCCCATGTGTCCCCTTCTGCCCATAAATTGTCCTCGCTCTTCACACTGGCCCCTAATGGTGCTGGTCCTGAGTCCAGCCTGGTCTCTGCCTTGGCTCAGTGCAGTGCCCGGCAGTGTGCCTGGTCGGTGTTGACCGTGGGGGTAGAGGCACGAGGCAACTCTGACTGTCTGGGCCCTGGGCCTCCACCTTCTACTGCCCGCTTCTACACAGGATGGCCTGCAGGGGGCAGTGATGGGCAGTAGTGTCATTGCAAGGCAACCGGCACCCAGGGCCCAAACTGCCCCCACTTGCAAATCATATTGGCCTCATACCCTTCTTCCACCAGGGTCCCCTGGCCACAGTGGCCCCAAAGGGGAAAGCCCCATCCAGTCTGCCCCCTCCCTAGCCCTGTCCCCAGTTCCAGGGGTTCTGGGACCAGGGAGTCTGAGTGTCCTGTGGGGGCACTAGTTGGGGGTCAGGACAGACGTCCACTTTCCCTGGCTGGTGGGCTTGAACTGGTGGCCTCTCTATGCCTCAGTCTTACCAGTGATGCTGGCCTCCACCCCTCAAATTTTTCTGGAAAAATGGACAGACCTGGGACCACTGCAGCCTACACACAGAAGCCTGGGCACTGTCCCCTCACACTGTCCCCCTCAGTGCTAACGGAGGGGTCTCAGGTGAAGAGAGCTGCTGCCCAGACCCACAGCTGACAGGAGTCCTTGGCCCAGGGTTGGGAAGGTCTGAGGAGGCACTGGCTTCTCTACACCCCAACATCCCCTCAAAGCCAGCAGGTGAGGAGCTTGGCCACCAACCTGGGTCTCCGCAGCTCTGAGAAGTCTGGGTGCACCCTACTCTGTTGGACTAAAGATAAGCTCGAGACCTCATTGGGGGTTGCCTGTGTACCTGCAGAGAGAACCTCCAGAACACCACAATGAGCCAGGACTCGAACTCATGCCCAGAACCCCTAAAACAGTGCTTCTTCCAGCCTCGTCATTCCCTCATGCCCCGTGCCCCCACCCCAGCACAGAGTATCCATGGACAATTTTGGGTGCTGGCCCTGTGGGTTGGGGTCTAAGGCCAGGCTGGGCTGTACCTCCTTTCCCAGAGCCCTCCTCAGACTCCAAGGCCCCTTCCAGCCCCAGCCCACATCTGGAGTTGCTCCCTCAGATAGTGAGGTCAGCACGGAAGTTCTCGGCCCCCGCTCCCCCAGGAGACACTGAATGGCTTCCAGCAGGAGGGGCAAGCAGCTGGTCCCAGCTCTTCTCTGTGGGCCCTGCCCACTCACTTCCCCAGTCTGGCCTCAGTAGGAGTCTGTCCTCTGCAAAGGAGCCCAGAATGGAGAAGGCAACCCTTTGTGTCCAGAGGAGAACTGTCCCAAGCAGATGGTCAGGCCTTTCTTCTGAGGTGCCTCTGGTGGATTTGAACCTCCAACCTTCAGCAAAGCGCTTAACCATTTGTGCCACCCAAGAACTCCTTGGAGACAGTGAGGGTGTTTGAAACATCATGCTGCCATTACCCAGATGGGAGAAACTGAGTCCCAGAGGAGGAGCAGGTCTTGCTGGGAGCTGGCACGAACAGTCACTAGAGACCTTTTAGATCTCAGGTAACTTTGACTAGGAATCCTGTTTCAGGCTAGAGCCACCTGTAGTTGGAGAGCAGACACCAGGCTGGTGGGGACCCGGGGCTTTGGGGCAAGGGCAACAGGGTCCTCACTATCTAGTGCTCCATTGCCCGAGCCCTCTAACAGCTGCCCCAAACTGCCACCTGTCCCCTCAAAACTTGCCTGCCCGAGTCCTCTCCTCTCAACCCCAAGCTGTGGACTGAGGTCCCACTGCGTACCAGTGGCTGCCTGGTTCCCTCTACAGTCAGGAAGGAAGCAGGCCTGTGCCTGGTCAGGGTGACCCTCCCGTCCACCTGCCTATATGAGGGCAGCTGGCCCACAATAGGTGCTGGAGAAAATGACCCCCTGACTCAGGGCCAGGAGAAGGAGATGTGAGGCCCATGCAGGGAGTTAGCCCGTGTTCCCCACTCATCAGCTGAGAACGGTGCGGGCCCAGGTGGGCCACTATCTCATATTGCTGCTCCTTCACTGATTCATGTATGTAGTTGATTGAGCTCCTACTGTGTGAAGACCCTGTGCTGGGCACCAGGGGCCAGTGGAAGAACAGATGGAGGCAGACACAAACCTTGTGTTATCATGAAGTGACCAAGTCCAACGTCCCCATCATTAATGACCAAAGCTCCACATAGAGCCTTTAGGGAGGGACAGTCACTATATTGAGGGAACTAGGCCTGCTCTGAATTCTGAAAAGGCTTCCTGAACTGAGACGGGAAGGATGTGAGGAGCTAGCCAGGTGTAGGGAAGAAGAGTCTCCGCCCAAGGAAAGCCTGTGCGAAGACCCTGCAGAAGGGCAATGCCAGGCTGGGATGGGGGTGGGGAGATCTCCTGGCGCCCTCCTTCACTGCCTGGCTGGGGCCTGTCAGGCCAGCCCCTCCCTAATTAACCCTCCATGACCAGCATTGTTCCCTGCTGCCTGACCTAGCCACCATGGTCCAGCTTTGTGTTTCCTTATCACCCTTGTCCAGAGGGTCTGCTCACAGTGGTGGGGTGAGGGAGGGATGCTGATAAGGGGGGGTGGTCAACGTCAAGCCACAACCTGCCCCTCCCTGGGCATGGATGGGGGGCAGGCAGCCCAAAGAACATTGTAGTCCGTTTGGCCCTCTCCCAGTGAGCCTCCCCTTCCCTACCAAGCCTGACCCCCTCCTCCCCCAGGTCTGGTTCCCCCTCAGTGAACCTCCTCCTGCCCCACAGCATGCTGGAGCTGCTTTGCCAACTTCTGCTCTATGGGGCTGGGGCTGCATCTTCGGCCCCCACCTCCCCGGGCCCTCCTGTGCTCGGCATTCGTTGACAATGCCCTCCCCTTTGCAGGCCTCAAAGCAAGGCCATGTCTTCCCTGCAAGGTGAGGCCACTGTTGGACAGTGTGGCTGTCTACCTGAGGGGTCTTGTGTGAACAGCCCTTGAGGGGTAAGTGATGCTGGGGAGACCCCAACCACCCTTGCTAATGTGGTACCGCTTCAGGGGGCCTGGAGCAGAGTTCTCCTTATCACCTGGTTTGAATCCCTGAGCTGTTGCTCTGGAGGGGAAAGATGGAACAGTCTGCTTCTGCAAAGATTGATAACCTTGGAATCTCTCTGCTCTACAGGGCTGGTATCAGTCAGAACCCATTCCAGGCCAGTGGGTTAGGGTTTAGGGTTGAGGGATGGCCAAGCCTGGCTGGCTTGTGTCCTCTCTGATGGCCCCCTGGAGCTGGGGCTGGACTCCTGGGTCAATCCTGGTCTCATCCTCAGCTGTTGGAATTGTATTCTCTGCTCTTCCTTCCTCTACTCTGGCGCTGTGGCTGTGTCTGTTTATAAACCTGGTGTGGCCTACATCCCGGAGACGAGTGTCCATCTGGAGAAGCCTTTAGCGTCCCCTTACAGGCCAGATGTCAGCTGGCTGTCCCTCTCCTCTTGTTCTGCCCCACCCAGCTGCACCCCCCCCCCCAACGATTCATCATGCCAGGGGCCTTCCTGATTGCTCTGGGGTGTGTGGGCCACCTTCATGGGTGCCCGTCACCTTGGGTTCATTCATTGCTGGTATTGGGCCAAGCCCCAAAGTGTTTCCAAGGACCACTGACCTTTTAGTTAGCAGACCATTGCTTAACCCACTGTGTCATCAGTGGTCCTTGCAGAAAGCATAGGATTCCGTATGTCCCCTCCACTCCACACGGTTTCTCCTCCTGATAGTAACATCCTGTGTTCATGTGCCACATCTGTTACAATTGATGAAACAATACTGCAAATATCCTTTCTGCACAACTTCTCTGTGAATCTAGGAGATACAGTGTTAAGATAAAAGAAATCACTACATAATGAAAAAAATTTAAATACACGAAACAGGGCAACCGTATGTGCTGTCTAATCCACAGCCATAAACGTTAAGTGCTTGAGATGTCTCCATTGAGGTATTCAGGTGTATGCCAGACACGCACTGAGCTTCAAGATGTCGTAGCAAGCAAATAATGTAGAGTGCCTCACTAGTTGTTTCATATGGATTGTTAAGTGTTAGGCAGTTAACCGCAGGCAGATGGTTCAAACCCATCCCCACTCAGTGGGAGAAAGATGAAGCTGTCTGCTCCTGTAAAGATTTGCAGTCTCAGAAAACTTCTCTCGTCTTCAACTTGCATGCTGTTTCTATGGGATGGCTCAGGAGGGTGGTGATGGTGGGGGGTTTATGGTTGGAAAAGGGAGACTGCGCTCAGATCTGTTAAGCCCAGGTAGAGGGGATCATAGGTACAAAGACTGGGACATGGAAGGGGTCTAGGGTTTCAGAGGGACAGCAAGGACCACGTGACTGGAGAGACGAGGAGGAGGATGGGGGCAGGGGAAGGCTGGGTGTGGTCATGCTGGGTGAGGGACTCCAGGGTCCTGCCAAAGATACAGACGTGTGTCCAGACTGGGGTACAGGGTGTGACTCTGGGGTACATGAGCTGGTCTGAGCCTGCCTGCCCCCCATGTCTTCCCCTTCTGGGTCTGAGGCCCTGGACCCTCATGGAGGGGCTGAACCTAGGAGGGGATTTTAAATCCCCAAATTGGACATTGGGAGGTCAGGACTGTGTCCACAACCCGCACAGCCTGCCACCCGCCTAACCAGCTGCCGTATGCCCTTGTCCACTCTAGAGGCCCTCCTGGCTTCAAGCGATCCCCGCCAAGACTGTTGGGAAAGGCCCAGGGGACACTCCCCCCCAGCTCCCAAAATAGCCTTTTGCCTCTTCCAGGACATCTGTGAAGGGGCGGAACCCATAGTCAGGAGCCCCAGGGATGGGGATGGAAAAGGGGGCATGGGGGGTGAGCAGGAGGTGGTCCGAACAAACAAGATATGGCTGAAGACTGGAAGCGAGAGGCAGAGGCACGAGAAAAAATAGAGATAGGGCAAGGGCAGAGGCAGAGAGAGACACAAAGACAGAGAAGGAGAGGAAAGTAGACAGGCAGGGACAGAAAGAGAGAGGGGTGGGGAGACAATGGCAGAGAGTAAGGGAGAGAGAAAGAGAGTGAGAGAGCCATAGGGCGATAGGGAGAGCCCCATAGCACCCCCAGCACAGTACCTCCCACCAGCCATCCTAAAAGGGACCCTTCCTCTAAAGCCCCAGGATAGATACCCCCACAGGAAAGCAAGGAGGCAGCTGGAGTCCAGAGGCGGGCAGACAATCAGTGCCAGAATGAAATCCCCACAATGACCAGGCTGGGCCCCCTCAGAGTGTCTGAGGGCACCTCTATTTTCCCAGATGGGAAACTGAGGCTCACAGCGGCTGATGACTTGGCTGAGGCCCCACAGCACATGAGTGGCAGTCAGAGACATGGCCTGGCTGGGCCCTTCACACACTTGGCCACAGTGACCAGTTGACTGGCCAGCTCCTCCCCAGCCCCGGGTCCCCAGGGGTTTGGGAAATATCTTTGGACAGTAGTTAGTCAGGGATACTCTGAGCAGTATGGCCAGCCATCATCATTCCAGGCTAAGCTGGGGCAACTTCCTCAGCCCATGGTGCCCAGCAGGCAGTGGATGGCTGGGGGGCATGGAGGGCTTTGGAGGGCTGTGGAGACATGTGAGGAGTCAAGGGGGTGGGGGTGGAAGGTCATGGAGAATAGTTGGAAGTGCCGAGGGGACTATGGAAGGCCAGGGGGCTCATGGGGGATCGTGAGGGAGTTTAGGGGCCCTGGAGGAAGTTGTAGAAAGTCTAGAAATGTAAAGGGCTGAGATGAGAGAAGACACATGGGACCCAACCCAGAGGAGTCTAGGATTCTGAAGAGTGAGGTACCAGGTCTTTAAGGTTAAAGCATCTTTGCTTTCAGACTACCTACCCAGGTACTGCCATCCATCTGTTTATTCAGCAGGTATTTTGTAGGGTGTTCTCATTTGCTGAGAACTGGGAGACCCCAGTGAACAGGTGAGAGACTAGAGGGGACATAAAGGCCCAGAGACAGTGTGCCCTGACCCAGGCTGCCCAGCAGACAGGGAGGGAGGTGGGTGGTCTGGCCTTGCAGATAGGTGCCTAGCAGGGTCTGGGTGGGAAGAGGGCACCTTGGCTGGTCTGGAGGCCTGGGGTGGGGTCCTGGCCCCACAGGCCAGTCTGGACCCCATGTTGGTCAGTGCCAGGAATAGATATGAAGGGCAAGTGTGCCCCCACCCCACCTCCCCCCAAGAAGAACCATGCTTTTGCTAACACCCATCAAGAGCTGTTAAATGAAACACTCCATTCCATCCAGATCCTGTGAATTTTGTGAAAGTATAGATCTTGCAGTGTGTTTACCAAGATAAAAGCAGAGCAAAACCACACTCATGTGCATAGCTCATGTGGTGGACTGTGAACCTTCTCTGAATGGAATCCCTGAATAGTGAGAATGTTTGAGTACTTAACTGCTAACCACAAGGTTGACGGTTCAAATCCATCCAGAGGTGACTTGGAAGAAAGCCCTGGTGATCTGTTGCCAAAAGGTCATCATGAGCCAGAATCAATGTGCTCTGACTGGTTGGTTTCTTTGTTTCTGGACTAGGGAAGTCCTGAGGAGAGCAGGCTGGTGTTTGGGGTGCCCTAGGGGGTAGTTAGACACTGGGATAAAGAAGCCTATGAAAAGGCTGGACCCAGGTGGACACAAGTGAGTCTGCTGGGGTGGGGGGAGACAGGACCCAGGGCCCAGGACCCCTTTTAGGGGGATAGGCAGAACCTTAGATGGGGAGGAAGCGACAGGCAGGAAGTGATTCAAGGAGGAGCTGAGCTTCCGGGTGAAAATCTGCTGAGAGGTCCCAGGCTGCTGAGAGGTCCCAGGCGTCCAATGGAGATGGGACCCCTGATTTAACAAAGGAAGGGTGGGCTGTGAGGAAGTGGGGACTGTGGCCCCACTCCTTACCCCCTTTTTCTTCCTTTACTTCCCGGTCCTGGCCCTCACGTGCTCTTTCCAAGCCGCTTGGCCCAGAGAGGGGCTCAAGCCCAGAGTCCAGCATGCCACCTCCCCAGGCCACCAGGGGCCATCCCCGCCCCTGTCCCCCCTCTGACTCTGGCCCCACTTCCCTGGGCTGGAACGGGACATGAGATTCTTTCAAAAACATTTCCTTTGCAAAATAATCCTTCGAAATATGTTTTTGGAAACAGACTCTCCTGATTTGAACAGGAAGAAGTTAATGGCAGTCCCTCCCCAGAGGGGCGCGGGGGAGGAAGCTAGTGGTCAGAAACATGAGCTAGGGCCAGGAGGGACCCAATTCCCACCCTGCCTCAGTCTCCCCATCCAGCAACCCCACCAGCCCCCCTGGAATCAACCAGTGTGGTCTCTCAAAGGGTCCTTGCTCCTCAGCTCACAAATGGGGAGATGGAGACCCAGGTGGGGGTGGGGACTTGGTCAAGGTCCTCCAACAGGGTAGCGATGTAACAGGTGAGGTGAACCCCCATCTGCTGCCATTCACATAGACAGAGGTGTACACATGTGTGTCTCTGCATGCATGAACATGTATGAACATGAGCATACCTGTGCCATGTCAGGCTTGGGGAGGTGGGTCAATCCAGGTGACCCAACGTCCTTACCCTGCCTCTGACCCACCTTTCCCAAGTAGACTCAGGCCGTAGCAAGGAGGAAAGAAGTGGGGCTGAGGGCACCCCTCTCTGTGCTCATGCCCTCAAAACTTTACCCTGCCAAATAAAGGCCACCTGAGTTCCCCTTGGGTCTGGAGCAGGTCCACCAGATTGCTTTCTATGTCCATCTCTGATGCTCATGTTTGGGGTCATATGGTCTGACAGGCACTAACGCCTGTCATCTTGGAAATCTGGGGTGTCTAATGTTTGCTTAGCCATCCAGGCAGGAACCCTTCCACCCAGCCTACAGTACCAGGATTCATCTGAGTGTAAATCGAAGGGCCACCCTTCCACCTGTCCACTCACCATGGGCATCACACGCTGGTCCTGTGATAGCACTAGACAAGCACAGCCCCTGTTGCTGTTGATGAATGGGTGAGTAAGAGGATGGGTGGATGGATGAATGAGTGGGTGGATGGATGAATGAATGGGTGCGTGGATGGATGGGTGGATGGATGGATGGATGAGTGGATGGATGGATAGGTGGTGGATGGATGAATGGATGGATGGGTGGGTGGGTGGATGGATGGATAGGTGGATGGATGGATAGGTGGGTGAATGAATGAGTGGGTGAGTAGGTGAATGGATGGACAGGTCGATGGAAGGATGATGATGAGTGGATGGATAGATGAGTGGCTGAATGAATGGGTGGGTGGGTGGATGGACAGATGGATGGATTGATGAGTGGGTAGATGAGTGAGTGGGTAGATGGGTGACTTCCCTCACTGAACTCCTAATCATTCCCTCATGTCTCTGTTCCCCTCCTGAGCTTCCCTCTGTTGAGTTCCAGGTTCTAGGGAGAGGTTGTGGGAAAGGCCCCTCTGTGGACCCCTCACAGGCTCCAGGGGTGGGTTATGGAAGAGTTTTTGTTGTCTGAGGACTCTGAGATAGAGCCCTGGATGGAGACCAGGATGATTTGATGAGGAAAAAATGCCCCCAGAGGACCACTCTGGGTTCACCCTGAACTGCTGAGACAATCTGCGCTGCTCACATTCTCAGCCCTCTTATCTCTCCACTGGGACCAGGGATGGGCTCTGAGCCCCAAAGAGGCACGGGTTCTCACTCAGTCTCCCTTCTGTCTGTCTCTGTCCCTCGCTGTCTGTCTCTCTCACTGTCTCACTGTCTCTGTCTTATTCCAGCAATCTCTGTATCTTCATTTCTGTCCATCTCTCCACCTCTCCGCCTCTCTCTCCTGCAACACAGCCTCTGTTCTTCACAGGCCAGGTCTTGGGGAGCCTGTGGTGCTTAGAGACAGCCTGACAGCCCTGGGGTCTACCCTACCCTCTGTTCTCCCTGGCCTCTAGGCACAACTACTGAATGTCAGTGGTACAGGCCAGAAAGGTCACCCGCCAGCTCCTGGCACGTGCCCATGGGGCCAGCAGGAAGGGTGTATCTCCCTCATCAGGGGCCTGAGGAAGGGGTGGGGGCAGGAAGGGAGCAGGCTGGCGGGCAGCACTTAGGAGGGCAACGGGCGGGCACCTGGAGGTCAGCCAGGAGGCGGGCAGCAGGCGAGTGGCGCTCACCCAGACCCCAGACTGCTTCCGGCATTGGTCATTGTCAAGGACTTGCCATCTGGCCCTGGGCCAAGGGCCCCAAGGTGCCCTGCTCTAGGTCCCCTGCAGCCTCACAGACTCCATGCCTGGCTCTGACCCTGCTGGTTGGGTGACCCTCTGGCTCTAAGCAGTACCTTCAGCCTCCTTCCTTACCAGTGGATACCCCACATGTCCATGCTGATGACCTCTTTGTTCCAAGGTCAGTGGAAGCTGTCAGCCCACCTGGTTGGTCCAGGGAATTGAACCTTATGTCACTGTCCTGGCTGCCTGGTCTTAGCTTGGAACATGCACTGATACTCACCCTTGGAGTCACTGAGATCTCTCTACCAGCACCCTTGGCAGCCAGGGGGCAGTTTCAGGAAGACCCTGCCCATATATGAGCCCCAAGTCTGTCCCCAGTCCTCCCTGTCCCATGCCCCTCCTTGTCCTTGGATGCTTCCGGTTGTGATCAGCCTGTATCTGAGCCCCCTCCTTAACACTTGGACAGCCCCAGGGCTAGGTGAAATGTGGTCCCCACATTCTACTTCCTGATACTAAAGCTGCACCCATGTCTGCACCTGTGAGGTCAGGGATTCCTGGGCTGGTGGGCGGGGTGGGGTCTCGTCACCCACAAGGGACTCCTATGGGAGGGAGCTTGGAATGAGGGACGAGAGAGGCTGGTGAGTAGATGTGTGCTTAAAGCCCCCTCCCCCGCAGGCATCACTGAGCTCAGTCCCTGCCCAACAGGCCTAACACCCACACCCAGGCACACATGAGCACCCATACCACACACTGTAATTATTTGGTGGCTGGGCTGGGGACAGGGGTTTGGAGGTAGACAAACACTGGGTCTGCAGTGACCCCTTGCACAGCTCAGTCTGCTGGCCCCCAGCTCCTCAGAGCCCAGGCTTTGAGGGCCAGTCTCAGCACCAATCTTTTCATCTGAGTAAGTGGAGTTGGGCTACCCACATCTGCCCTTGGAGGAATCTGATACAAGCTAGGACACCCCTCCCCTCATCCCCAATCCCATTGGTTGAATAGATTCTGACTCCTGGTGTCCCCATGTGTGTCAGAGTAGAACTGTGCTTCTTACGGTTCTCAGTAGCTGATTTTTCAGAAGCAGATCGCCAGGCTTTTTCCCAAGGTGTCCTTGGGTAGATTCCAACCATCCACCTTTCAGCTAATTGTTAAGTGCCATCGAGTCGGTTCTGATTCATAGCAACCCTGTATAGGGTTTCTGAGGAGTGTCTGGTGAATTTGAACTGCAGACTTCACTGTTCAAACCTACCTTACCATGGAGTGGAGTGCTAATCCTTCCGTGCCACACCAGGACTCCTTCAGCTACTAGTTGAGATTTTAACCGTTTGTGCCACCCAGGGAGGAGAAATGCCCTGAGGCTAGCAGCCATGGGGCGTGGCTTGGAGCTTGCGCTTTCTCCCATCCACTCAATTTGGTTGGGCCAGGTCCTACTTAGTCCTGTCTGTCCATCCACCCCCACACCAGAGGGGAGGGGGCACGGGGGCCAGGGGTGGGCAGGGGTGGGCCAGACCTGTTAACAAGCTTCTTCCCAGCCTCAGGCCCGCCCTTAACTCCCCAGGTCCTTCCCAGGCGGAAAATTCAATTAGTCTCAAGCAACTGCTTCGCTGAAGAGCCAGAGAAAGGCGAGGAGAGCGAGGGGGCCGCCTGTTGGCTGTTGTATGGTGGGAGGAGATGCTGGTGGTGAGGGGGAGCAGGCGGATCTGGGCAGCTCCCTAGGCCTGTGTATTTTGTTTCTCCCTCCCCCCGCATCTCTGTGTCTTTCCATGGGATCATGTGATCTGGGTACCCCTTCCTTTTGCTCACGTCTGTTCCCTACACAGATGTGGCCCCCACAGTCCTAGGGCCCTCCATGTGTGTCCCACGCCCTCATAGCTAGCCTATCCCCTATGAACTCTCGGCTCTGGGGTGCACACAGAAGGGAGGCCCCCCTGCAAATTGCATCATAGCCCCCTCCCCTACTTCTGCCTTGGGCTTTCAGACTGGGTACTTCCCTGTCAATTCTGCCCTGGTCAGTGTCTCTGCCATATGATTGTCCCCTTGCCTGGCAAGCTTTCCTTTTAAGACTCCCACCCCGGACTAGGCCAGAGCCTGTTCCACTCTCCCATCACCTCTGGGCTCCTCATCAGAAAGTAGCAGAAGGATTCCATGCTGTGAGACTGGCCCTCCCTCTGCTCCCAGCCAACAGCAGGTGCCTGATAAATGTTGGCCAGTGAAATAAATGTCCAAAGGTGCCGGACCCACACGGGTGTTTGGAAGTGACTCCAAGCCTTACAGTGGGACACGCCTTCTCTGTCTGGTGAATTCCTCTGCATCCTGCTATGGCCCAGCGTCCCATACCTCCACAGGAAAGTCAGTCTGTAGAGAAAAGAGCTCCAAGCCACCCAGGTGGCAGGAGGGGCATTCTGGCCCAGCCCTCAGCCCAGCTGTGGCTTCTTCCAGATCCTTGGCTCCCCAGTGCAGTCAAGCCCACAGTGGGGGGTTAGGGCAAGGCTCTGTGGGCACAGGAGACACCACAGACCCCCTGAGAGGCCAGGGGGCAGCTGCCTCTCAGAGCATTTCTTTATCTGGGTACCCCTCCTTTAGCCACTTCTGGCAGCAGGTACCCTGGAGTGGAGAGGGGGTTCAGGGACTTAGTGAAAGGAAGAGCTTGGGAAGGACCAGATGTGGGGAGGGGCCATGAGGAGTGTGGGCAGCCCCTCCCTTTCCTAAGAGAGACAGACAGATGGTCGCCTGGGGGCTGGTGGGGCGGGAAGGCCCAGGCGCCTACCCAAGTTCTCATGGGCACCGCAGTGGCCATAGGGACAGGCTTCTCACGTTCCCAGTCATCCCCCTCCCCTGCCACCAGCTGTGTGCAGCTGGAGCCCTCTGAGAACACCCAACACCCAGAGGGAAGATCATTCACACACACCCTCATGGCCCCCTGACCACATAGAGGGTGAAGAAAAGACATTTATGACTTGTGTGGATGTTCAGGTATGGGCAGGCCTGAGGGGCAGCAAAAGGTGACCAGCAGGGGACATCACTCAGAAAAGACTGGAAACACAATGTAGACATGTAGACATGGCTTCCTATTGTTTGTACACTGGGCACCAGGGGCTACCACTAAGCCTGGGTTCCCCCTCAGTCCCATGTAGATTAAAGCATGAATGGTCATGTGAGGTGAGAGTGGGCCACTCCCAGGCTGGGCAGGGAAAAGCCAGGTCAGGGCAGTTGGGCAGGAAGTTGCCTCTGTTTCCCCATGGAGGGCTCTGCCTTCATCAAACCCCACCTAGAGCTCTCTTAGCTCCTTTCAGCTGCCTTAGGACCTTCACTGCTCCCAGAGGACAGCAGGCTCTGCCTGCTGTAAGGATACAGGCCTGGGTCTGGGGCCCAACTTCCTGGCCTTCTCACCCCTCCTCAAGTGTCCCCATGCTCCCCACACCACATTACAGATGGGGACTGAGGCCCTACCTGGCTCCCCAGTTATTGTGGGGCTGGTGGGGGCACCCTGGAGTAGGCAGCAGATGGCCCTAATCCTATGTCAACAGGGGCTTAGACACCTGCTCAGCCTTCTCACTCTTTTCGTTGCATTTCTGCACATCCTGGGGGGCTGGGCCTCCTGCCTGGGGTAAGAGCACACACACACACCCACCTCCTTTGCCCCATTCCGATAGATTTCCCAAATCCCAGGAACAGCTGGATGTCTCAGACAGGCCCGCGCCCACCCAGCCTGCCCTGGATAGGGCCGGCAGTTGCAGGGCACACGCATGCCTCATCCAACACACTTGGAGCAGGAGGGCCAATGTGTCCCTGCAGCAGGCTGGTGGGGAAGGATCGAGGGGGTGGAGGGAAGGAAGGCAGAGGTATCAGGGAGCATTTGGGTAGCTGGGGTCAGTGGGCAAAGCCATGGAGCATTGGACTGGGGGGCTTCTGTGGCCTGAGCCAGAGGGGCAGAACCTAGAAGCCAGGGTCCAGTAGGAGGAGCCAGGCTGAGGGACCATGGGTCAGCGAGGCCACTCTGAGGGCCTGGAGCCCAGGGTTGAAGTTAGAATTGGAGGCAGAGCTGGGATGAGGGCTCAGAGAAATCAAGAGGGGGATCAAACTGTCCACAACTGCTTATTCCCCATCCAGGTTGGCTGGGGGCCCCACTTCCCCCCACCCTACCCACACTGTGGCTCTACAGCTGGACTCAGGCCAGCTTATCCACTGCCATCGAGTCGGACTCACAGGAGCCCTATAGGTCTGAGAAGGCTGTCCAAGACTAAATCTGAGCACAGACTATGTCTTTCTCCTGTGGAGCAACTGGTGAGTTTAAATCACTGACTTTTTGGTTAGCAGCTGTGTGCTTTAACCAATACACCACCACTTTGAGAAACTAGGCTTCCAGCTAGAGTCAGCCCTTCATGCCCAGGGCCCGTGGATTTTTGGGCACCTAAACTCTCCTATAGGTTCCCACAGACTCCTGCTAAGTCGGGGCCTCGTGAGCAACTCCCAGCTCCTCTTGAGCCTGGGTCCCTTCCTGGGACCCTGGAAACTCTGCCCAAGGATGCATCCCCCAGATCGGAGCACCCACTCCAGCCCCCTCCTCATCCACTCGTTTCTGGGGTCTGACAGTCCTTTTCAGGGCTGATGGACAGCAGGCTGGATTCCCATGTCAATGGCTGCCTAGGCCGCCTGGTAAGTTGGTTAACAAGCCCCCAGCCCCATCAGGAGGCCGAGGGGGTGTTAACACAGGCCCCATTCTCTGAGAGTCTCAGCCTCCCGTTGCCATGGCGCCCTTTTGGGCCACAGCTAATCCCTTCTGAAGCCTTTCATCCTGGTCCCTGGTGACTGGACCATGCCCAACACGATCATCTTCTCTCTGGGGTCCGGGGTGGGGGTGGGGGCAGAATTGTAAATTCAGCCCTCTAAGCCTCCTAACCTCACCCTTTGTCCCCACACTATCCCAATGTCCCCGTAATACCTACTCTGGGGACTCTGGTGGTGGGAAGGGAAGGGGACCCTACTTGTGGCCTGAGACCACCTCTCTGCTATCCATGTGGCCTCAGGACCTTTGCATAGCTGCCCCTTCTTCCCTAGGTGTCCCCAGGGCTCACCCGCTTCCTATCTCCACCACTGTTACAATGAAAATAACCCAGATGCAATTGAGTGGATGCTGACTCGTGGAATACCCATAATTCAGAGCAGAATTCTGCTCCAATTTTGTAATTTTATTCTGGTTGAGAATATATACAGCAAAAGCTCACCACCAACTCAAGTTTCCACTGGTACAATTGAGTGACATGAATGGCATTCTTTTTCATTTTATTTTTATGGATGGCATTCTTAAAGTTGTGCATCCATTCTTCTGGGTTGTTCCTCCTCCAACAACATCATTTCACTGGCCTCTAAGGAGCCCTGGTGGTGTTGTAGGTTGAACGCTGGGCTGCTAACTGCAAGGTTGGTGGTTCAAATCCACCAGCCACTCCTCAGGAGAAAGCTGAGGTTGTCTATTCCTATAAAAATTTAGTGTCAGAAGCCCTATATAGGGTCACTATGAGTTGGAATTGATGACTTGATGGCACTAGGTTTTGCTTTTTTGGTAAGGTTTTTACCTAATCTTTCGAGATGTTAATGTCAAGGTAAATGTCTTGAGTCTTTCTGATTCATGGCGACCCTGTATAGGGTATCTGAGGAGCAGCTGGTGAGCAGTTGGTTGTGGTTCGAACCAATCTTGAGGTTGAGTGCTTATTCTATAGCACCACACCAGGACTCATATGTTGTTGCTGTTATTAGGTGCCATCAAGTCGGTACCGACTCATAGCGACCTTATGCACAGCAGAACGAAACACTGCCCAATCCTAGGCCAACCTCACTACTGTTACCACACTTGAGTCCATCGATGCTGCCACTTGGCCAATCCATCTCATTGGGGGTCTTTCTCTTTTTCTCTATCCCTCCACCTTACCAAACATGATGTCCTTCTTCAGAGACTGGTCCCTCCTGACAATATGTCCGAAGTATGAGAGACGAAGTATAGACAGTGCTTAAAAAAGCATCATGTTCAAGGCAAACATTTTTCACTAGTTAAACGAAATGATCGTAAGGAGTCCTGGTGTGGCACTTTAGGATAAGCACTGGACTGTTAACCACAAAGCTGGCAGTTCACATCTACCAGCTGCTGCTCAGAAACCCCATACAGAGTCGCTATGAGTTGGAACCAACTTGACAGCACTTAACAACAACAACTGTTAGGCTTTCAGAAGACTTCTGAGGATATTTTAAATTTAAGTTTAAAGATGATCTCAGGGCAATAGTTTCAGGGGTTCATCCACCCTCCAGGACTCCAGAAAGTCTGGAGTCTGTGAGAATTTGAAATTCTTTTCTGCATTTTCCCCCATTTGATAAGGTTTCTTCTATGGAATCTTTGATCAAAATGTTAATGAGAGGGTTGTTG
>NW_006408552.1:17861140-17862287 GCF_000296735.1 Chrysochloris asiatica | reverse complement strand
AATCCTGTCACACAAATACTGTAGTGTGTGACTTATTTCACTCAGCATCCTGTCTCCCAGCTCCATCCATAGTGTAGTGTGTGATATAGTCACTCAGCATCATATCTTCCAGCTCCATTCATACTGTTGCGTGTGGCTTATTTCACTCAGCATCATGTCTTCCAGCTCCATCCATACTATAGCACTTTTCAAGACTTCATTTCTCTTACTGACTGAGTAGTATTCCATGTTGTTTTTTTGTACCACATTGTGTTTATCCATTCATCTGCTGATGGACATGAGGTTGTTCCCACGTTTTGACTGTTGTGAATAGCACTGCAGTGACCATTGGTGGTAGACTAGTCTGTTTGAGTCTCTACTTTCAAGTCTTTTAGATATACTTAAGAGTGGAATTGCTGGGTCATATGCTATTTTTATTTTCAAGTTTTTTTGAGGAACTACCACACTGTTTTCCATAACGGCTGTACCATTTTGCATTCCCACCAGTAAGGGTTCCAATTTTCCCATATTCTCACTAGCATTTGTTTTGTGTGTTGTTTTTTTGTTTTTAACCTTAGCCATCCTGTTGTTGCTGTTGTTAGGTGCCGTTGGATCAGTTCGGACTCACAGTGATCCCATGTACAATAGAATAAAACGTTGCCCTGTCTGCACCATCTGCACAATTGTTGCTATTTTTAGTCCATTGTTGCAGTCACTGGATCAATCCATCTCATTGAGGGTCTTCCTCTTCCTCTTTTTCACTGACCCTTACTTTACCAAGCATGATGTCCATTTCCTTCTTTCTTTTTAACTTTTTATTGTGAACTGAGTGAAGATTAACAGACAAAATCATCAGCTTTACATTTAACAAATTATACACTTTGTTTTATCTCAATGATTACAATCCCCTCCCTGCAACAAGTTATCTTACTTCCTCGCTGTGGCTTCCTTTTTACATCTTATATTTCACAGATGAACAAAGTAAAAATGTTTGATGTACACATACAAAACAATATATATAGAGATATAGACATATTCATTTAAATGTCCTGAAGGCATATTCTGGAACACTTAATTATGCTCATGAGGAATCTGTACCTGGACCAAGAGGCAATTGTTGAAACAGAACATGGGAACACTGAATGGTTTAAAATTAAGAAAGGTGTGC
>NW_006408552.1:17776659-17860430 GCF_000296735.1 Chrysochloris asiatica | reverse complement strand
GGGACCAGTCACTGGAGAAGGATATCATGTTTGGTAAGGTGGAGGGTCAGAGAAAAAAAGGAAGACCCCCAATGAGATGGATTGGCCAAGTGGCAGCATCAATGGGCTCAAGGGTGGCAACAGTAGTGAGGTTGGCCCAGGATTGGGCAGTGTTTCATTCTGCTGTGCATAAGATCTCTATGAAGCAGTACTGACTCGATGGCACCTAACAACAACATCAACAACAAGGACATATTTGGCAAGCCAGCCTCCTGCACACAGCCTTTCTCAGTCCATGGGCCTAGAGCCTGCAGCTCCTCTATCTCTTCATGTCAGCAGCGCCTCTGCCACCATCTCTGCTGGAGCCGCTTTTCTAGGTAGGGATCTCACGCTCCTCTCACACGTTTCCATCTTGATGGCCCTGGGATCCTGTTCCTAAAATGAAAGATTAACTACTCCCTGCTTTTAGTTGCACGTCTTCTACAATTACAGTTGTGACTATCGCAATTAATCCTGCTAACTATTACTCTCAACTGAATGATAAAATCTCTCAGCATCATCCCCCATCCCTTTACCAGATCAATCTGGAGAAGAGGAAAATTGTTCAGTGGGGATCCTACCTTACTCCCCTTGTTCCATGATGTCCTTTTCAAGGCAGCAGTCCCTTCTGACAATATGTCCAAAGCACAGGAGATGAAATCTTGCCATCTGTACTTCTAAGGAATCATCCTTCTTGCTGTTTTCTGCTGTCACGTTGGTTCCAGTTTATAGTGATCCTATGTAGGGTTTCTAAGAGCAGCTGATGGGTGTGCACTGTTGACCTTGTAGTTACTAGTCCAGTGCTTACCCTCACCAGCTCATCCTAGGGAGAGTGTAATGGTATTTCATTCGGGTTTTGATTTGCATCTTTCTGATGGATAATAATGCTGAGCATCTTTTCACGAGCTTGGAGGCCACTTAAATGTCCTGTTTGGTGAGATGTTTATTCAAGTTCTTTGCTCATTTTATGATTGGGTTTTGTCTTTTTGTTGTTGTCAAAGTTTTATATATATTTTGGTTGTTAGACTCTTTTCAGATAAGGAAGATCGTAGAAGAATTGATGCCTTTGAGTTGTGGTGTTGGAGGAGAATACTGAAAGTGCCATGGACTGCCAAAAGAACCAATAGATCTGTTTTGGAAGAAGTGCAGCCAGAGTGCTCCTTGGAGGCCAGGATGGCTAAGCTTCGTCTCTCATACTTTGGACATATTGTCAGGAGGGAACAGTCGCTGAGAAGGATGTCATGCTGGGTAAGATGGAGGATCAGAGAAAAAGAGGAAGACCCCCAACAAGATGGATTGGCCAGGTGGCATCATTGATGGACTCAAGTGTGGCAGCGGTAGTGAGGTTGGCCCAGGATTGGACATTGTTTCGTTCTGCTGTGCATGGGGTTGCTATGAGTCAGTTCCGACTCGATGGCACCTGACAACAACAACATGCTCCCATTATACTCCCATAAAATTTTTAAAAAATAATCTTTTTTAAAATTTTATTTTAGATAATCTATTTTAAGTGGTGGTTCAAGCTCACCAGCTACTCCTCGGAAACATTATACAGGGTCGCTATCGTTTGGAACCAACTCAACGGCACTTAACAACAACAAAAATTTTTAAAAGCTAAATCTCCCAGTGTTGTTCCTGAACTGTCTTCTAAGCAATTTGTGGTTTTAGTTTGCACATTGAAATCCCTGATTTATTTTGAATTTGTTTTTATATATGGTGTGAGGCATGGATCCTGTTTCTTTTTTTGAAAGTAGTAGAATATTCCTTGCACCATTTACTGAAGACACTCGTCTTTCCCAATCGAATGAACTTAGCATGTAGTGTTTTCAATAGCTGGTTTTTCTCAATAGATTGCCAGGCGTTTCTTCTGAGGCATCTCTGGGTAGACTCGAACTGCCAATCTTTAGATTAGCAGCCAAATTGCTTGCCCTATTTTCCTGGAACATTGTCCCTCTAACAAAACTATGTAATCATTGATTACTGTCTGCCTCAGTGGTGACCTTTGCAGCAAAGATGTGACAGGCCCAGAGCAGAGATAGAACTTTGTATGGATGTTGCTGCCAAGGAGTCGATCGCAACTCATACACTAGAACCATCATAGGGCTTTCTAGAAGTCATGGTGTGGTACTGTAGGATAAGCACTGGACTTCTAACTGAATGGTTGGCAGCTTACACCCACTAGCAGCTCCTTGGAAACCTTATTCAGGGTCAGTGGCAGTCAGAACCGAGTGGACAGCACTTAACAATAACAATCTTTAAGGGAACACATCTCCAGGTCTTTTCCCTTGGAGAGGCCAGGTGGGTTCCAACTGCTGGCCTTTCGGTTTGCAGCTGAGTGCTTAACCACTGTACTACCAGGGCTACCCAAACCAAACTCAGCCCATTGTTGTTGAATGGATTCCTACTCCTGGGGACCCCTGGGACTGAGTAGAACTGTCCCTTAGAGTTTCCCACAATCACATTACCAGATATTTTTCCTGAGGAGCGGCTGTTGGGTTTGAACCACTAACCTTGTGATTAGCACCCCAGCAAGGCTTCTTGCCACCAGGGCTAATTTGAACTTCCAACCTTCCAGTTAGCAGTGTAGCACTTACCCCACAGGGCCATACCAGGACCTTGCCACTAGAGCTATTGAGTTGGTACCGACCCATAGCGACCCTATGTACACCAGAATGAAACACTGACCGATCCTGCGCCAACTCCACAATCGTTGCTACATTTAAGTCCATTGTTGCTGCCACTGAGCCAATCCATCTCATTGGGGGTCTTCCTCTTTTTCTCTGACCCTCCATTTTATCAAACATGATATCCTTCTCCAGGGACTGGTCGCTCCTGACAATATGAGAGACAAAGTCTGGTCATTTTGTCTTCCAGGGAGCATTCTGGCTCTACTACTTTCAAGAGAGATTGGTTTGTTCTTTTGGCAGTCCATTTTTTAATAGTCTTTTAATAGTCTCCTCCAACACCATAGCTCAAATGCATCGATCTTCTATGGTGTTCCTTATTCATTGTCCAATTTTCACATGCAGATGAAGATATTGAAAAATACCATGACTTGCATCAGGTGCACCTTAGTCCTCAAACTGACATCTTTGCTCTTCAACACTTTAGAGAGGTCGTGTGCAGAAGGTTTGCTTAATGCAGTATGTCATTCTAGTATTGACTCTTATTTCCATGAGTGTTGATGGTTGATCTGAGCAAAATGAAGTCTTTAATAACTTTAATCTTTTTTCCAGTTATTGTGATGTTATTTATTGGTCCAGTTTTTTTTTTTTTTGTTTTGTTTTCTTTCTTTATGTTGAGGTACAATCCATACTGAAGGTTGTGGTCTTTGATCCTCATCAATATTTTAAGCACATTAACCCACAGTGTCACACCAGGACTCCATTTTAAGTCTAATAGGGTGTAAATAGGACCCTCTCAGCTCAGAGAGGGTGAGTTCTAGTCCAAGGTCACACAGCAATCAGAGGGTAGGTGAGGTCTCAAGTCTGGGCTGATGTGATCCCATCTGCCTTCGTGACCAGAATCTCACCCCAGAGACTACCTCCCTCAATTCAGCAAGCAGAAATCCTGAATTCCAGGCCAATATGTAACCCATGGAGACCTGGTGTAGGCTCTATAAGATAAGCACTAGTCTGCTAACCACAAGATCGATGGTTCAAAACCACCAGCTGCTCTTTTGGAATTCCTATACAGGGTCTCTGTGAATCAGAACTGAATCGAGGGTACTTAGCAACAACATGATCCATGGGGAGCTAGAGGGCTATGGACCGCTAATCACAAGGTTGGCAGTTCAAGCCCACAGAAGTAAGATGAAGCTCTCTGCTCCCCTAAAAAAGATTTATAGCCTCAGAAACCCTATACAGGGTTAACAACACTTAACAACTACAATAAACATGTATCTCAAAAGTCATTTAATCTGATCTCCTATGCTAAGCTTACCTCCTCACCCTCCCGTCCTAGCTAAGCTTGCATGCACTCCTTCCATGGGAAGCTCATCACCTAGCCAGGCAGGCTACCACCTTTTGGAGCTGTCATTACTAGAGAAGGTGCCTGCTTGTGTGAGTGTGCTCACAGTTCTGAACTCAGGCCACTCAGCTTGGATGGAGCTGTGGGTGACCATCCATCCCCTCCTAGTTCCAAGGGGGGAGTGACCATCTGCAATGGTCCAGGCATGGCCTGGAGCCTGGAGGGGCCTGCTGGGCCTGTCTTTCTCTTTACCATCTGCACCATAGCCTTGACTTTCTGATGCCTGCCCATAGCCTACTATTCTCTCTGTAGCTGGAAGGCTCCATTTTACAAATGAGAAAACTGAGTCTTAACAGGAAACGGTTGCCTTTGGGGAGACCTGAATCTGGTGATCCCCCACAGCTGCCCACCTCCCACTGCCTTTATTCCAAGTGGTACCTTTCTAAGCTTCAGAAGGTTCAGGTGTAGGGTGGCCTTCCCCTCACCCCCTCACCAGGACTTTCAGCTCCCAGGGTCAGAGAGCTGACCGGGGAGCTGGCTGCTGGGGTTCCCATCATGTGGTGAGCCTGCAGTGGGGAAGGTGGGTGTCAGAGAGGGTGGCATGCATTGTGGGGGATGTGCTCAAGGAGACCAGCAAAATGAGGAGGCGCTGTAGCCTCAGTTTCCTTATTTGTCATGGGGCCTAGGAGGGTGAGGTCCACCCTGTGGGGATGTGGCTGCTGAGGAGACCCACCCTTACCCAGTATGGAGGGCTCAGCAGGGGACTGTTTCCTACAATTCATGGGTGAGCTCAAGATTCCAGAATGCTCCAGGGACTGTGGACACCCAGTCTTAAAACCCCCACTTACTGTGCTGTTGGCCTGGGGTTGATGACTGGTCACTTCTGTCCCCCCTCCCCACACTCATCCCCACGACTCCCTGCAGCTGACCCCAGGGGCATAGCCATGTTTGGGGGGGGGGTGCTGAAGGTTTAGGGTACAGAGGGGAGACACAGAGAGGAGAGGCACAGAAGTGAGAGTTATTGGGGGGTCACAAAGGTAGAGGCCACAGAGAGGGGTTTGCAGAGGTTGGGTCATGGAGGAGATAGGGGAGCACAGAGAAGGGTTCAAAAATCCTAGAGATCACAAGGGGTCACAAGTTGGAATCCAGGAGATGGGGGTTACTGAAGGGCAGGGAGGAGACGTGTGGTAACATCAGCGGCTGGGAGTGGGGGACGGGGAGACACTCCCAGGGAATTGAGGGTGCAGTCAACCACTCAGCAGAGCCTGGCCCACCCCTGCCAACCCTGGGATGCTATCTTCCTGGAGACTCCTCTTTGGGCCCCATGTGGGGATTCAGAACTGGTGGGGGGACTCTTGTCTGCCCCTCTGAGACCCCACACATCAGGACCAGAGCCCAAGGCTGCCTCAGGTGGGCAGGCCCTAGCTGGCTGCCTTTCCAGGTGCCCACACACACTTCTGCTGTGTGCCAGCCTAGATCTAGAGGTCCAGGGCCCTCCTCCAAGACCGAAATTCCTCATGGGGTAGGAGGTCACGCTCCAGATCTGGAAAGGGAAGATGCTGGCATCAAAGAACACAGTCACACACGTGTACTAACATACAAACACACATCTATGTGTATACACGAAACACACGCTACCTGTATACACACCACATGCATGAACACATATACCATGCATATGAGGACATATACGCATACACACACATACACAAGTGGACATGACATCCATATGCACATAGATGCACACAGCATGCACATGTGCACAAATATGCACCACACCACACACACTACACACACCTTGTAACACTCAGCACATGATGCGTATGTACACACACATGCACACATATCATAAACAGAAGCACACAACCACACGAATGCACAACATAACATGAACATGCACATGTGACACAAACACATTCACATGCATGCACATACACACACCACAAACACAATAGTACGCAATATGCACACGAACATACTACACACACACGACACAGACATGTTCACACTCATGTGCACGAACACCATAAACAAACACACAGAGCATGCACTACGCAAGACATACACTACATGCATGCATGCACATGCTACAACTCACATACACTACACACATGCACACACTATATGCATGCTCACACTACATGCATGCTCATGCCACACACCCACACATACCACACACATGCTCATGCTACACGTGTGCTCATGCTACATGCATGCTCATGCTACACACACACGCATTACACACATGCACACACTACATGCATGCTCACACTATACACCACAAACCCACACATATTACACACATGCACACACCACATGCATGCAATGTTACACACCTGCACACAATGCACACATCACACACATATGCACACTACATGTGTGCAACTGCTACACACTGGCACACTCTACATGCACGCACACACTGCAAAACCCACTCACATGCACATACCACACACATGTTACATGTATACAGACTACATTCATATACTCACGCACCACCACACACATGTGCATGCTGCACATCTGCACACTGCATGCAGGCACATACTGCATACACACACACACCTCACACACATGTACACATGCACACACTATATGCGTGCATACTTGACACACACTGCAATACTAGGCACATGCACACAGCACACACATGCACACACCACATGCATATGCACATGTGCACTGGCACCCAGGGCCGTGGCTGTGTAGGCGCTGTGGGCTGGAGCAATGCTGGCCAACACGTCTGGACAGGCCCACCCACAGGCACAGGCCCAACTTTAAGTCTGGAGTGGGTCTCCCAAAGTCCCACCCACAGCTCTGCTTCCTCTCCTCTCCCACAGCCCCTGGCCCAGCCCACCCAGCTGCTCATCTGTATCCATGGAAACTCTCTATACCTCAGTTTCCTGATTTGCAACATGCAGATAAAGAGCACCCCAGGGGTGGCTGTGCAAGCTTCTGAGAAGCCCAAGCTAGGGTGCTCTCAGTGGAGTATCAGAGCAGGGGGCCCAATTTCTGCCTTCTCCAGGATATGTACTGACATGAACAACTCATCCGGGTGCAGGGGCTCCAAACCAAACCACCAAGCTGATTGCCGTCCATTCCCACTCACAGCCACCCTGTAGGTCAGAGTCGAACTGCTTCATAGGGTTTCTGAGACTGAAAATCTTTACAAAAGCAGACGGCCACAACTTTCTCCCTCAGAGCCACTGGTGGGCCCAAACTGCCGAGCACTTAACCACTGTACCCCCTGGAAGAGGGTAAACCAGGCGAGGTCCCTTAGCCTGCAGGTCACAGACGAGCAAGAGATGTGACAATGATGGTAATGACTTCTTGTGTGAGCACTTTCCCTTCTGTTCATGATGCCCTTGGAAGCCAACCTTTGCCTTACGCCCATTTCCCAGGAGTAGCTGGGACTCAAGACCTGAGGCACAGAAAGGTCCTGCAACTCACCAAGGCTACATGGGCAGTGGTAGCTCAGCTGTAGAATCCTTGCCTTCTATGAGGGAGACCCAGGTTCGATTCCCAGACACAGACACTACCTGTCTCTCAGTGGAGGCTTGTGTGATGCTGTGATGCAGGCTTCATCAGAGCTTCCAGACCATGAGGGACTAGGAAAAATGTCTGGCCATTTGCTTCCCAAAAATCAGCCCATGAAAACCTTGTGGATTCCAATTGTCTGATTTGAAACCCACCCTGGAGCCCACTCAGAGCTCAGCAGCATTTTGTCCTGTTGTGTTAACCAGCTGATCGAGCTGGATAAAACTGTCCACTTGTTGTCAGCCTCAGTTTCCTCATCTGCAGAATGGGCGTGACAATGGGGAGGGCACCCAGGTCTGGCTGGGAGAACCTAGGTGCTGCCACCAGTAGCTGATTGTGGGGGCCTGCCCACATCCCCCTTAGCCACTCTGAACCTCTAACTTCATAAGATGAGATTGTGGGCAGCTGAGAGAGGCAGATTCTCCCGCACCAGGGGACATTTTCCCAAAGTTCTTCAGTCCAGCACTAGACCAAAGTCCAGGTGCGGCCAGGGGCCTTAGGTGGGCCCCACCCACCTCCCTGAAGAGACAGCTGGTGGGTGTGGGTACTCCAGGGACAGGTGCAGGGTCATGGGAAAAGACTGTGGGGGAGTTCCCTGTGGACACACCTGAATGGCCCAACCTTCTCCAGGGACATAGGAGATTGTATCAGAGCTGGCCCAGCCCACCCGCAGCCAGGCGGCCACCCCGCCCACTGCCATCCTCACCGGCTGGGCCCAGACTACCCCCAGCCCCCAGGGATGACCCTCCCTCTAGTTTCTGCAGCCCAGGATGGGAATAGGCAGGGGAATTGGCTGTGTGGACACCTGAGACTGCTGACCAGGCCTCCCAGGAGGTGGCTGCTGGGGGGCCAGGATGCAGAGACTCAGCCTGTTCCCACTGCCTCCCTTCTGGGGGACCCGGCAGAAGCAGGTCAGCAGGTGGCAGGCCAGCTAAGGCCCTGGCCTGCCCTGACCTGAATCTGCTGGACAGAGGAGACCAGGCCAGATGATTCCCAGCCCGTTTCTCAGTTTATGACTGGGGACATTGTCTTGCCTCCATGCAGAAAGACCATGATCCTATTTCACAGATGGAAAAGCTGAGGTTGGGGCAGTGGCCAGATCAGAGCAGTCGAGGTCAACAGACTCAGCTCCTAATCTGGGCCCACTGCCTCCTGGCTGGGTGCCCTGGAGTGCCTGACCGCTCCGAGCCATGGTTTGCTCATCTTGTAAAACACCCTGCTGAGTTTCAGACGGGTCCGTGCAGCAATGATGAGCGGAAGGCGCCTTCCGGCTGGCGGAGCATCCACAGGGGGCGAACCTGGAGCCTGGCCTCGCTGGCCCAGAGCCTGGTGGCCTCTGTGCCCTGTGTTCATGCCCAGACCTGAGGCTGGGAGAGGAACCTCCTGCTGTAGACATTCTAGGGGTTTGCAAGGAGCCCTTCGGTGGCACAGTGGCTAAGCACTCAGCTGCTTAACCAAAGAGTCAGCAGTTTAAACTCACCAGTCACTCTACAGGAGAAAGATGTGAGTGGCTGTCTGCTTCTGTAAAGATCCCACCTACCACCATTGAGTCAATTCCAACTCAGAGTGACCCTGTATGGTTTCTGAGACTGTAAATCATCTCTCTCCCGAGGAGCAGCCGATGGGTTTGAGCCATCCACCTTGAAGCTAGCAGTCCATAGTGCCATCAGTTTTGGAAACCCTATGGAGTAATCCGACTCTGTCCTGTAGGGTTGATAGGAGTGGAGTCATAATGGCAATGTGGTTTCTGTGTCTTACACTGTGCAGGTGCCTGGGGGTCCCCCAAACTGGCCAGGGATCCATGGGCAGGACACCTGCCTGCCAGGTACTCATTACGAAGGTAGGGACGATAGGCTGCGTTTCTGGGAGGGCAGACTGAGTCACACCCTCACAATGCGTTCTAAACTGGTCCTGATCACCTCTATCAAGAGGCGTCTCCATAGCTCTGGGGCTCCCCAATGAGAGACAGAGTTTTAGCAATCTGGGAAGATACAGCACCCAGGTTCCTGGGATTTGGGGTGCAAGAGGCTGAATGTGTTATTGTTGGGTGTCAAGTTAATTCTGACTCATAGTGATCCCAAATGATAGAGTAGAACTGCCCCACAGGGCTTCCCAGGCTGTCGTCTATATGGGGTGGTTCTGAGTTCTGACCTATGAGGATTCTGGGTCTGCACCTCATTTCTTCTACAGAGTCACTCAGATGTAACCCCACTCCAGTGTAACCTCAGAGAACATCTGCAAACGGCATTGTGTTCACAGGTCCTAAGGGTAGGACTTAAACATATATTTGGGGCACACCACTCACCCCAAAAGGAGCCTGGTGGCACAATGGCTTGTAGTGTATACCCTTTGGTTGGTTGATGATGCATGGAGGGGATTGTAACCATAGCAATGAAACGATATACGATAGAATGAATGTAAAACTAATGTTCTCCATGTAAACTACCACATAATTCACAATAAAACACTAAAAAAAAAAAAGGAGCCTGATGGAACAATGGCTAAGCACTCAGAAGCTAACTGGAAGGTCAGTGGTTTGAACCTGCTCCTCGGGAGAAGGATGAGGCAGTTTGCTTCCATAAGCCCTGGAAGCTCTAAGAGGCAGTTCTAACTCCATCCTGTAGGGGCGCTATGAGTTGGAATCAACTCAATGACACTGGGTTGGTCGGAGTTGGTTTGATTCAACCCAAAACACCAGCCAAATTGAGTTCCCTCATGAAATGCAGCCTGTCTTTCTCTCACATCTCTGTGCAGCCCAGGGCCCCACTCCCAGCACACAGTGAGCTACAACATCCGCTTGTCTTGCTTGGTCTGCGCCCCAAGTCCAGCACACTCCTCCTTTTCTGATCCTCCTGCTCTGTGCTCCATATCCACACACTCCTCCTCCCCTGATCCTCCCGCTCAGTGCTCCACATCCACACACTCCTCCTCCCCTAGTCCTCCCACTCTGTGCTCCACATCCACACACTCCTCCTCCCCTGATCCTCTCACTCTGTGTTCCACATCCAGGACACTCCATCTCACCTAGTATTTCCGGTTTCATGGCAGGTGGAATGGTCTTGAGGATGCCTAACCTTCCCTAAGCCAACATCACCTCCCTCTGACACTGAGGTCCCCAGCCTCACCCTGTACCTGGAGAGACCATCAGACCTGCCCCTCAGAGGACACTTCCAGCTCCAGGGCCTCTCTGTTCCTAAAGCCAGGCTGTGGACTAGGGTGGTGGAATTAGGGGTCCAAGGAGAATTTACTGGGTGCCACACCTCAGGTGCCTGGAACTGGGAAGCTGTGTATCCCTGAGCAAGCCCTACCTGTCTCTGGTCCCTGGACCCCTGATCAGGGCAATGAGGACTTGGGAGACAGCTTGCTTTAAGTAAAGAGGCAGCTTGGTGACAGCAGGGTCAGAAAAGATTTCCTGGAGGAAGAGGGTAGAGGTCAAGCCCCAACTCAGGGGGAAGCTGAGTCAGCTTCCAGCCCCACATGAGTGGACAGTGCGTTCCTGGTGTGGGCCGAGTCCTGTCCAAGGCCACGGGCCCAGCAGGAAGCATGCGGTGGGGGCCCAGCCGCACTCAGCCCCACCTTGGCCCACAACTGCCTCTCTGGGGACGGAGGATGTGGCCAGAAAACCCGCCTCCTCCTTCCCGAACCTCCAGCTGTGCCGGAGGGAAGGAGCCGGCTTGGGGCTGCAGGCGGGGCCTGCCATGTGCACACACAGAAACACGCATCCTCGGTCATGTGGCACACGCAGCTCACCTGACTGTGTGAAGGTGTGTACACATCTGCATGCATACATGTGACTACAGCCCACACTGACACACCCCTGCCCCTGAATGTATCATGATCTGAGAGGCTTCATGTCTTTCTGGTGGCCTGATATGCCTGAGATCAAAAAACCAAAACCAAGCCCATTGCTGTAGTTTCAGCGGCTACTCCTGATCCTGCAGCATTCTTGCAATTGTTGCTATGCCTAAACCCAATGTTGCAGCCACTGTGTCAATCCTTCTGATTGGGGTCTTCCTCTTTTTCATTTACCCTCTATTTTGCTATGCACAGTGTCCTTTTCCAGGAGCTGGTCCCTCCTGACCACATGTCCAAAGTATATGAGGCAGTCTCATTATTCTCAGCTCCAAGGAGTATTCTGGCTGTACTTCTTCCAACACAGAATTTGCTCATTCTTCTTCCAGAATATTTAATATTCTTCACCAATACCATAATGCAAAGGATCCCTGGTAGTGTAGTGGGTTACGAGCTGGCTGCTAACTGCAAGGTCAGCAGTTCGAATCTACCAGCCGCTCCATAGGAGAAAGATGAGGCGTTCTTCTCCCATAAAGATTTGCAGCCTTGGAAACTCTCTATACAGAGTCCCTATAAATCTGTAATGACTCAGTGACACAACCACCATAATTCAAATGCATCAGTTTTTCTTTATTTTCAGCTTTCTGGTGCATATGAGGTGATTGAAAATACACCATGACTTGGGTCAAGCACACCTTAATATTATAAAATACATACAATACCAAATTTGCTATTTTAGCCACTTTAAAAATGGTTAAAATGGCAAACTTGATATTATACATATTTTACCACAATAAAAGATGTCCTGGTTTAGGCTATGCCGTACAGTCCCCTGTCTGGTCTTCAGAATGGAGCTGGGAGGGTGATCAAGATAGAGTTGAGACACGTTCAGGGCCAGGTCAGAGAGACTGTGCCTACCTTCTTCCCCCCACCCCCCCACCCCCCACTCCATACTTATTTCACAGGACTTGACTCTGGCTGTGCCTGGAGGAGCTGAGATGGTCAGCCTGCCGTCCCCAGCTCCTTGTCACTACCAGGAGGCTGGCATGTGACCTGGTCAGCTGTCAGCACATTGAACAGTGGGGCTGGGGGGAATAGAAGAGACCAGGGGTGGGGGGTGGAAGCACAGGGCTGCCTGACACCATTGTGCATGTTGTGTGCTGATCTAAGGCACGTGTTGGGAATCTAGGCCACACTCTGCTCCCCACGCCGACTTGTTCATAGTTGCAGGTATCTAGACCTTTGTCAGAAGCACATTACCAGACCCTTCTGCTGAAGTGCCTTTGGGTTAACTATTTCCACCCCTCCAAAAAAAGAGGGAGTACCTTATCTCAAGTGGTGGCCTTAGGCCCCAGTGTCCCCATTGGGTTGGTGGCCAGGGGTCAGCAGGTCCAGGGTCCTGTGTGCACATGTACTCCAAAGGGGGCCCAGCAGGTAAGGTCCAGTCCCAGGCCAGGGCTGCAGTGGGCAGTGGGCAGGAGGTACATCCCTGCCTTGCCAGGGGGCTGAGGTTCCCACGGTCACCACAATACTGCCTAGCGGGTACCCCCAGGGGATGGAACCTAATCTTCCACTATTGAGGACCTGAAAGGCATGGCCCCTGCCCCCAGCCAGCAGACGGGACTGCCGGCCCCACCTGTGACACCCGATCCCCCAAAGGGGACACTGTCGGGGGGGGGGGTGGGGGGGGGGCAGCACAGACAAGAGGAAAACTGGGTCGTCAGGATAACATGACAACAGCAGCAGGCAGGGACGAGACAGGAGGGCGGGTGGCCTTTGAGGATGCTCCAGGGCTTCAAGGGGGCTGCCCCAAGGGTATCCAGCCCTGTGGAGACAGGGGCAGCCTCAGAGTGACTGCAGGGGTCAAGTGAGACCCTATAGAAACAGAGCAACATAAGAGTCCTCGTAAGTTTGTTCTGTAGGCTGGGGGACTGGCCGCCCCACTCCTACCCTCTTGGAGCCAGCCGGCCACCCACGCCTCCAGCTCAGCTATTCCCAGACCAAGCAGCACTATGGAAAGTAGGGATTCCTTCCTGCTGGGAGTCTTACCCAGGATGCAGTTACCTACCACCTACATCTGAAGCCCTCCTCTAGGGCTGGGGTGTGGAGTACCCCAGGGAGATAAGGGCTAGCATCATCCCTTGAGCATCAATCTTCCCATTTGTGAGATGGGGCTGGACCCAGAGACCTTTAATGGCTTCGTCTAGCAATTCTAGGAAGGCCTAGTCAGGGAAACCCTCACTACATTCCGTGCCTTGGCTGTGTCCTGGGGACCATGGGGGCCCAGGGATCAGTGAGAGATGGATGGGAGAGTAAGCCTGGCAGACTTCACGTATAGGGGGGCAGGTAGAGGAGGCAGAGATCTGAGGGGGACTGGTGAGCACTGGTGGACAGGCCAGAGCCCCACCTCTAAGATTTAGGGGTCAGCCCTCAGTGTCTGCTGGCTTGTCACCCTGATCTGACTCTTAACAAGGAATCACAACATCCTAGGTGTAGAATCAGAAACCCTGGTGGCACAGTGGTTAAGCACAAAGCTGATAACCTAAAGGTTGGCCGTTGGAACCACCCAAGAAAGACCTGGTGATCTGCTTTCCATAAAAATTCCAAATCAAAACCAAACCCACTGTTATTGGGTCGATTCTGACTCACAGTGACCCCCTAGGGCAGAGGAAAAGGTCCCCATAGGGATTCCAAGGCTGTAAATCTTGATTTATACATGAGCAGACAGACTCATCTTTCTCCCCAGGAACAGCTGGTGGATTTGAACTGCTGACCTTTCAGTTAGCACGCAAGTGCATTCACTATCAGGCTTTTTCCACAGTGATGACAGCCTAGAAACCCTACAGGGCAGTTCTACTCTGTCACATGAAGTTGTTCTGAGTCCAAATAGACTCCAAGGCACCAAGTAACAACATGTATGAGGTTGGCCTAGAATCCTGACCCAACTTTCATCTTGGGCAGCCAGAGAAACTGAGGCCTGGAAAGGGGCTCAGCTGCCCCCAGTGACCCAGAGGGCACTGGGTGGACTTTCGATTTGGGTTCCACCAAGTCAGAGTCAACAGCAAGCAAGGGTGGGAGAGGAGCAAATACAGCCACGGGATTGTTGTTAGACCTGCTGTGGGGCCCGGAATGATACCAGGGTGCCCAGGTCAGCCAGCCTGCCCCTGCCTGTCCCCACCACTTCCTCTGATAGTGACAGGCCCTGGGCAAACCGCCACTGTCACCACAACCTGGTGTTCAGGGGAGGGGACAACACAGAGCCCAAGCCTGCTGGGAACTGGGGTGGGGACAGGGGGCAGACCTCCCACCCGTTCACCCTGCTGTGACCCAGTCCTGTGTACTTCCCTTAGAGTGCCAAAAAAATGGACCTGAAAGCCTGGAGCCCCCACCTCCACCTTCCTTCCCACCCTGGGCCCTCTGGCCCCGATGTTCACTGCAGTTGGCAGAAGGGCTGGGGTACCCTCTCTCTGAGGCCTGGCTGGCACAGACTGAGGGACAAGACAGAGGTGGCAGTCCTAGAGGGGCAGCAGGAGGGGCCAGGGGACTGAACCTGGCAGACAAAGCCAACACCAGCCTTCCTGTTTTGGAGATTAAAGCTCAACTGAACAAACAGCATTCAAGTAGGCCCCTCCCCCCTTCTCCACCTCCCTATCCCACCCTGTCCCAAAGTTGGACCATCTGGAGGTTGAGGAACTTGAAGGTTCGGGGCACAGATCTGCTGTCCCTGCCCTCACCCAGCCCTGGACCCCCGCCTGGGCAGTAGACTCCCCTGGCCCCTGCTCACCCCCATCCCACCACCACAGGAAGCTGCGAATAATCCTTCCTACAACGCTGAGGAGCGCACTGTCCCAGCCAGCCCTGCCCACAGCATCCTCTGCCCTCGATTAACCTTCTGCAGGAAGGCATGGGGTTGGGGGAAGGCGCTCCCAGGCCCTGCAGCCAAATGCATACCACCTTGTCAGGAGACAGGTCCCAGGAGAGCTGCCCCCCGCCCTTAGCCCTCAGGAGATTCAGGTCATCGAGCTGGAGCCCATGTGGACACTTGGTGATGAGGCTGCCCTGGGCAGTAGGGGAGGTGCCACCCCAGTTGTGACACCCAAAAATGTTCCCAGACATTGTTTGAGAACCTGCAGTCAGGGTCTGTACAGAGAAACTGAGAATACAGGTGGCAGAGGGGCCAAGGTCAAGGGCCTGGTCTCCTTCTAATGCAGCCAGAGATCCTGCCCCAGCCTCTGAGCCTCACACTCAGCTTCCCAGGGGAAGGAGAAAGGAGATCAAAGGCCGAGGGGGCTCCCAGCCCCCTCCAGCTTCCTCCCTCCTTGGTTCCAAGGACAGGCCCTAAAGGACAGACATACAGGGAGATTCAGGGTTGACACACCCTCAGCACTGTTTCTCCCCCAAGTCCACTACATCCTTCCTGTTTCTAAGCCAGTGCCTGGACCTCACTTGGAGGCTCCTGCTTCCCCCACTTTCCAGCCTTGTTTCCCACAAACCCCACTGGAGAGCCTCCCCTGATCCACCTGCCTTTCATCTACTGCTCTGCCTGCCTGAAATCCTTCAAGCCCACACCACCATCTTACCCTAGAGGACTTCCTGAAGGCCCTACCTACAACCTTGGGACCCAATGGATTCTCCAGTGCACAGGTCATGGTCCCATTCTCCACTGGACACATTGACTCTTGCCACTGGGCTCCTTGGTGCAAGGGCTGTGTCCCATCACCCATTAAATACCCACAGTGCCAAGCAGGGCCTAGCTTGGAGAAGGTGCTGGGGCCACTGGTGCATGAGTGAGTGGAAACATGAACATACGGATAGCTGGATGGGCAGACAGAGGTGGCTGGAGCCCTGTGATTAACATTAGCTCTCTGGACCCATGGAAGTTGTTTATCTTTTTGTGGGTACAATTTGCCCCACCCCACTTCCAGGGCAGGACAGGGACAGACAGGGAGGCTTCAAAATGCTGCCACCCCTACCTCCACACAGGGGAAGTCAGCAAAGCCAGCCCATGTTACAAAAGAGGAGCCTGAGGTCAGAGAGGTACAGAGAAGTCAAGAATTATGTAGTAGGTAGGGCCTCCTTCAAGCCAAAGTTCTGGCTCCCAATGCCTGCATCAGCTGAGCCCTTCCTCCACTGCCCTAGGCACGGGGTCATGACTGGGGCGGGGGTCGTGCCTGGGGTCTGGCACACCCCATCCCCCTATTCACAGTGGCCGCTGCACAAGCTGGCCATTCTTGATGAGACAAAGGCCGCCGAGGCAGGCTGGCTCTGGTGTCTCCCTGGTGGGTGTCTGGCCCCAGCAGGCTCATCATTAAGGGGGTCCTGGTGGTCTGCTGCTCTGCTGCTAGCAGTTGCAAATCAGATTAGCTTCCTCCAGACCCATGGAGGTGGTACAGCTGGTGGGCACAGACCTGCTAACCTTGTGGTATGGACAAACCCTGGACCCCAGGCTGAGCCCCAGTCCTGGTTGGGGGGTCCTGTCTCAGCTCTGTGCTCCAACAGTAAGACCACAGTTACATGAAGCCATTTGTAATGTAAGGTGGTGTCTGGCATCATTCCCACTGGGGATGTATGGTCACTGGAAACTTCCACAGGCTTCAGGTCCTGTCAGCCAGCACTGCCCCTATGTCCCATCCCCTGATACCAGCTCAGATTTCAGTGGACAGCCACCCTTCTTACCCAGAGACCCATGCTCTCCCAGGAGTGAGTGTTGAGGGGAAGGAAGCAAAGGAGGGTTTCTTTAAGCCCTGTTTATGTCAAGAGCAATTGACTCCGTACAGACTTAGCAAGCCAATGGAATGAAACACTACTCAGTCCTGCACCATCCTCACCATCTTTGCTGTGTTTGAGACCGTTGTTGCTGTCACTTTGTCAATTCATCTCAATTGAAGGTATTCCTCTTTTTTGATGACCCTCCACTTTATCAAGCCTGATGTCCTTTTCCGGGGACTGGTCCCTCCTGATAACACAGCCAAAGTATATAGTATGAAGTCTCCCCATCCTCACTTCTAACGAGCATCCTGGCTGTACTTCTGCCAACACAGATTTGTTTGTTCTCTTAGCAGTCCATGGTTCGTTCAGTATTCATCACCAACATCGTAATTCAAATGTATCAACTATGCTTCAGTCTTCCTTATCCATTGTCCAACTTTCACATGCATATGAGATGACTGAAAACACCATAGCTTGGGTCAGGTGCACCTTAGTCCTCAATGTGACATCTTTGCTTTTTAACACTTTTAAGAGGTGTTGTGGAGATTAGCTCAATGCAGTATGTCCTTTAATTTCTTCACTGCTGCTTCCATGAGCACTGATTGTGAATCTAAGCAAAATGAAGTCTTTGACAACTTCAATCTTTTCTCAGTTTATTATGATGTTATGTATTGGTACAGTTATGTATATTTTCATTTTTTTACATTGAGGTGTAATCCATATTGAAGGCTGTAGTCTTTAATCTTCATCAGTAAGTGCCTCAAGTTCTCTTTGCTTTCAGCAAACAATGTTGTATCATCACTATCATCATATCGCAGGTTGTTAATGAGTCTTTCTCAAATTGGGATGCCACAATCTTCTAGATATAGTTCAGCTTCTCGGATTACTGTTCAGCATACAGACTGAATAAGTACAGCGAAAGGATATAACCTTGACATATACCGTTCCTGATTTTAAACCATGTAGTATCCTTGTTTTATTCAAACAACTGTTTCTCGTTCTATGTACTGATTGTGCATGAGTAAAGTGTTCTAGAATACCCATTATTTGCAATGTTATCCATAGCTTATTATGATCCACACAGTCTAATGTCTTTGCATTGTTGTTGTTGTTAAGTGCCTTCGAGTTGGAGTCGACCCATAGCGACCCTGTACAGGGTTTCCGAGGGTGTAAATCCTTACGGGAGTAGAAAGCCTCATCTTTCTCCCGCTGAGCGGCTGGTAGTTTCGAACCACTGACCTTAAGGTTCGCAGCCCAATTCGTAACCACTACGCTCAACATAATACAAGCAAACATCTTTCTAGTATTCACTGCTTTCAACCAAGATCAGCAATGATATCCCTTGTTCCATGTCCTCTTCTGAATTCAGCTTGAATTTCTGGTGGCTCCCTGTGAGTATACTGCTTCAACCATTTTTGAATGATCTTAAGAAAAAAATTTACTTTCATGTGACATTAATGATAAGCCTGCTGATTTCTGCACTCTGTTGGGTCACCTTTCTTTGGAATGGACACAAATATGGATCTCTATCAGTCTGCTGGCCAGGTAACTGTCTTCCAAATTTCTTAGCATAGGCTAGTGAGTGCTTCCAGTGCCGCACCAGTTTGTTGAAACTTTTCAATTGCTATTCCATCGATTTCTGGAATCATGTTTTTTCCTAATGTCTTCTGTGTAGCTTGGACTTCTCCCTTCAGTACCATCAGTTCTTGGTCATATGCTACTTCCTGAAATGGTTGAACTTTGACCAGTTGTTTATGGTACAGTGACTCTGCATTCCTTCCGCTTGCTTTTGATGCTTTCTGCACTGTTCAACAGTCTACCCATAGACTCCTTCAATATTTCAAGTTGATGCTTGAATTTTTTCTTCAGTTCTTTCAACCTGGGAAATACTGAGTGTGTTCTTCACTTTTGGCTTTCTAACTCCAGGTCTTTGCACATTTCATTGTAATACTTTAATCTGTTATCTGGAGTTGCCCTTTGAAATTTTTTGTTCAGCTTTTGCACTTCTGTATTTCTTCCATTTGCTTTGGCTATTCTATGTTCAAGAGAAGTTTTAGAGTCTCTTGTGACATATACTTTGGTCTTTTTTTTTCTTTCCTGTCTTATTACTGACCTTTTGCTTTCTTCATGTATGATATTCTTGTTGTCATCCCACAACTCTTCTGGTCTTCGGTCCTTAGTGTTCAATGCGTCAAATCTGTTCTTGAGATGGTCTCTAAATTCAGAGGGGATAGACTCAAGGTTGTATTTTGACTCTCATGGACTTGTTTCAATTTTCTTCGGTTTCAGCCTGAACTTAAATGTGAGCAATTGATGGTCTGTTCTGCAGTTGGCCCCTGACCTTGTTTTGGCTGATGATATTTGAGATATCTACCCCTATTTATTAATTCATCAATCTGTAAAAAAAAATTTTCTTAAATGTTTTATTGTGAATTATGTGATAGTTTACATGGGAGAACATTAGTTTTACATTCATTCTATTGTATATCGTCTCATTGCCATGGTTACAATCCCCTTCATGCAATCCTTCCCCCGTGCCCCCCAGGTCTTCAGCACACCTTCGCTCTCCCTCTAATCTGTAAAATTTTTATCAAGTGCCTTCCAGTCACACTCCCAGCCATCCACATGCCATCTCTTTGCCCTTTTGTCCATCTTTCTGTCTATCCATCATTCATCCTTCCATTTATCCATCTGTCCACCATCTTTCCATTCATCCACCCAACATCCATCCTTCCATCCTTTCATCTACCCATCCATCCTCCACCCACCCACCCATCTATCATCTACCCATCCACCACCAACCCTTCATTTATCCTGCCACATACCCGTCCATTCATCCCTTTATCATCAGCTCAAACAGTGTTACTGAACACCTCCCTTAAAGATGTGGTCCTGCCTTCATGGAGTTTCCTGACAAGGGGAATGCTCAGGTTGGAAGCAGATAAGTGGGTGGGCAGTTACAATTGCTTGTGGTCTGCACCTGAATGGAGGAAGTCCCAAAGGAGACATCTGTGCAGACAGGTACTCTGTGGGTCTTATCAGCTGGGCCCTCACAGCCCAGTTATACTGTGCAGGTATGTTTCAGGTACACAAACAAGGACCCCAGTGCACCTAGCCCTTGGGGAAGGGAGCGGGTAAGGTGCCAGCCAGGTGCACGTTATATTGTGGATATAAATCCTGAGGCCTACAGAGCAGACCTTTGTGGAAGAGCCCAAGACAACCCAGGGCATGGGCCAGGGGATGAGGGGTTCTGGGTAGGCAGGCAGAGCTGGGTAAGGGGGCAACTCTAGTCACAGCTGAAAACTGTCTGTTCTCTTATGAGGGCAGTGAAATTACTGCAATCAGCTGTTGCCAAGGCCCCTCCTTCCTGTTGAGAGTCTAGCTTTGTGGTGAATACAAGTCGACCCCCTGTATCACCTCCCCCTGCCTATAATGATACCCCAAAGTCCCCAGACTGGGCTTTCTCTAAGCACCCCATCCAGGCCCCCAGGTCAGCCCCCTGCTGCCGAGGCCACAAGGACAGCCGCCTCAGATGAGTTTGTGCAGAGTTAATGCGTCACCCATTATGTCTACATGGATCTTCCCAGGACCTTGAAGGAGGCCAGGCAGGCCCCCGCCCCAAGAAGCAGACCGTGGAGGACATGCAGGGGCCTCCTGGAAGTCTCAGCTGCAATGCCCCCAGGACTCCACCAGCAAAGGCCTCCGGCTGAGCCCCTACAGGGGAAGGGAACTGAGCATCTGGGGCCATCATAGGACCCAGTGTGATCTCTTGGGGCATTCTAGTTCCCTGCCCTGGGACAGCTCTCCATGCACCGTCCATGGACAGGTCTCCCAAGAGTCTTGCGAAGGCGCCATGCTGAGCCTGCCCTCACCCCAAGCCAAGTTGTGCCTTTAGCATTGATAGGGATGCCATCTATGCCCAGGCCCTTCGTGAGAAAACCAAGCAGTGTAATTGCAGCCAAAGTCCAAAAGCTTGAGAAGGGCCCCTCTGATGTTTAAGGACAAGCAGACTGGCTTCAAGGATCCCGAATGTGCTCCAGCTGGAACGCTGCCATCCCAGCCCCCTGCCCAAGCACTCTAGGGCAACCCAGGCCAGCCCCTGCTCCCCCTCTCCTGCTTCTCCATTTTCCTAGGGCTAGGACTGAGGACCCTCCTCTATGCCCCCAGGCTGTTTGGTCCAGTGGGCCCCTGGAGGGAACTTTGGAGCTTATGGGAGGGGGTTGTGTTAGGCTGAAGCTGAGTGTGGAGAGGGGAAGAGGGTAGAAGTGGTGAGTGGGCCACCAGCTCCAATGTGTAGACCACAAGAAGTCACCATGAAATTCCATTCTGCTGACAGCGAAGAACTGGACTTGTGCCTACCAAAGCCTGTGGCTCCAACAAGATCATTGCCAGGTCTCTTTCCTGTGTTCCCACCAGAGCAGAGAGGCTCTTGGAGCTTCTGCCCAGCTCCAGTCCCCCTCACCAGCAGCCCTCAATGTGTTTTCAATGCAATGGGTTTGCACTGCAGCTGCCCAGGACAGCAATCAGTGAAAGTGTGCATTCTGATGCAAAAGGCTGAGTTGGGGGGCAGGAACATTCTGGGGGCAGGGGTGGTGGTGTTGTGGGTGTTCCCTGCTCCTTCTCCAGCCTCCTAAAGAATGCTCAAGTAATTCTTGATGCCACTAAGTGTAATTACGGGTACAGGATATCATGGGGTAAATTGCGTCTCTCCAAAAGATGTGATATAATAAAGTCTTAACCTCTCGTCTGCAAACACAGACCTGCGTGGACAGAAGGTGTCTGAGGATGCTACCAGCTATCTTGAGGTCACACTGGAGTAACTCAAAAGCTAAACCACAGCCGTTCAGTTGGTTCTGACTCATAGTGACTTTATAGGACGAGAAGAACTGCCCAGAGGGTTTCCAAGGCTGTCCTATCTTTACAGAAATAGACAGAGCATGGTGAGTCCTAATCTAATCCAACTGGAGTCCTGTATGGTGCTATAGGACAAGCACTGAACTTTGAACCACACACCCACCAGTCGGCTCCTCAGAAACCCTGTACAGGGTCTCTATGAATTGGAACCAACTCGATGGCACTTAACAATCCAAACCGAGTGGTACTCTCAAAAAAAGAGAAGTGATGCAGGGAGACAAACAGAGAGAAGGTGGCCATGTGAAGACACACTGGAGTGACCACCAGCCATCACCAGAGCCATACATGGAACACCATTTCCCTTGGAGCCCTCCGAAGAAATTGACTAGGTTGATACCCTGATTTCATGTTCCCAGCCTCCACAATGCTAAAACATAGATTTTTGTCCATAAGAGGCCACTCAGTTTATGGAATTTTTTGACAGCAACCCTTGGAGACTTAAGGGCACAACCTGTTATCCAAAGGTATGTGGACTGTTTTGGGACATTGAGGGATGGGACGGGACAGAAGAAATGGGGTCAGTAAGTCCAGAAGACATAAAACCAGAGCTTGAACTAAAGGCAATGGGCAGTGATGTGAAGGGGATTGGGGTACTGGGGTTTTGAAACAGAGCAGACAAACTTGGGGACAGGGAGACCAGGGTGGGCTACCAAAGTAATCCAGTGAAGAGATGTGGGGAGACAGGTCCCTGACAGAGGCTAGGTGGAGAAGCAGCCCAGTTATGCAACAGACTTCATACCTGGTGAGACTTCAGGTCTGAGGCTGGGAGTAGGCTCCGTTGACCGTCTGGAAGCCATCCACCCAGCCGTGAGATTCTCTCTTTCCTGCCCACCCCCCAGGACTTTCCAGCTGCTGGGAGGCCCCATGCCTGGTTGTGGGGGAGGGGTTTATGGCAGGAGGTGACGCCATGGGAGACTTGTCACTTAGGCACAACCAGCACCATCTGCTCCAGTATGCCTAGTTGAGGTGGTGTCTGCTAGTTACCTGGGGGGGTGGGAGTGAGGACAGGAAGAGGCTTGGGAACCCCTCACTCCTCCCCTTTCCCACCCCATAACACCCCTGAAGCTGCGGCCAGGGGTGGGACATCAGGGCCACAAAGAGCAAATGGATCACAGCCTCCTTGGCAGACAAAGAACTACTTGGAGAATCCATGCACCTGGGGAACACCATTCAATCAATAGATCTCTACTGGGTACCTACTATGCGCCTGGCTCTGGTTCAACTTGTGATTAAAGCAGATGGCTAACCAGAAAGACAGCGGACTGGCAAATACCGTGGACAGAGTGAGCTTGATGGTCCACAGGGACGTCTCCCTAGGAAGGGACGGGAGTCAGGGCACCTCCTTAGGAGAGGATGTGTCAGGAAGGGGGTTGGAACCCCGGTCCTCCAGAGTGTTGGAGGAGTAGGAGGTGTAAGGACCGCTTCCGTGCACCTCGCTCCTACCCCCACCCCATCTGTAGGCGCGCATTCCTGCCGCCTCCGCTCGTGCGAAGGGCGGGCCAGGCCCGTGGGAAGGGCCCAGAGATGGGGCCGCCGTGTGCCGGGGAGGCGGGGCAGGCGCACAGCTGGGCCACATCTGGCCCGATCGAGGAGGGACCAAACGGGACAGAAGGCAGCCTTTTATCTCCCGGCGGGGAGGGGCGGTTTCTCTGCACCACGGGACACTTGACTGATTCCCACGATCCCCCGCTTACCCCCAGCCCGGAGTTATGGCTGGGGCATCAGCCCAGGGCCGAGGTGGAGGTGGCTACAGGTGCATTTCCGCTGGAACCTCAATTTTCCCACCTGGGTGAGGCTCAGGTGGCGAAATGCCATCCCGACGGCCGCCTGTTACCGCGCGCTCAGTACACGTGCCATCCCTGGAAGCCTGCCGCACCGCCAGAGATTACACCAACGAGGGTTGCACCAGCGAGGGTACCAGGCCTTCCGCTCCTGGGCTTCTGGCCCCACGATCCAGTCCCCACACCTCGGCCACCGCCCCCAAGCGCACCCTCCGCGTGCCGGTCGCCTGGATGCAGCGGTTGCGGGCTCCCGGCACAGTGTTGCCGGCCCAAGCTGTAGCCCCAAGGCCGGCGGGCGAGGCGGGGCGCACGTGCGCAGGGAATGGGCGCGGCACCGCCAGGCCTTTCCCAGCCCCCCGCCGTGGCCCCACGTGGGCGCTGCCGTGTTCCTGGGGGCGGCCTGCTCGGACTCCGCCCACGACGCGGGGACCAGTGAGCGCGCGACGGGGCGGGTATGGGGCGGGGTCGGGTCCTGGTGATATATGAGTGAACTGCGCCGGCTGAGTCCGGCTGGACGGCGCGCCGGACGGAGCGCGCGGCCAGCGGATTGGGGCGCAGGAGGCGAGGGCACAGCCCCACTATGCTCAACCGCTGCGGCCGTCGCCTGCTGCTGGCGCTGGCGGGTGCACTACTCGCGTGTCTGCTGGTGCTCACCGCTGATCCGCCGCCGCCCCCGCCGCCCTCCGAGCGCGGCCGCCGCGCGCTGCGCAGCCTGGCTGGCCCCGGGGGGGCGGCTCCCGTGGTCGGGCTAGATACGGCCCCAGCGCGGGAGGTGCGCAGCCTGTCCGAATATTTCGGCCGACTGGCGCGCGCGCGCACAGACACGGGCCCGTTGCCCGGAGGTGCCTCCCGCCCCGCCGACGCCGTCCCGCGGGCCCCAACGGAGTCGCTAGCTCCCCGAGACGTCTTCATCGCGGTCAAGACCACCAAAAAGTTCCACCGCGCGCGCCTAGATCTCCTGCTTGAGACGTGGATCTCGCGCCACAAGGAGATGGTGAGCGCCACGGGCGGGAGGCACGGGCTAGGGTGAGGGGACAATGTCTCCATCTGGCCTGGTGAGGTCATGCCCTCCCCGCAAACTCTAGCTCCCTGAATGAAGAGGGTTCCCCTACATCAGTTCCCGCCCGCCCCTCCTCAGTGCTTGTAGTGACCCTCTAACAGTGGAGCGCATGAATGGGGCACCATCGGCCCCAAACCTCTCCCATATAGATTCCCCCATGGGCCCCAGCGTTGGCACCTTTGGAGTTCTGGGTTATGGTCTTCTCAGACTCAAGCTATGCGTTAGACGTGAGATGTGGGCAAGGAACCTTGGGCACATACCCCCCCCCCCCCAGTCTTTGCTGGAGGGAGGGCAAGGCATAAATGAAGCTTACCTAGTGCTGGAGAGTCCTAGTGAGAGTTCTGAGATGCCACAAAGATCCGGAAAAAAAGGGGGTGCACTGGGGATTTAGGGTGTGTGGAAGGCCCTCTCCACCCTTAAGGAGTTAGGAGGCCTGGAATGCCCCACTGAGCAGAAGTTTGCACATGAATCACAAGGCCACGCCCCACTTTGAAAACCAGCCTCCAGGCTGCAGCGGGCCGTTGGCCGGGCTGGGCGGTACAGGTCGAGAATATGCCCTGGGAAAAGGAGGCAGTGGGTAGCACCCTGGGCCTACAGGCCCTGTGAGCTCATTGGCCATTTAGGGTGAATGTGTGTGTGTGTGTGTGTGGGGTGCTTAGAGGAGGTGGAGGGCTTTGGGGAGACTTCTACCTGTTCAGAACCCCCACAGCCTGATACCCCTGGGAGCAGTGTGGAGTTGGGGGTCACGATCCTGTCTGGTTGGTGGGGAGCTTGGGAACCCCACAGAAACCTCCTGGGAACACAGCGTCCCTTTCCTGGGGGCTCCGCAGGCGTAGGGGGGGGGGTGGTGGGCGCGGGTTTTGTTTGGCAGTTGGGCCGTTAGGATTCCCAGCGCCCGGGCTGCTCTCACGCCGGCCCCTTGGGTAAGGTAACAAAGCCCCTTTCTCCAGCCGGCCTCTTGTGTGCAGCGCCGTGCTCCATGGGAACCGCCGCTGGCGTGCTGGCCACTCAGGTTGCCTGGCGATGAGAGGCCTGCAGGGCCCCCCCACATCCTTGACTGACAGCCCGTGTGGGGCACCATTTCTGAGCCGGGCCCCCCAGGGTTCTGCCTTCCTACTGAGTGACCTTGGACGGTGTTCAGTCCCCTAGGCGTTGTCACCATATCTTCTCATCTTGGACTTTGGGGACTTTAACAAGTAGAAAGATGTGGTGGTGGGGTCTTAGGTACCAGTCCCAGCTGGGCTGGGTGATCTTAGGGTTCTGGGCCTCTCTAACCCCAAGTCTCTTTCTCTTTGAAATGAGGTGTTCAGTAGAATGTTGTCAAAGAGGACTTGCAAAACCTTGAGTTCACAGGTGCCCAGGGTCTGGGGTAGGGCCCCATCTGGGCCCTGAGGACTTAGTATTTATTTCTCTCCAGCTCCCCCCACTCAGGAGAGACTGAATCTGTCCTCAACCTCAGGTCACCAGTACACAACAAACAAGAACTCCTCTAGTGTTATAGTGTATGGGTGGTGGGGGGAAGGTCCTTGAATCTGTACTAGCAGAGCATTTTTCTTCCAGGAACCCCAGGGTGACTCAGATCCAGTCTGATGGGGGAGGTAGGGGGAAACCCAAAGAGATTGTGTGAGTCAAAGGTGGGCATCTAACCCATGGAGGGCTTCCTGGAGGAGGCACCATTTGAGCTGGACAGAGTATAAAATGCCCAGAAAGGGTATTGTGGGTCTGGGGACTGTCTAAGGGGCTTCCAGCACTGAGAGAGAAGAAGGGATTGGCCAGGGTCCACAGTGGCCCGCCTAAGGAGCTGGGCCTTTGGCCCACATGTTGCTCCCCACCCCCTCTCAGGGGCAGCCAGGCTGCAGCCGCCTCTGTTGCCACCTCATCCGCCACAATGGGGGGAGAGAGAGCTTGGCATCCTGTGTTTCTTTGAATTGCAACTCCAGGAACAATGCCGCTTCCTGTGGGTGTCCCCCCTCACTCTCCCCCCACCGCCGCCCGCCATGGCCAGCCTGCACCCTGCTGCCCCCTACTCTTCCTCCCCCAGCCCATCAGGAAAGAGGGGGGAGCTAAGGGTCTTTGTCCCTGAAAGGCAAGGTGCTGGTCTGGCCTGGGACTGGCGCCTGTATCTCTCTGGGCCTCGGTTTCCCTCCTTGGATTGCAACGGGACTGCCATGAAGATACCAAGAGGAAACAGGGAGCTATGCTGTAGGCATTCAGGGTCTGCACCCATTTTACAGAGGGAAAAACTGAAGTTCTGGGGGCGGCTGGGGAGACTCTCCTGGTCACTAGATCATAGGGAGACAGGAGACCCAGCACCACTCCCCTGCACCCCTCAGCTCCGCCTTCCTGGGTGCCTGTCTCCTGGCAGCTTCCTGATCCCTGTGAGGAACAAAGGTGACTTTAATCTCTGTAGCCTTGGGCTGGGTTTTTAGGGCACAACCAAAGCGCGGGAGAGCGGGGCCTTGGCTTGATCTCATTAAGAAAGCATTTTCCTTTTCATCCCTCGGCGGCCCGCGGTGCGTCTGCTCAGGCCGGCCTTGCGCCTCCCACGGCATTCCTGGGTTGATGTCGGGGCGCGGGCGGGGGTCTGCCGGCGAGTCTGTGCGTGCGGCCGCCTTGGGGTGTCTGCTGGGCTAGTGGGGGTAGGCGTGTGTGGAGAGGAAAAGAGCCAGCCTGCCATCCCCTGGGCTCTGGGCCCGGGATCCTCAGCCTCGGACTCCCCAGGTCATGTGCCCCTTGTCTGGGATCAGATGGGCCCAGAACAGGACCTGCAAGGTGAGGGTCCATGCCCAGGGGGAAACTGAGGCCCAGTGGGCATGGAGGGCTACATATGGCTGCAATCCTTGCCCAGAACACCCCTTACCCAGCCTCCACGATCAGCCACGTCAGGGTGTGCCAGGCGGCACGCGCTGGGCGGGCTGGGCAGGGGAGGAACATTCCTGCTCGGGTGCTGACGGGTCCAGGCGGGCGCCGGCAGCTCCTGGCCCCGCCCCACTGGCCGGGTTTCTTCCGAGGAGGAATCCTGGCAGAGGTGGCCTGGCGCTAGTGCAGGTGGAGCCCGGATGTGGCCTTGGGCAGGGCTGGGTTCCTTGTTGCACAGGAGGGTGTGGGCTGGGGGCACAAGAGGCCCCCCTACTCTGCTGACCACTGGCATCCCCAAAGAACAGCAAAGGCCGCTTACACTGAGAGAGGGGAACTGCCGGCTGGCCACACCGTCCGATGGGGACAGGGCAGTGCTGGGGATCGGTTAACCAGGCCAGCTGTATGGTAATGCTCAATGCGGCCACTCCCGCTTAACTCGGCTGTATTAAGGCCGAGGGACAAAGCTGGCCCATGCCTGGTGATTCATCCTCCCCCCAGGCCTTTGTCTACCCCGAGCTTGGCAGCCGCCCAGCAAAGCCCTTTGTCCCCGAGTGATTGAGTCTTGGCTTCCCAAAGCGGGACCTCCTCTGCCTGTCCCCCACCCGCCCCCTCCCACAGCCTCCGGGACGGGCACTGTGTCAACAGGGTGTGTGCTCCACCAGGTGCGCAGGGCAGCAGGGAGCGTGGTGTTACCTGGTTGGGGGGTGAGCAGGGGCACCCCACCTGGCTCATGTGGATGCAGCTGCCTGGGATGGGCTGGAGGAGGCGGGGGAGGCCCCAACCTGCTGAGGATGAGTGGACACCAGTGGACATGAACCTCCACGCAGGCCAGGGAAAGGCCAGGGTGAGTGGACACCCATGCCCAGGGCTGCCACCCAAAGCCCCATGTCCCTTTCCAGACGTTCATCTTCACTGACGGGGAGGACGAGGTGCTGGTCAGACACACGGGTGAGTGTGGACGAGCCTGCCAGGTCACAGGGCTGGCAGGGTGGGAGAGCAGTTTACTCAAGGGGTTTGCTCAATGCCCCGCCCCACCACTCCCCCACAATTCACATGCAAATGAAGCCCTTTCAGTCCGGGGTCCCTTTGAGCCTCTGAGGCAGCAACAGGTGGCAAGTGCTGGGAAAAAGCTGCCTGAATGGACAGGGGCGGGAGGTCCTGTGGAGGGGGCCCTGCTGTGTGACCCTGCCAGCTCCACCTCCTCCTAAGCTCCCCTTGGATCCACTCATGCCTCCTCTGGTCCACAGGCAATGTGATCAACACCAACTGCTCCTCAGCCCACAGCCGCCAGGCGCTGTCCTGCAAGATGGCCGTGGAGTATGACCGCTTCATCGAGTCAGGGAGGAAGTGAGTACCAGGCCCAGGGGACCCCCCCCCCGCACATGCATGCACACATGTGGACATGTGTGCACACGCACAGCACAATGCACATAGATGCACACATGCATACACAACTCACATATGCATGCAAACACATGTATATACATGCACATGAGGGGCTCTAAAATGTTTGTGGAAAATGGAATTTCCCCACAAACTTTTTTAAGCCTCCTCCTAGGAGTCCTGGTGTGGCGCTGTGGGCTAATGCGTCAGACTGCAAGGTTGTTTGAACTGCAAAGATCGGTGGTTCAAGCTCACCAGCTGCTCCATGGAAACTCTATAAAGGGTCGCTATGGGTCAGAATTGACTTGAAGGCACTTAGCAACAAATAACATGCAAATGCAATTACATGTGTGTACACATGCTCACACAATGCTCCCCACATGCATACACAGCCACACAACACATTCATGTACACCCACACATGCATACACCTCGTACATGCATGCGTACAAGTCACACATGGTCACATGCACACATAGGCACATTTATAGACACAATGCTCTTACACACATGCTTGTGCACCTTATATAGGCACACTCACACATGTCCTCCCACACACTTGCTGTCACATAGTCTCTTGCTCTCACATTTACATGTTTATACACACTTCCACACATGTTGTCACATGCACAAATGCTTGTACACACTCACAGTGCACCTATACTCACACATGCTTATGCGCTGTCGAACACAGTAGTCTCACACACTGACACACGCTGTCACACATGCCCACAGGTGGTTCTGCCACGTGGATGATGACAACTATGTGAACGTGCAGGCCCTGCTGCGGTTACTAGCCAGCTACCCCCACACGCAGGACGTCTACCTGGGCAAGCCCAGCCTGGATCGGCCCATCCAGGCCACGGAGCGGGTGGGCGAGGGCGAGGTGGTGAGTACACATGCCCTTAGTCGGGGGAGTGCTGACAGGACCCCCAGTGAGGGAGGACTGGCTGGGTGGGACAGTGGCAACATCTCACAACACGTGCTGCCCTTCCCTCCCCCGCAGCGTCCCGTCCACTTCTGGTTTGCCACTGGGGGGGCCGGTTTCTGCATCAGCCGTGGACTGGCCCTGAAGATGAGCCCGTGGGCCAGGTGAGTGCCCCTGGGTCCCAGGATCCTCCAGCAGGCTGGCTTGGTTCCTCTCCCTGCAGCGGGTTCCCCCACCACATGTGCACCCATTCTGCCCCTTCCCTCCAGGCCCTTGAAGGCATCTCCCCCGGCCCTACCCTGTTGAGAACATCCCACACTCCATGGGCAGGGTTCCCCAACTCTCAGAGTCTCCAGGACTTTGAACTTCCGGTTTGGTCACCTGCCAGTGGCCTTGCCTCAACTTACCTGTCCCCCTTCCTTGGCAGTGGGGGCCACTTCCTGAGCACAGCTGAGCGTATCCGTCTGCCGGACGACTGCACAATTGGCTACATCGTGGAGGCCTTGCTGGGTGTGCCCCTCACCCGAAGTGGCCTCTTCCACTCCCACCTGGAGAACCTGCAGCAGGTGCCGGCCTCCGAGCTCCATGAGCAGGTGAGCCTGTCCCCAGGGTGGCCAGGACTCAGAGGGGTGTGGCCTGGGAGATCAGGAAGGAGCAGTTCAGAGAGAAGGATGAGATGGACAGGGATGGTGAGAGAGGGCCACTGAGTTGGCCGCTGTACCCGTTTGTGTTGGCTTGCCCCGTTTCTGTCCTGCATCTTTGCCATGGCAGACCTTGTAGGTGCAGGATGCCCTACGTGCATCTGGGAGTATTCTCTCTCCCAGTCTCAGTCCACACTTTGGACTCTTTTCACAGGTGCAGCTGAGCAGGTGGAAGTGGCCCATGGTGACTCAGACAGGGGAGGGCAGAGGAAGGGCAGGGCAGGGCTGTAGGTTTAAGCAGAACCCAGGTTATTGGTAGACTTAGTCCCTGCCAGCGATGTGACCAGGGTTCCCGTCCTCTCTGCCCCTCTCCCCTCAGGTGACATTGAGCTACGGCATGTTTGAAAACAAGCGGAATGCCATCCACTTGAAAGGGGCTTTCTCAGTGGATGCAGACCCATCTAGGTATGGAAACTGAGGCCCAGGGAGGGACGGGCTGGTGGAAAGGATGCTGAGGTATCGCTATAGAGCAACCCCTGGGAGCCCGACTCAGGGTGGGTGAGGATCTACCCACACCACACAGACCAGCCCCTCTTTGTTTTCATAGGTTCCGATCGATCCACTGTCACCTGTACCCAGACACACCCTGGTGCCCCCACCCTGCCACCTTCTAGCAGCCATAGCTGAGACCCTGTTCCCGGGCGCCCCTGGTATCCAAAGGGCTCGGGGACCCCTGTTTCAATGCCCTCCCTGGCCTCGGCATTCGAGGCTCCTTGGGCTGTGTTCTCTGTGTGTATGTTGTTGTGTGCCCGTCCATGGAACAGCCTGCTGGGCGGGTCTGCTCTGGGCAGGAACCATTGGATGCGCCCATGTCTGCCTTCTGCCTGTCGCACATCTGCCAGCTCCAGGAACCCCGCCAGAAGGCAGCTCTGTGAAGCAGTTGTTCTGCATCGTGGGGTCAGGGGCTACCCTACAGGTGCCTCTGGAGGTACCTGTGGTCTGGGGCCCTGGCCCCTGCTCAGACCAGGGAAGCTGGGAATGTGTAGTAATCACTCCCCAGCTCCAGGTCTGAGATGCCCCTAGCAGCCGCCTGGTTGGGGAGGGGATCTCCCCTTAGTCTCCCCCCTGCCCTGGGGGGAGCAGTTTAACTTCTCTCCCAAGTAGAGAGAATGTCGCCCACAGTGGGTGTAACTGTAAATATTGTGACAGTATTTTTTTACTGTGTCGTGTTTTGAAAAGGGGGTGGGTACAAGGTAGAGGGTGTTTTTGTTTTCTCTTGGGACAGGGGTGGGTGGGGGTAGTGTGTGCTATTTTATCTTTTCTGTGGATCAGAAAAAGCAGAAGCCAAATCTGCCCTTCGTTTGAATCAGGCCCTTCGTTTCAAACCTGAACTGACCATTTCTTAGCCTCTGTATTTATATGTTCCAGTATCTGGAATGTTCCTGTCCCTGCCCACCCCACCCCACATATACACACTGTCTCTGTCCATCCCCTCTCCCTCCATGGCACACCTGGCCTGATGGGGGGAGGACTTTGTTTTCTTCTTTTTACAAAGACATAGCTAGGAACTCAACTGCAAGGGAAAAGTTCTCAGGGAATTGTTGCTATGGTTACATCTTTTGCTTTGAATAAAAGTGTTCTTTGCTGCAAACTCCAGGCTCCTGGACTTGACTGGAGGTAGGGCCTGAGCCTTGGGTCTGAGGGCCTCTAGGTGGGGAGAAGGGGGGTCCCCCCGACAAGGGGCAGGGGAGGATGGAGCAAAATCTTTTCAAGCCAGCTCTGTCAAAAAAACACACTTGGGATCAAAATTAGAAGAAAAACAATGCCTTTGCATCACTCCCAACCCACAGCACCGCTGTGCACATCTGAGTAGACTATGTTCCATAGGGTTTTCAATGACTAGGGTTTCTTTTTGAAAGTAGCTCACCCGGCCTTTCTTCTGAGGTGCTTCTAGGTGGACTCCAGCTGCCACTTTAGCAGTAGAGAGTTTGCTCACCATTTGTATCACCCAGGGCCTCCTAGGATCAAAATTAAAACCAAACCTTCTACCATCAAGTCAATTATGACTCATAGCAAACCTGTATAGGCTTTCTGAGACTAAATCTAAGCAGAAGAAAGCAGGCTCATCTTTCTCTGGTGGGTTTGAACCTGTGGTGAGCAGCCCAAAGCTTAACCCACTAAGTCACCAGATGCTTACTGTTTTGCTTGGGAGGGTATGGTCAACCATGGACACTCCCTGGGCAGTGGCCATGAAGGTCAGTGGTGGTGGACACTTTGCTTCCCTTAGGGTTCTTTGAGGACTATTAGGATTCACAGTCCCTAGAGGTCCACACTGCCATTCTGACCTCAGGGGCCACCAGAGCCTTCCTGCTTGAAGGCACATGACTTCCAGGGGCCTGACCAAGGCAGGTGCCTGGCTCAATCCATTTGGAGCCCAGGAAGATGGGGAAACTGAGGCTCAGTGTGGGGATGCCTGAGGCAGTGAGGAGGTTCCAGTCTTCACTTGCTCTAGGCACAAAGACTCTGCCTTCTCTCTTCTGATTGCAGCCTAAGGGGGTAGTCCCAGGGGATCCGCTCAACCGCCCCTCCCCTGCCACCTCTCCTTCCCCTCAGGTCTCCAAATAGGGCAGCATTCAAGCCATTCTTAGGCATTAAAGAAGCACTCCCTGGTGCCTTTTCTTCTTCAAATAAAGCCCCAGAGAGCTGGCAGGGGTGGAAGCAGGGCTACTGTGGCTTCTTGCTGGGGAGTCCCCTCCCACACCCCCTTCCTGGAAGCGCAGGGCAGCCCTTACTTCCTCTTAAGCTGTTTGCTCAGTCAGAAGGCTCTTCCTCAAAGGGAACCCAGACATTTCTGGGGCCTATCGGTGCAACCCAACACCCCCAACACCACTTAAATCTCTTCTACAAGTTATTTGGGGACATCAGTGACATTTTTCAAGTCCTACCATTTTTCTTAAAACCCTTTCTCAAATCATTTCAAAATTACTAAGGAGACTGAGTGGGTCAATGGTTAAGCTCAAGGTCAGCAGTTCAAACCCACCAGCTACTTCTTGGGAGAAAGATGAAGCCATCTACTTCTATAAAGATTTATATTAAGAGAGCAGGGGGAGGAAAAGAAAGAAAGAAAAAAAGATTTATGGCCTTGGAAACCCTATGGGGTGGTTCTATGCTGTCTTACAGGGTTGCTATGAGTAGGAATCGACTTAATGGCAATCGATTTGGTTTGCTTTGGGTTTTACCATTACAACACAAACTCAGCACCTCCTAAGTTTCTCATCTCTTCTTTTGAGTTGCTGTTGACAATTTGGTCACATATTGTTGAATCTTTAAATTCTTTAAAAGAACACAATGCTCAAGGCAGATATTTTTTACTCATGAAACTATCGCATGATTTCAAGACGACTTCTGGAACAGTTTTGATTTAAGGTTTAAAGATCTCAGGGCAACAGTTTCTGGGGTTCATCTAGCCTCCATGGTGCTCCAGAAAGTCTGGATTCTGTGAGAATTTGGATTTCTGTTCCACATTTCTCCCCCTTTTGATCAAGATTCATATATAGAATCTTTGATCAAACATTCAGTAACGGCAGCACTCTCCTCAGTTGCCTGTCACGGGCTCCGTTATTTTAAGGAAGTAAGTCTTTTGCCTCTTCCATACCCCCTGACTCTGCCCCAAGCTTGGTGGTGCCAGCATATCAGAAAGCAGTTGGAAACACCCCTCAATCATCTGTGTTTTGGAGACAATGCCAGCCATGCCTGGTCAGACACAGGTTCACACACTCCCTCACACAGGGGCTTGGGGTGGGAGGGTTAGAGTCAGGGCCCTCATCCTGGCAGGGCCTGACCCTACCATGGCCTTGAGGCAGCAAGACATTGTTCTCAAGGCCCTCAAGCAGCTGCTTGGGTGGGCAGTGCCCAGAGGGCAATGCAGGGCCCTCTCCTTCCCTTACTAATCCATCAGACCTCACATGCGAAGGCAGAGGGGGTTTGGACTTCCAGGACCTGGGCCAGCCCCACGATGTCACTGGGATGTCAGGCCTGTCTGGTGGTGAGAAGCTGAAACTGGGTAGAGGAAGTTGCAGGGGACCAGTTCCCGAGTGCGGGCAGGGGCACTTCCTGCGGGTGCTGAGTCAGAGGGCACGGGGCCTGGGCGGCGGGTGATACTGCTTCCGGTGTGTGGCTGTGCTCACTGGCTGGGGCAGCTTGGCCAGGCTGTCCCCTGCACAGGCTGAGAGAACAGAGAGGGGGAAGGGCTGTGAGAATCCTGGCTCTTGGGGACTGCCTCGATCTTTCCAACTGAGTAATGGGGATAAAGTGTGTGCTCTGGACTGGGGTGTCCTGGAGGAGGAAGATGAGCCCGAAGCAGAGCACAGCCCTGTCCTAAACAGGAAGCTGAGGTTTCCCCGAACTCAGAAGGACCTGACAGGAGCCCAGCTCCCACCTCTGCCTACAGGGGTCAGGAAGGGGAGAGGTCCCTGAGGCATGTTCTGGGGCAGCTGTGTCCAGTCAGCTAGATATGCCCTGTCAGCAGGATCTTGGCTGGCTCAGCCAGAACCCCCAGCCCAACTGTCAGTCATCTGTGGAGCCCTCAGAAATAAAAGGTTTTAAAAAACAAAAACAACGAATGGGACTATCTACCCCTGCATTCCAGCCAGAGCAGAGGCTAAGGAAACGACTTTCCACCTGGGGCAATCATGGCAGTCTTCCAGGAAGAGGTGGGCAGTCGAGGGTCTCCACAAATCTCCCGTTTCCTGACCAGGCAGACAGCAGGGAACAGGACTTTTGCCTAAGTCTACATGTCAGATACCTTGGCTTCCCCCCTCTGCCCCTGCATTCATGCCTGGAGACTTCAGTGTCTACAGATAAGTCCTATCTTGGCCTCCTCTCTGCCAGAGATCTTGTCCCCCACCCCATGGCCACACTCAGTCCTGTCTTTCCAGGCCTGGGATTGGAAGTGGGGCAGAAGCCACCACTGTCCCAGCCTTAAAGCACTTAATTGATCTGTAGGAGCACACATGGGTTTGGGGGCACCCTATCTCAGCCCCTGGAGGTTTCCCACATGGTGTGACCTTGTGAGTTTAGGGGCTTACTCCCATGAGCTCCCACAGTTCCTTACCAGATTTCAGACCTTACCAGTCTTTTCGTGCCTGACTTGCAACGGTCCTCTATCACCACCTGGTGGTGACAGCTGGTGTTGTCTCTTCCAGCACCTTTCCCCCTGTTCTGTAGAGGTGAGCAGCCGCCTATCTTGTCTAAAAGTTCATACCACAATTAGAAATCGTTACCCATATTGGTCTCCTATCACTGCCAGTTGCAGACAAGTTGACACTGACTCCCGGTGACACTATGTGTGTTAGAGTGCTGCACTCCTTAACAGTTTTCAATGGTTGGTTTTTGGAAGCAGAGCATCAAGTCTTTCTTCCAAGGCACCCCAGGATGGAGTTGAATTTTTGAGCACACAACTGAGCATGTTCTAGGGACTGAGACCACTCTCTTCCCCTTTGGGTCTCTCTACCAAATCTGATCATCTCTGAATCATTGACCTCCACCAGTCATCTGGGAACTTGTGTCCTGACAAGCCCCCCTGCTGTCACACACCGGTCACCTCAGAAAGTGCTGGTGGTGCAGCAGTTCAGTACGCAGCTGTTAACTGAAAAAGCAGAGGTTTGCACCCGTCAGCTGCTCCTCTGGAGAAAGGTTTGTTGTTAAGTGCTGTCAAGTCAGTTGCGACTCACAGAGCTCCTGTTGAGGGTTTTTGAGGCTGTAAATCTTTCTGGGAACAGAAAACCTTATCTTTCTCCCATGGAGTGGCTGGGGGGCGGGGAGGGTTGAACTGGGGGGTCAGCAGTTCAGTGCTTACTCTACAGCCACTGTGCTCCCAATCCATAAAGATTTAGTCTTGGTAACTCTATGAGGCAGACCTACTCTGTCCCACAGGGTCAGTATGAGTTGGAATGGCCTTGCCGGCCGTGGATTTGGTTTGGCCCCTTCCAGACTATTCATTCCACTTCCTCCCTCCTTTACCACCACCCTTCCCACAACATTGAATCCCCCACTGCCTCCTTCTACCCCTGCCTTCATGCCTGGAGACTTCAGTGTCTACAGGTGAGTCCCCCAGCCTGGCCTCCCTTCTCCCAGATATCTTGTCCCCCATCCCACCTCAGCTTCATGCATGCCCTTGGCTTCAACCTGCTGTCCAGCTCCCTCTCCGTGTCCTGATCCAACCTGGTTGACTCCAGAATCCCTCCACAGCCCCCTCCCATGCCTACTTTCTTGGCTCACCTGTGTCTAGCTGTGCCCACTCCACACCCACACTGGGAGGTGGATGCTGAAAAACGTACCAGGTGGCCAGTGCCAAAGGGAACTGTCCTACGAGGATCCCAGAAATCCCAACGTTCATAGAGGGTCTGTCACAGACTCTCCCACTACCTACCTTCAGCTCCCTGCACTGGCCGGATGCTTTATCTCCAACCTAGGGACCAAAGGTATGTGCTCCAAGGTTCTCAACCCCACATCCCCAACTGCAAGGTGGTGCTTGTGACACGTCGAATGACCACTCCTCCTTGCAGAAAAGCAGCCTGTTCCCTTCTGCCTGCCTCTGCACCTGCCACCCTGGCTGGTCTGCTTCCGACGCTGGGCACAGCGGCAGGCTGCTGAGCATGAGGCCAGAATGGCCAACTCCCCACCAACTTCCCATTGCTTCTCCCACTCCTACAGGATTCAAAGCCACCTGGGGGAAGAGCCCCCTTTTTCAAAATGTGTTTATTTGAAAACATTCAACCCAAGCTGAATAGAAACCACAGAAATTACATTGACAAGTTTTAGTATTTGCCAAGAAAAATAAAGCCCTCAAGGAAATAAAAATCAAATCCCAAACCCAGTTAAAAAACAAAAAGAAAAATTTAAAAGAACAAAACAAAAAACCCAGGAACACAGCGATGGACCACAGGGCTGCGGCTGACAGAGGCTAGAGGGTCAGATGCACGTGGTTTGAGCCTCAGTTTACCGCTCACAATGGTGGGACTGGGGGTGAGATGCAGGGCAGGGGGAGGGGCAACTAGGAGGCTCAGGAGTTTAACAAAATCATATATATATATTATATATAACAAGTATGAAGTGGTACAGACACACCATGATGGTTAAACACAAAGATACATCCACAGAGGCCCCTGTCCCTCATGGCCCTCAGCCACCCACTCCTGGGGCAGGGACAGGAAGGGCCCGGGAGGGAGGGGAAGGGCAGGGCCTATGATGGAAGTTGCATAGTGAGATGGGGGTGGGTGGTGGCAAGGGAAATGACCAACGGGCCCTTCACTACCAACCTGGCCACACCAGGCTCCAGGGGTGGGTGAAGGAGAGAGCCCCCATCAGCTGGGTCTGGTGGACAGGGACTCACAGCTATTGTCCACTTGCCTAGCCCATCGAGGACCCAGAGGCTCCACTATGGGGTGACCCCTTAGGGCAGGGGGGGAAGTGGGGTGACACTCCCAGGTGTGAGGTGCCACAAGGGCAAGGTGGTCAGGACAGGGCACCAGAAACAGAACAGAAAGACACAATGACCCCTCCCCCTCCACGGACTGAGGTTTAGGTTTGAACTCCGATTTCCTTTTTTCTTCTCCAGCCTCATGAGGAAAGGAAGTCGGTAAGTCCAGACGGGTAGGCGGTGGGCAGGGTCCGAGGCACCCAGAGTCCTGGGCGGGGCCAAACCCCTGTGCTGTGTGTACAGTCCCAGTGAATCAACCGCTTGTGCTTCTAGGCAGGGGACCCGGCATTCACGCCTCCCTGGCCTGCAGCCAGGGCCCGATGGGAGGTCTCTGGCTGGCTCCCCAGTTGGGTCAGGCTCAGGATGGTCAGCCTGGGCGGTCAGCAGTGCCCCACGGGGCCCAGGACAGAGTCCACTATCACAGGTGTGGCCACGCCTGGAAGGCAGGGCTCTAGCTCTCTCCACCCAGGGTAAAAGCTGCCTCATGGAGAAGTAGTCACCCATTCTCCCTCTTGGTCCCAGACACCAGCACAAGGAAAAGGGGTCAAGGGGGGCTCAGCCGCAGAGGGAAAGGTGGGGGTCATTTCTGGGACAGGCAGCACCCACCACTCTGGGCTGTAAACCGCAGGCCCCAACCTGCCCCTGGCTACTGGGTTTGATTACAGACCAAAGCCTGCCCCCGGTTGCCTCCTCTGGATTGCCCAGGCAGGGCTGGCACTGACATGAGAAGCCCAAGCAAACATCGTACACTAAAACCAAAGCACCATCGGGAAGCTTGTTCCCACTTCACAGATAGGAAGACTGAAGCCAGCAGAGGCCTAGCTCAGTCCTGCAACCCAAGAACCAAGGCCTCCCTTGGCTGGCCCTGCCCAGGGAGGGGCCTCTACCCCCTGTGAGTGCCTACTGGCCACTACTTGGGTCCAGCACCTGTTGTGCTGGGAGTGAGGTTAGTGGTTAGTAGCAGAAAGGGCGGCACGAGCTGAGGGGGCATTCACAGCAAGCCTGGTGCCGCCCCCCGGAGAGATCCAGGGCACACTGCACCTGACCATCCTGGATGGAAATGGAACCAAGTTGGAAGCGGGGGTGGGGTGGGGGTGGGGGGAGTGCAGCCAACCTAGAAATGACAAATGTGGTTAGTGCAAAGAACAAGCCTCCGAGGTCACAAGGCTCAGGGTTGGGGGCGGGAGGGTGAATTTGGCACCAAGAACAGCCGGGCTATGGCCTCGGCAGCACAGGCAGGGTCAGAGGGCCAAGCATGGTCAGGCCAGGTCCACAGGGGCCGTAGGAGGAGACGGGTAAGGCTCTGGGAGCTGGCAGGGGGTCCAGGGTCCAGGCAGGTGCCAGAGAGTGAGAGAGAGGAAGAGAGTCAGGGATACCCAGTAGAGTCCAGCCTGAGGATCATTCTGTCCATGGCCGCCTGCCAGCTGGGAACAGAGGTGGAGAAGCTGGGTGGTCTTGCCTGCCACCCACCACTCCGGCAGTGGTGAGAAACCATGTGCAATGGTGGCTCGTGGGAACCTGTGACTAGAAATGGGTTCCAGAAGCCTATAGGATCTAGGAGAGGCTGAGAGAAGGGGTGCATGGCCAGAGGCAGGAAGGCCTGGGGGCTCAAGTGGGCACAGGGCAGTGAGTATGGCAGCCAAGTTGGGCGGGTGTGAGAGGGGAGTGTCAGTGATAGATCCCAACACAAGGGCATGGCTCTCACAGTCCCCAGAGCCAGGGCTGGGCCCAGGAATTGGAGACAGGCAAGCGAGCAAGGTCCCATAGCACCCCAGTGTCTGCACCCTGCGGGAAGGAAGAAGGTAGGGCTCCGGGCTGGTGCTGCGTGCAGGGATCCGGTGGAGACCCTCAGGGGGAGGGGCAGTGTGGTGCTGGTACAAGGGGTTGGCACGTGGGGGCCGTGCTGGCACATGGTCTAGTGCACACTGCTGCTGGAGTCAGGGCGCGGCTGGCTGGTGGCGAGGTATTTGGCTCTCATGCTGGATGTGTACTGGGGGAAAGAGACGAAGGGGTCAGTAGGAGCAACAGGCCTGAGGTCCTCAGTTCCCTGGGAGGCAGGACACAGGAGCACAAACAGAAGCAGCTGGCCCAGGGCTGGGACCCCAAGAGGACTGGCCTGGAGAGGGTACCCCGATTCCTCTCAATAAGCCTCCTCTCTCTGGTGCCAGAGTTCTGAGGTACCTGTGTCCAGGGGTCAGGCCTAGGCCATGTGAGGAGCTAACAGAAGAATCTAAAATGGTCAGGTTGGGCCCTCGCCCATGGTTCATCCCTATGGTAGTGGTTAGCCCAGGGACCACGCAGTACCTCCTTAGAAAAAATCCCCAGAACACTCCAATGGGCTCCTTGGGCCAGACCACATGGTGAAGGACCAGCTCCTCCCTGGGGCCCCTGACCACCCCCTGCCCCTGACAGTCAATCTCTGAACACCCTCGTCAAACTCACTGTGTACACACCCATGAGTGGGCATGTGCATGCATAAGTGTGTTAGTGTGCAGATGTGTGCAGGTATGTGCCTGTAAGTACATGTGGGTGTGGATATAGACAGGTGCATTTGAAGGCTTGCGTATATATGTGCATACATGTGAACAATGGTGCACATGTGAGGGTGTGTGAGTGGGCAGGCATGTACCTCAAGGATGGCCTCTCAGCCCTGCAGCACCCCAGGTGCAGAGAGAGAACAGCTGGTCCCTGAGAGTCCTCCCACAGCCCGGTGGGGAAGAAGGCTGCAAGGAGCTGAAGGGCAGCCGTGTGGGGCAGGACGTGGCAGGCTGTCATGGGGCCAGGCCATCCATGCACGGGAGGGGCAGGCAGGGCAGGTGGCCAGGCAGCCACAGTTTGGGCATCTGCTGTGGGGGACGGGTGGGAGCAGTTTGTGCCTGTCCACATACTCATCGACACGCAGCTCTCTGCACACACCTGTCCAGGTATACGTATCTACACACCTATCCACATGCACCGGCTGACACATACTTTATTGTACATACTTGTCCACACACACCTGCCCACACGCATACCTGTCAGTATGTACCTTTCCACATACACACTTACACACCTGTTGGCACGTATACCTGTTTATATGCACCTGCCTGTACATAGTTGTCTACATAGACACCTGCCCTCACCCACAACTATTAACATATACCTGCCAGCATACATCTAGGCATGCATACTTGTGCACATGCACACCTGTCCACACGAACACCTGTAAACATGCCCCTATCAGCATACATCTGTCCCCATGTACCCATCTACATACACACCTGTTCACTCACATAGCTGTCTACAACACCTGACCAAATGTACCTGCCTGCACAAACCTGATTGTACCTAGTTGTCCACATGCATACCTGTCCACACACACCTGTCTGCACGAGCTGGCATGCAGGGGCTTTGCCGCTCTCACTGCATCTGCTCTCGACCTCCCTGAGCCAAGATGTGGGGTGCAGGCACCCGCAGGGTCTGGGTGGGTGGTTTCCTTGTGGGGTGACTGCAGGGGCTGGGCACACACTGTTGGAGTGTTGAGGTCACTTGTAGCCATTGGCAAACAGCCTGGAGACTGGGCTGATGGACCAGGACAGTTGGGGAGCCTCAGGCCATGGGGGCCTTGGGGGATTAAGTAAGTGCAGGAGCCATGTGGCCATGGGCTTGAGCATTGTCCACTGGACTCGTCAGGCACAGTATGAGGCCAGCATGGCTCCTTGCTGCCAGGGTGAGGAGGGGGTGCAGGCAGCGGCAGGCCGTGCGGGGTGGGTGAGCCTGGGGGCGTCGGTACCTGTCGCTGGGGATGGTACAGCTACCACAGCGTTCGGGTACTGTCCGTGGGCTTAAACTGCCAGCCCGTGTGGCCGCCAGAGTCCAGGGCAGCCAGGTAGCACTAGGAGGGCCCAGGGTGGGAAGGGTGGTGGGGGGAGAGAGAGAGAGAGGGCACCTGAACACAGGCACACAGGGCAGGGCTGGCCGGCCTTGGGTCTGAGTGGTGACCAAGACCAGAAGGATATATGGCAAGTCAGCTGATGGCCTTCCACTTCAGGGGCTGCCCTGCTAGGGACCTCAGCCCCCAGCCTCTCCACATACTCCTCGATGGCACCACAGCGCTGTCCCCCTCAAGTGTGTTTCATATGTGTGTCTCCCCTGAGGGCCTGCTGTGACCCAGGACCTGCATGGACGTCAGGGAAGGAACTAGGAGAGTGAGGTTGCCACCTGGAACTCGAGGGGCCCAGGAGAGGTGTGGGGAGAGAGATGACAGGGGCTGTCCCAGAGCCCACAAGCCCCAAACCAGGCCAGCAGCACCACCTGAGATGAGTAATGAAAAGAAGTCTTATGGGGACTCAGCTCTCCGACTGCAAGGGGACCAGCCTGAGGCTGCTGGGAGGAGCCAGGTAAGCCCGGCCCAGGCCCCCAAAGACCCCATGAGGACAGCGCCTCACTGGGACAGAGGCCACTGAGCCCCCACTGTGCCACCTGGGAGGAGACACAGTGGGGTGGCCCCCACTGCCAGGCCAGGAACCCTCAGCCTATCCTCCATTCCTGAGACTTACTGAGGGTGGTGGGGATTCGCGTCCGATGAGGGGGGTGTTCTCACAGCGGGGATTCTGGAAGTTGGCATTCTGGTTCCTGCAGGTTGGGGAGGCAGAGTTGAGTGTCCCCAACACTGATATAGAGGGCAGGCACAGCACAAAGCTTCCTCAGAGGACCCCACCACCACCCTGTGGGCTGCTTGGGAGTAGGACAGGCACCCCAAGAACCCCAGGGACAGTGATGAAGGCCCAGAGCTGCCTGCCTCCCCACGCCCTGCCCACAACATGGCCAGGTTCTAGGGCCCAAGACACAGAGCCCCTGCCTGGCATCATCCCACCCCAACCCTCATCATCAGAAGGTTGAGCTGGGACACGAAGGAGCATTGTCAGACCCCTATACTTCTGACCGGTCCCCACTGCCCTATCAGCTTCCCAGAGCTGCCCTGCTGCATCCCAGCCTCTAGGGTGCCCTCTTCCCTCTAACTATCCACTCCACTCCATGCCCCCACCACTTTGCCCCTGCAGTAGCCACCCTGGCTCAGGGTTAAAGTGACCCCATGGTGCTCCCACCAGCCCGTAGCCCTCACATGTACTCGGTGACGGGTGCATTGCTGACGGTGTGGGCCGTGGCAGGGATACTGGTCTCACTGCCATAGCTGCTCCCACAGCTATACAGGCTGGGCATGTGCACACGATACAGGCTGTCGGGGGCCTGCCGTGGCCCTGGAGCTGTCTCCTCCTCCCCATCCTCGTCAGGGCCTCTGCAGGGAGGGATCCAGCATGGGTTCAGAGTCTGGGCACGCTAGGAACCTCAAGCATCAGCTTAAGAACAGCACACCTGGGTCCCAACCTGGCTCTGCCACGCTTTACTAGGGGACAGTTGGCTAGTCCCTGGCCTCTCTGCACGTCAGTTCCCCACTCTGTAAAGGGGTTTTAGGCCTGGATGATTCAGGTCCAAGGGGCTCACCTAAGCTGGGGCCTGCACGTGCTTATTCTCACCTGAAACCAGCAGGTGGGTGTCTGGGGCTTGTATACCCTTCTCCTGGCTCTGCAGGAGTCCAGGTTCCCCTATGGCCACCTGACCCCAGGCATCTGGTGATGAGGACACAACTCGGCTAGGCCCACTCCCCACTACTTTTCCATCTCACCAGGACTACCAGCACCCTTACATACAGGGGAGGGGGTCCTTAGTGTTCAATGGACCCTGAGAGGGCTCTCTTCTTACAATTTCATTTAAGAGTTTAGGAAACTGAGGCTCAGAGGAGTTAGAAACATCACACAGTGAGGGTGAAGCCAGGATTTGAATGCATTTTGTCTGGTTCCCAGGCTGTGCCCTCAGACAACTCTGGAGCCATTATCTCTACTGCCATCACTTCCACCATCATTACTGACAACACAATCCTCATCATTACGAATATCACCACCATCACCACCACCTCCCCATCATTACTGCCTATATGACCACGTTCATCACCACCATCACCACCATCACATCACCATCACCACCTTCATCATCCCACCACCATCACATCACCATCACCGCCTTCATCATCCCACCATCATCACATCACCAACACCGCCTTCATCATCACCACCATCACCACCATCACATCACCAACACCGCCTTCATCATCACCACCATCACATCACCAACACTGCCTTCATCATCCCACCATCACCACCACCACCGCCTTCATCATCCCACCATCACATCACCATCACCACTATCACATCACCATCACCGCCTTCATCATCCCAGCACCATCACCACCATCACATCACCAACACCACCTTCATCATCCCACCATCACATCACCAACACTGCCTTCATCATCCCACCATCACATCACCACCACCGCCTTCATCATCCCACCATCACATCACCATCACCACCTTCATCATCACCACCATCACATCACCATCACCGCCTTCATCATCACCACCAACATCCTCCCTATCACTATTGCTTATATAATTCCTTCATCACGACCATCATCCCATCATTCAATCATCATCATTACTGCTAGCATTGCAATTTCTACTATTATCATCACCTCTACCATCTCGGTCAACACTATCACCGCCACCATCCCCCATCACTACTGCCAACAAGACCACTATCATCACTATCACCATCATAACTTCTACCACTATTATCATTACCAGTTACCACCATCACCACCTGTTATCACCACCAGCAACGTATTACCATTAAAATCAACATCACGTCTTATCACCATCATTACCATCACCATCATTACTATCACCACCATCATTACCACCATCATCATCATTACCACCATCATCACTATCACTACTATCATTATCACTATCACCACCACCACATCACCATCATTATCACCATTGCTACCACCGCCATCACTACTGCAACTTAAATCATCTCCTGCATCACTACCTTCATCATCACCATTACCACTTCCACCACCATCACCACGTTTGTCATCACCATCTTCAATACCATCACCACCACCATCGCTACAACCATCAGGAGCATCATCACCACAGTCATTAACTGAAAACAGAGGAGAAATCCAAACAAAGGGAGGAAAGCTCAGCTCAGCTCCTTGCATTCCAGTTGAACCGACAAGCAGCAGCCACACTCTGAGCAGGAGGGAAGGTGGGTGAGTCTGGGGAATGTGCCATGGGGGCTCAAGCTACAGAAAGGATCTGGACAAGCCTCCGTCTTCCCCAGCAAGCACATCAAGGGCATAAGGCAAAGGCTGGAAGTCCAGGCAATGTGGAGGGAGTTGATCTCAACTACATTAATTTTTAGCCTCATTTTCTGAGCTACTCAGTTTCTGGAGTCAGGCATCCCTATACAACACATAATCCAGTACTTGCTGGGGACACTGAGGCAGTACCTCAACAGACCCCCGTACTTCAAAGAGCTAACCCCAATCCTGGCCACCCAGCTGGAGGCTGAGTCCCCTACACACCTGTACCCTGAGATGGGGAACACCAGCCTGGGAGGGGAGAATGGCTGGTCAGAGCCCTTAAGAGACGGGCACAAAGCCAGCTCTGGAAGGTGGAGACCCCAGCCATCACCTGTCTGCCCTAGACTCAGTATCCCCTGGGGATCAGTCTTTCATGGGACTGCTCCCCAGCATTCCCCCTAGGCCCCCAGAGTGTTCACACACAATGTTGTCAAGGAGGGCATGTCTGTACAGCTCAGGCCTCACCTTTTGGGCTGCCAGGTGTGTGGGACACTGCAGACGATGGAGCTGAACATGAGCGCCGTGATGAAGGAGAAGAGGGCCAGGTAGATGAGGCCTTCAACACCGTCATAGCAGAAGCCAGTCAGGGCCTGCACGTAGTCCTGCGATGGTGGGGATGGGGCAGGCACATGAGCCAGGTGGTGGGCCAGCTATCCCCTTGGTGGACCCTATTCCTCCTCACACGCAGACCCAGCAATCCCCTCAGCCCCCAGAACTCCTTCCTCCCTACATAGCACTTGCTCCCTCAGCCCCCAGCATCCCCTACAGCAGTGTCCCATCCCTCCCTGCAGTGTTCTCCTCAGCAGTTTCCCACCCTCCCCTCCCCTTCCCTCCCTTCCTCAACACACAGCACCCACCCCAGAGCCTCTCCCTCGGAACCCAGCATCTCTCCTACTACATAGCAGCCCCTCCTTCCCCACACAGCATCCCCAGTTCCCTACTACACAGTGATGGCCCCCACACAGCATCCGTTCCTACAGCTCCACATCCCCCTCACCACACAGCGCCCTCTCCCACCTTTTACACCACCAGCTTCCTCAGCACCTTAGCTTACCAGGTGCAGGCTCCGGCAGTCCACCAGGGCTGTGAGGTGCTGCAGGTTCACCTCCGTGCCATTCAGCACCTCCTGGACGCGGAGCAGGGGCTCCTGGTGGCAAGTGCCATCTGAGGTCAGCACCAGCCACCCCCATTCTGGGAGCCCCAGTCTCCATCCCACAACCCACCCATGGTCTCAGCACGGGCCCTGGGAAATGCAGAACCTCACAGCTGCCTGGAGAATGATGGATCAGGGCCTGCAAATGTGGGGTCCAGGGGGGTCTCAGACACGGGGAGGCAGGGTCCCTTGACTGGTGGTGGGAGCAACCACTCACAGCCACATGCCCAGTGATGGGGGCGGGGCTTCTGTTTATAAATCCTCTACTTTAGGGATGCGTGTTTGGGTGTTACTGTCTGTCTGTGCCCACATGTATATGTGTGTATGTATGTGTATGTCTATGTGTCTATATACAGACATCTGTTTATACTTCATGCATGAAAAACTAACTACAAAGAAGCCCTAAATGTGGACAGCGGTTCCCCTAAATCAGCTTTTCTCCCTGCATCAGACCCACCCTATATTTCCTACTGTAACCTATACAAAAATCTCTGTGCTCCCCCTTGATTGCAAAAGCCCACAGGGTGCCCATCCTCGCTACCACAGAAAAAGGGCACATGGGAAGGAACACATGGTACAGGCAGCAGACGTTCAGGTCATACCCACAGTAAAGCCCCCGCCACCCCAGTCTTCCCAGAACCCCTCAGGGGGCACAGCACCAGGAGAGTCTTGGAGCTATTTACCCCATTTTTTAATACAGTTTTGTGTTACTATGAAAATATTTTAAAAACAAAGTTCTTTTTGGTAACCTACCAAAAGTCTCCATGGGAAAGGAAGAGGGGGAAGAAGGGAGGCAAAAGGACGGTGGAAAAGGGAACAAACCCCAACTTCTAAATCCGCTCTGCTCTGCACCCTCACTCCTCTGAGCTGAGGAGGGGCTCCTGAACATATGTGTGCCCCCCATCCCCACATGATGCTCACCTTGGTGGCTGGGGACTCCTGAGGGACCGTCTTTAAGAGCTCAGCCACTGTGTCCTGCATCTCCACCAGCGCCTTGTGGCTGCCTGACAGCTTCTGCTCACACAGAAGTGCGTGATAGGGGGAGTACCAGGCCAGGGAGGGCAGCCTAGGGACGCCCAGGTAGTGACAGTAACGGTGGCCTCGTGTACACTGTCTACCCAATGGCACCTGGCTGCCCACACCCCCGACAGCGGGCCCTCTCCTGAACCCATGGTAATCTACAGCAGACAATAATCTTCAGGACCCCAGGAGGGACGCGATAATGGTGCGGTGACAGTCAATGGGCTAAATGGTATTCCCAGAAAGTGATCCAGACAACAACTCTGCAGAGCTGGCCTCAGGGATAAACCCCCACAACACACACCTGCTGAGGGTCCCACACCTGCCAAACAGATCTTCCAAGGGCAGCCCAAGAATGTGGGAACCACTAGAAGGCCCCCCAAAAGGCTGGCACCCAGGACAACAGGGTAGTAACTCAAGGGGCAGTTGGTGATACCAATACAGTTGTGCCCAGCTGGCCTGTGTCATGGCTGCTGGGGTCTGAGGAGGAAGCCTGGGCCAGTGGACGGGCCTCCCACACATGCAAACAAGGTGCTTCAGACTCTATGCTCCTCCCAGGGGACAAGCACAGCAGGGGGCAGAGGAGCCCTCTCCCCTCCCCTCCCCTCCGCCTTACCTGCTGGAAGGGGTTGGCGGCATAGGTGGAGCAGGCTAGGTAGTACTGCAAGATGTCTGCAGAGAGAGTGAGGGCAGCTGAGCCAGCGCCCATGTATGTACATGTGTGTGTGTGTGTGTGCAGGAGTGTGCCTGTGGGGGGTGGGGGGGCAGTAGAGGCATGGCCAGCTGTGTTTGAGTGCAGAGGCCCTAATCCTGGAGGCCCAAGTACACTCTCCCTAGCTGGGGACACCCACCTGGGCCAAGGCCCCCCACCCCATACCTTAGAACTGCACTCCCAGCTCACTCAGGGAGGACACAATACTCAGCCAGCTTTTTGTCCCAAGTTGGTGAGGCCACAGCCCCAACGCCACAAACTGGGAACCAGGGTGTGCAGTCTGTCTCCCCAAGCCAGGTAAGATTATTTTTCAAATTTGTACACCAGCGGTTAAAGCAGAGGCATTTATGCACAATTCTTACTTGCCAACTTTTCTGGGGAAACCTGGTGCTACAGGGGGCCCTTCCCTTTAACAGAATGCCCATCTGTGGAGCCAGCTCTGTGGCACATCGCAGAAATGGAAGGGGAAGAAAGGGCATGAGCTCATCACTCCAAGGGGTTTCTGCTCAGATCTGTGAGCCCTGGACCAGGCGTCCACTCCTGATGCCAACAAGCTCCCAGGGCCCCCACTCACTCACCCCCACTAAGCACCGAGTGTTCCTCCACCATCTTGGTGACGAAGGTATCAGGATCTACACAGAAGTCACTGGAGCCCTGGGGGGCCAGGTAAAAAAAAAAAAGGGGTAACATAGGAAGGTTAGAGGAAGCTACACACCTGCCCCTCAGCTTACAGGGGAACCAACACCCCTGGAGCTGCTATCGGTTTATGGAGGCAAAATGGCTATCTCAGGGGGTCCCAGTAACTTGTTGGGCATGCCCATGCCTCCTGGGATGATAGTGGGAGGGGAGAGGAGTAGGCTTCCTGCGCCCTACCACCTTGCCCAGCACACAGTTGGCCCTCTGTCACTCACCACCGACACAGCTAGCTCCAAGCCCAGGGAGGCCCAGCTGATGATGAGGGCCAGTACCCCCAGCAGGCAAACCCTTGGGACAGAGAGAGTGGTCAGCACCCCAGGCCAAGGACAACCTACCACAGGCTGCAGGATGGGGTAGCTGGGGCCCAGGGCCCAGCCCTGGGGTCTGGCCTTGGCATGGGGCAGAACAATGACTCTCCCACGCAGTGAGCTCAGCTCACCCCTGCCCAAGTCCCTTCTCAGCAGATAGCTGTTTGCACAGCCCAGCTTCATTCTGAAGAAGGGGTCTCAAGCAGACCAGGTTCAGCCCCACCTGGCCCCTGCCTGGCCAGGTGCTGCGGTCTCTCACTCAGGCACCACACTCAGACCCCAGGCTACACCTTTCGTCCGTGTCTGTTCTACACACACACACACACACACACACACACACACACACACAGACCTGCCGGATGCCCACCTGCCCTGCCCTGCCCTGCCCTCCCCAGAGACCATGGCCTCCTGACCCATGAGCACTCTTCGTATTCATCCCAGTGCCTGGTCCAGGTGGGCCTAGGATGAAGTGGTTCAAATGTGCTCTGAGGAGTCAACCCCACAATGTGGAACCACCTCTCTGCACTCCCCGAAAGCTGCTGTTTCCTACATCTCCCAGACAGGGAACCCAAGGGTGGTAGTCTCCCCTTTGTGACCTGGGAGAGAAGCAGATGGGAAATAAGGGCAGGTTGGCCCCATCACCAGGTCTGCCTGGCAAGGTCATGGGAGTAGTCCCAGAATAGGACCTTGTCCCCAGGAAGCCCCACCTGGGGCAGACCAGCAGCTGAGCAGGGGAGCATCCCACCCCAAGACTGACCCGACCAGGGTGCCCTTGGAGCTCCGGATGAGCCCCACCAGCACCAGGAGGCAGATGATCACATCCAGCAGGAGCAGGCCCAGATATCCCAGCCACCTGTGGGAACACGGGGGTGTGAATGGGGCCCAGCCACCTGGAGGAGGGATTCTGTGGGGATATGGGTGGGCCTGGGACATGGGCTGGGTTTTGAGTAGAGCCAGGCATCTGTGGGGACACAGAAGTGTGGGCAGGTGCCTGTCACCTACTGGAATTCTGAAGGGGGTGGGTGGCTACATGGGATGTGGGCAGGTAAGGAAGTCCAGCTACCTGCAGGGACACGGGGAATGCAGTCAGACAGGCTGGGACCAGGAGGGGGACTGGAAGACAGCTTTGGGATATGGGGACTGGGTCTGAATATGGGGCCACCCCTTGTGACAAACTGGACTACAAGGGTGGTTGTAACTGGGGTGTGGTGGGGGCAGCAGGCTGCCCCACCTGTACCAGTCGTAGAGGTCTACCAGTTCAGCCAGCCCCTCCAGCGACACGGCTGGGTTCCTCCAGAATGGGATGGCCACCGTGTAGCCCAGCAGCGTCCCAAGGAGCCCCTGAAGACGTTGCACAGCCCTCAGGGGCTCGGACCGCCCAGCCAGCTGTCGCTCCAGGACCTGCAGATTGGGATCCGCTGTGTGGTTCAAAGCCGCTGCCGTGTCCCACACCTGCGAGGGGATAGTGGGTGAGGAGGCAGCCCAGGCATCCTTCACAGGTCCCTGTACATGTCCCCTACCCCAGACTCTCCTCCCCCTACAGACATCTGGGCGCATCGGGCACCCCACTCACGCGATCCTGGACCCCGGACACTGTGCGGTTGGCGTGGCGCAGCGAGTAAGTGGCCCGGTGGACTCCATCACTTGTCTCCCCGTTGCCGTAGAAGCCCACGGCGATGCCGGCGCTTGGGGGTGGGGGGTGGACAGGTGAGCTTCTGTCTGGGGGCCCATTTAGGCGGCAGGGTAAGTGGGGGCCTACAGGAGTCCTGGGGAGGCCCGCCCCCCTGAGGAACCATCGGCCAGCTAGAGGAGCCCCAACTATCTGTGGGACCCGCGGGTGGTGGGGATGATGTGACCCACGTGGGCTGGAGTCTGCAGTAGTTAGCTGGAGAGGCCCCCCGACACTGACACCCCAGCTCCGCCCCCGCCCTCTTCCGCGCCTGCGCTCACCTGCACACCAGCGTGGCAATGATGACGCACCAGGCAGTGCAGCAGCAGTCGGCGTCCAGGTGCTCGTCGTTCTTGCGTCGTCTGCAGCACAGCCAGAAGGAGTAGAAGAGGAGGAAGAGGAGGTCCAGGGCGAGGCAGGCCACCGCGGCTGCCCCCAGCAACAGCAGCGCCTACGAACCAAGGAGCGGGCTGCAGCAGGGGGCCTACGAGGAGCGTCCATTCATCCGTGACCCAGCTGCCCTGGCTGCTCTCCTCCCTCTGGGGGGATGGAGGCCGAGGTCCCGGGTACTTGGCCAGAGGCCCGGCATCATGACAGCAGGGTCCTCAAGTCAAGGAAGGGTGGAGCCCCTCCTAGGACAGGAAGGGGGTGGGCAATGGGCCTAAGAGTTCCCCGTTACCCCGAGGAGGGGCATTAGGACTCCAGTTCCTTTACACGGCCACGTGGTGTGATTTCCTAGTGCCTCAATTTCTCATTAGTTTAAAGAGGGCAATGCTACTCCCCACTCCCAAGGTCGGCTCAGATTCCCAGTAATCCTCGAGATGCTGGCCTCTGGGAGGGGTTGGCAGCCCGAGGTCCCCACCCCTCCAGCCTTGCCCCCATTACCAAGTCCAAGGCAGAGGAAGGGGGAGGCGGGTTCCCAAGCCCACAGGCAGAAGGAACTAGGACCAGGCCAGGGGGCCCAATTTGAAATGCTGAAGATTTAGGGGCTGGGGAGAAAAATGGGAAGCCTGCTAGTGGTTGAATCCCCTTAGCCATTCCTTGCAGCTGCTGCAGGGGTATAACCAGGCCAAGCATGCATGTCCGGGTGTTGTTTTCACCCATTCCTGGCCCATCCTGCCCAACTGCTATCTGCGGAGCTGTCTTCATGGTGGAACCCTACCACACAGGATAAAGGGGAGGCCGGCCTCCATTTAGAGTCCCTTCAGAGGTAACCCTGGGACCACACCACTAATGCCATGCACCCATACCCACACATCACTGCCAGGTCAGCCCCCTAGGCCTCAGGAGATCTTTGAGGTCAGCGCCCACCCACCACAAGACAGCCCCAGCACCTGCTGCCCCCACACTGCATCCTACAGTTTGCCATACAAGGAGATTCTACCTCATTTCACAGCTTCAGGAAGCCTTGTCCACATGGGGGGTAGGGAGCCAGCTCAGAACCTCATCACCCTCCTGCTGGTCAGGATGGGGTGCAGACCTACCTACGTGCCCCAATCAGGGGGGTATCAAACCTGGTGGTATGTGACACCCCAAGTACCCCTTTCCTCTGCTGACCCTGAATACCCCTATGCAATCCATGCCTAAACCCAGGGTGCCTAGCTCTGAGCCTGCAGCCATCCATCATTGGAGGCAGAAGGTCCCATCCCCTCCCCCTCCCTGTGGGATTGAGGCTCAGCCTCCTTCAGCAGCTGAGCGCCCCCACCCCCCCACAACCAGGGCTGTCTCCCAGGAGACAGTTGCCAGGTTGCCAGGCGTGGGGAGGAGGAAACTCCTGGCCCTCCCAGGAGTCCTCTCCAGCCCAGCCCAGCCCTTTAAGACCAACCAGGGCCTGTGAGCCCAGCTAGCATGGGCAGAGGAGCAAACCTTCAAGGTCTGCAGACTCAAGGGCTGGGCCTCTTCTACCCTGCAGGGGACAATGTGGGGGGCCCTCAGGGTATGCCTCAGTCCCCAGCAGCTGCTCCCCACTAGCAGCACAGGCTTGCTGCCTGCCCCCCACTGTCACAGGTCCTGATATTCTTGATCCCCAGCTAAGAGAGTAGGCCAGTCCCAGACTTCCTAAAGCATCCAGGGTACCCAAGAACCATAGGGGAACCCCAAGGCCCAGACAGGGGAATGGAGTGGCCCTAGCAGAAGGTCTTTGGGTGGGACCCGGGGGCTGACTTTGCATAGTAGGTCCTAAACACAACACTAGTGGGTTCTCCATGCCTGCCCTCCCAGGCACAGCTGCAGTGGGGGGGAGAGAAAGGCAAAGGGAGAGGATTGCAGGGCAGGTAATGATGCAAACTGTGGGGGCAGCAGGCACCAAAAGTGATTTCTAAAACAGTACGTCCTGGGTCCCCCCCACCTCACCTATAGCAGCCCCTCCCAAGCCCAGCCCAGCCTGAGGAGCCTTAAAATACTTCCAGACACACACCCCGACTTAGACATCTCCAGGGCCTCCTAATCCACCCCACCCAGTTCTGCAGGCCTGGCTCCCCACTGACTGGTACTCCGGCTTCAGGCCCAGCCCCCTAGCTAAAGAGACCCTCAGTCCCCAGCACTTCTGTAGAGCACTGACCACATGGGAATATGCACTAGTCTGGGGGTGTCCCGCCCAGTGCCCAGACTGTTGTGGGAGTAGTGAAGATCAGCCACTTCCACCTGCAGATGAAGAGCACCAGCAGCCAGACAAAACCCCAAAACCGGGGACCCAGGGATGCTAGCATTGGAGGAGTGAGGGGCAGTAGATGGGATCTAGGAAGCCTACTATTAGCCGACAAACTGGGGGTACTCCTGGCATGCAGAGAGGGTGGTGCCAACAGCAGGGTCCAGCTGGGCTCCCTGTCCTTGTCTGTGGAGTGTTCCTGGCTGCTGGAGGGCTGACAGAGGGGGTTGGTCAGTGCAAAAGTTGGTATTACTACACCAAACCCACTGCCTTCAAGCCGATTCCCACATGCAGAATACCCACTTGGGCTCTGACACTGTCAGTCTGTATGGGAACAGCCAGCCTCATCTTTCTGCTGCCGAGCAACACATGGGTTTGAACTGCTGCTTTTGAGTTAGCTGCGCAACACTTAGCCCACAGTGCCACAGGGCTCCTTAATAAATATGATACGGGAGGAAATATGAGGCATGAAAGGAAAGGGAAAGTGGGGTGGACTGGGGAGTGGGGTAGGGGCCAGGATGGGTCTGTCCCGAGAAAAGAGGTCAGGCACTCAGCTGTGACCAGCTGAAGCAGGAGTACAGACAGTACTGACCAGTGCAAATCACACTGAGATGCACAGCCCTCAGCAAGAGGGCCACTTCCTGAAAGTTTCAGGGCCAACCTCAGCTGGCTGCTCTGGGGAAGTAGGAGGGGAGGAGCCACTTCTACTTTGGTTGGGTCTTCTTTTTGGAGCTTTGATTTAATCATGAACACAACACACTGCCTTGGAGTCTTGGTGTGGCACTGTAGGATAAGCACTGGACTACAAGGTCAAAGGTTCAAACCCACCAGCCACACCTCAGAAACTCTATACAGGGTTACTATGAGTTGGACCTTAGCAACAGCAACACATACACATTAAAAAGCAAAACTCTCTCTGGAAGCCTGGGTGTTGGGGGATGTGCTGGGCAGGAGGCTTTGGTGCACTTCGGGGTTGGCCAGACCTGCTGCTCTCTCTGGTGGGTTTCTTTCCCAATAAAGTTGGGGGACAGGGTGACTATTCTCCTACCACCCAGGGCTGTCAGAGGAGAAGAGGGTACCAAGGGACACCTTGGGCAGCACTGGCCTCATCTCAGAGCCTGAGAGGCCTGAGTTGCTCAAACTCCACAGTCCCCCATCCCACTCTACCAGAGAGGGGTTTGCCTGCTCGGCAGGGAGCCAATGCACTGGGCCCGGAGCTGCTGGCCTTGATCCGCTGACTGCCCTGCTCAGGCCTGTTTTCCTTCATTGAATAAGGAGACAGATTCAGTGAGCTAACGCGTGCAAAGTGAGAGCTTCTGGGTCCAGCAGTGTCACTAATCTGGAAGGATGGGCATGGGTGGGGAGATAGCAGTGGGAGGAGCCAGAGCAGCATCTGTGGCCAGGGTCTCCCCAGCAGTCTGCAGTGAGTGCTGGAGGCTGGGAGGGGAGGGGAAGGGACCCATCCACCAGGAGCTAATGCATACACAGGCACCATCTACCCCAGCACCTCACCTCTCTGTTGTTGTTGTTAAGTGCTGTCGAGTGAGTTCCAACCCATAGTGACCCTAAACAGGGTTTCCAAGGCTGTAAATCTTTACGGGAGCAGAAAACCTCATCTTTCTCCTGCGGAGCAGCTGATAGTTTTGAACTGCTGACCTTGTGGTTCGCAGCCCGATTCGTAACCACTACGCTACTAGAGCACCTCTCTGTAGAGCAGGACAACTCTCATCTCAGCCCAGGGTAAGTCCTGGAGGGTGAGGACCTGTGCTGGAGCTCTGACGAGGGAACAAGTCAAGGGCAGATGTCACTTGAGCCCATGGGGCAAATTGTGACCCAGTCACCCTGCAAGGCAGCTTCCTCCACTATCAGAAGCCCCACCCAACTGAGGGCAGAAGTGCCACATAAGAAGCCCTTCACTTCTGTGAGTGCCTTCTCCCTGAGACTAACCCCTAAAGTCATTGTTGAGCCTAAGAATCATTGTGCTCAGGAAACTCAAGTCCCCCTGCTCCACCCTGGCTCTTGCTGGAGAAGCCGGGCAGCCAAGCTCCAGGGTCAGCTCTCAGCCACAGGTGGAAGCTGACACGTTTACCCATTCCGCAAATGAGAATGCTGAGGCTCATAGGGGTCCAGCTCCAGGGCTGTGGGAAGAACGGCTGTGTTCTGAGTGTGCTGGGTCAGGCTGAGGGGTATCACACACCCTGGGCAGGGAATCCTCGCCCCAGGACAGCCAATATCCACTCCCGCTCCTGGGACCCATTTAGAAGGTGCATGGGAACTGTCGGATCAGCATCTAGTGCTGATCACATGGAACTTTCCACTGTGGGTCAGTCGAGGCAAGGGGCCTAGAACCTCCCTGCTGGGGTTCGCAGCCTTCACCCTATTCTGCATGCTGCCCTGGCAGTCCCCCAGGCCCTAGACTGCTTTCTCAGAGGAACCCCTGCCCCTCCAGCCAGACTGTCCTCCTGTGGCCTGAGGCCTCCCCTCCTCCCTCCAAAGCCTCCCCAAATGACAGCTGGGGCTGAAGGGCTGAGCTCCTGCCCTGAGTTCTCCTCCTGCCTAGCTGAGGTGGGGGTGGCTCTTGGGGTGGGCACAACACAGGGACCCCTGTGTCTGCAACACTTCCTCCTTTCAAGGAGTGTTCATGATCCCCCAACAGGTGTGCGGGTCCCTCTGCGAACACCCCACCTATGGCCACACAGAGGAAAGCTGGGATCACGAGGGGCACAGGGGCTGACCTCCCACAGGGACATGACAAAGACCAAGAGCAGCTCAAAGGTCCCTCTGTGTCTGGGGACCACATTGGGAGGGGACTAAGGCCTCTGGGTGGAGTGGACAGAGAGCAGGGGATGGGACAAAAGGTTCCTCCCTCGCTCTGGGAGCTTTCTAGTCCAGTTTGCTACCTGCCGGAGGCTTCTACTTCTGCAGATCTCATGGAGGAGAAAGGATGAGGGAAGATGTGGGTATATGGGAGGATGTGGGGGGCTGGTTAGGGTGCTCCCAGGCCTGCAGGGGGCTCTGGTCCCACGTACACTACTCTGGCTAGAGTCTGGGCCTGGAATAAGGAAATGGGTAGAGACAGAGCAGAAGGGAGGAGGTACCACCTCATCTTATCCCCAGGAGATCCCCCAAGCATACACATGGAAACTGAGGCTGGGCAGGAGGCCAGGGTCACACACAGAGGACAGGGCTGCCTGTCTTGGGGTAGGTTCCAGAAAGGGCCCCTCCTGTTCTGGGTCCAACTGCAGAGTGCAGCGCTGAGCCGGGCTGGCCCCATTCTCAGGGACGCGGGCCAGAAATTAAAAACACATTCTCCCTACAGCAGCCTTGGGTCTCAGGGATTCCGCTCGCCTGGATCCTAGATCCACCCATGCACTCCCCTCCTGTACCCACGTGACACGCACCCCAAGACTGCCTGGGCCCTCTAGGAATCACCCAGAAAGGGGCACAAAAGGAAGTTCAATTCTTCCTCTCAGGAGAGGTAGTGGTCCTACAGCCCCGGGGGCTGTGCTCAGGGACATGGGGAGACACATAGGGCTCTAGCCCCACTCAGGTGGGGAAGCAGGGGCCTAGATAATGTCTCCAGCATGTGGCCCAATGCCAACACTGAACATACTGCTTTTCCTGAAGTTTATTTGCATGTGCCTCAGTCCCTGTTGGAAGTCACCCATGGGGCATGGCCCACCCCTATGCTCTGGGTCAGGGTTGGACTGGACCCCAGAACTGAGGCTTGTCCCCTGCATGAGGTCCAGGACCCAGCACAGGGAAGGGAGGTGTCAAGGTATAGTGGGCAAGATGGGCTGAGCACCAGTCCCTTCTCAGCAGCAGAAGGGCATGCCCCAAGCAGCCCAGCTTCCTCCACGCCCCTCAGCCAACACAGTCCTACCTACAGGACCATGTGGAACCCCCACTCCCTGGCACATTGCCCTCTCCGCCCATCTGTGGGAGCCTAAGTGGGGCACACACCTGTGCTTGCAGGTATGTATGCATATACGTGTGTGCATGTGCACAAGTCCATCCAGTACACAAGCAGCACAGGTGGCCTCACTTCACAAGCCCCTGTCTCCAAGGGCCACCCAGAACCCATGAGAGTCACAGGGAGGATGTGGGATGAGTGATGTTGCACTGAAGGGATTACAATCATTGAGATGAAATGAAGTGCTGACTGCAAAACTGACGGTCTGCTCTGTAAACCTTCACTCAATTCACAATAAAAAGTTCAAAACACGCAAAAAGAAGAAGCAAAGTTGGCTCAGCACAGCCTGTCCGCCAGGCAAGGTAGGAGGCATAACCCACCCCAGGCCTCATCCATGGGAAGAGCCCGCTTAGGTGGACTGTCACCAAGAGGGTACCCCTTCTTGGGACCCCAGAACTGGACAAGCTCCAAGAAGTTGGGCCCATCCCCTGCCTGCATGGCTCCCTGCTCTAGGTTACACCTGAGTGGTCAGGGGTCTCTCCCCAGCCCTTTCCAGGATCGAGAGGGGTCCCATGAGGCCCCTGAGTGAGGATAACCTGGGCGGTGAGTACGTGGCACTGCTGCGATCCTCCCTGGGGTCCTCCCATACCCCCTGCCCGTCCCCACCCCCTACTGCCACATGCCCCACCCTTAGTGGCTGATGAGACACTTCTCATACCAGCCACCCATCCCTGGAGCAAGTTCACCTCCTCTTCTAAATCTGAGGCCCCTGCAGAATAGGCTGTGGGGAGAACTGAGGGAAATGGGGGGCAGATTCTGGGCCTGCCTCCTCCAAACCTCTCTGAATCAGCCTGAATCCCCCACCTACTTCCTTCCGGCTCACAGAGGCTGCCTGGACCACTGGCCTCAGTTCCTGCTTCTGTAAAACAGGAGCTTCTCTATACAATGATGCCCACCTCACAGCTCCCCACCCCACTGCCCCCAATCCAAAAACTGCATCAGAAACCAACAGAATCACCTCCATGCACTAAGAGCACCAGAGGAAAAAGAGGAGTCAGGAATCCACGGAGGAGATGGGCTAGGTGTCCAATCACCTCCATGAACAACTGCCTCCTTTTCCATGACACCAGAACTGGATGGTGCCCAGGTACCATGACTGAACATTCAGATTTTTAAAAATCCTACAGCAGAATCCTGATCAAAAGGGGGAGAAGTGTGGAACAGAAAATAAAATTCTCATGGAATTCAGACTTTCTGGAACCATTGAGTTCAGATGAACCCTGACGCTATTACCCTAATAGAACCTTCTAATAACTTCTAATAACTTCCTAATAGAACCTTCAATCCTTAAACTGAAACTATGCCCCCACTCCGAAAGTCATTGTTGAGCCTAAGAATCTTTTAGCCTAATTAGAGAAGAATTATGCTTTATACTCTTAAAGAACTATTTATAAGTATACATTGGCTTATTGCACTTTGCTTTATTGTACTACGCAGATACTGTGTTTTACAAATAAAAGGTTTGTGGTAATCCTACATCGAAGCAAATCTATCGCACAATTTTTCCAACATTGTGTGTTTACTTCGTGTCTCTGTGTCCCGTGCTGGTCATTCTCGCAATGTTTTCAACTCTTTTCATCATGCCACCGTGCACTTCACAGACAACAATCTAGTGTCAAGATCACTTTTATTTGTGCTGGGATACCTCAAAATGCATGTGGTTCCCTTGATTCTGATGCTCACATTATTGTACTGGTCTGGAAGCAAATCAGAATGTGTCCGAGGTCTGCCTGTGTGTGTGATAAATTTGGCAACAGCAACTCAATGTTTAGCAAAGGTTGTTGAGGAAGGTGACTGCTTGAATGTCACCAACGTCACTGAATTGTACATGTGGAAATTGCTGACGTGCTGGATGTTTTGCTGTGTATCTTTTCACCAAATAAAGGAATGAAACAAACAGCATTTGCCTGTTTGGCAGAGAGGCTGTGGGACCCGGGTCAGAGCTACAGATTGACCCATCTCTCAGTTCCAGAACTTGACCAAGAGCCCCTGACCAGGTTCAAAACATCTGCTGCCCTCTCCCCACATAGCCCTTGGACAGAACAATACAGGTTTTCTGTCACTTGCAACCTCAGAATCCTGACTGGGGCTCTGGACAGGTATCAAGAACCCAAGGATCCCACATGATAAGCAACCTAATTTTAAAACAGGCAAAGTTTCAAACAGACATTTCTCCACAGAAGATCTTCAAAGAACCAAAAGTACATGAGAAGATGCCCCTGCTGTTAGTCATTAAGAAATGCAAGTTAAAACCACAGAGACACTACTCACCCTGACTAGGGTGGCTATCAGCAGAAAACCGGAAAACAGGAAGTGCTGATGAGGAATTGAAGAAACTGAAACCCTTGGGCATTGCTAGAGAGGGTGGAAAATGGCGCAGTCACTATGGAAAGCAGTGTGGAGGTTCCATCAAATGCTTGCAAATGTTTTGTTCTATGTATTTTATATTTATGTGTTGTATAGACATATGTTACATATATTTTACCACAATTAAAAACAACAGTTGACCATAGTATTATGATTCATCAATTCCACTCCTGGGTATCAATCTAAGAGACTTGAAAGCAGGGACATATCCAATAGATACACAAACACCAATGTTTACTGTAGCACAATTCACAACAACCCAATGGTAGATACATCCCAAGTGCCCATCAGCAGGTGAATGGATTAACAAGATCTGGTCCATTCTGATCTCAGCCACAAAGAGAGAAACATGCTATGACATGGATGAACCTTGAACACATCCTGCTGAGTGAGGTAAGCCAGACACCAAAGGTCAAATACTACTATATGCCCTCGCTTACCGGCAAATGCAGGAAACAGAATAGAAAGTAAGTGGTTACCTGGAGCAGGTGGGGTCAGGGGAGATGGAGAGCTGTTGTTTAAGTGGGGGTGCTGAGTTCTGTGAAAGGTGACAAACAAAATTTGGAAATGGATAGAGATGGTGTGGCGCTGTGGGTTAATGCGCTGCACTGCAAAGTTCGTTTGATATATGTACGGTTGGTGGTTCAAGCTCACCAACCACTCCTCAGAAGCTCTATACAGTCGCTATGGGTGGGAACCAACTCCATAGCACTTAACAACAAGTATCTGCAACACACAGTGACTGGGATTTGTGTCACTGAATCCTATGTATAAAAATGGTCAAAATGGCAAATGTTTTATATATTTTAACATAATTATCAAAAGGAAATAAAAGACAAAAGACATAACCCTAAATACATGATGTCTAAAAAGTAGGTGTCCCAAATGGTTCTTGTTTTAGCGACACCTGCCCTCCAGGTACACTTGCATGGACAAAATCTCATTGCTGGGACCTGCTCTGGAGTCTTGCTCTTTCCCATTTCCTAAACATTCTGTGATTGGGTATTAATCCGGAAATGACAAGACAGGAGATGCACACTATTCGTTAAAAGCCTACTTCCTGCCATTCTATGAGGAGAACGGGACCAGTCCCAACCCCAGCACCTGGACTGTGATGTGGCTCTGTGAGTCAGGGCCCGACTCTGCTGGAATACCACACAGTCCAGAGCTCAAATCCCCTCCCAATGGCCATCCAGACTTGATGTGCATACCACTAGGCTCAGGGAGCTCACCACCACCTGAGGCACAACATTCCCATGCACAGTTCCTCCCTTAGTTTGGGCTGAGGCTGCATCTCTGGGACGCAGGCTTCTCTCTGCTTCTGGGCCTGTGCACATGTTGTTCCCTCTCCATGGAATACCCTTCCCCGGGAGTCTGCACAGCTACCTCTCTCTTACCATGTGCCTGGAGCCAACCCCTCAGAGCAGGGAACCCCAGGAACCCTATCCACAGTGAGACCTGCCCAACCAGAAAATCAGGATCCACACTACCTGGACAGCAGGTCCCAGCTCAGTTGTGTGACTACCAGTGACCCCCATACCCCTTCCCTGAAGAGTAAGGTGCTTCTGAGCGCCCCTACCTACCTACTTCATGAGGGTAAGACCCTAGAGGCTCCAGCAGAGGCAGGGTTGGGGCTCACAGCATGCTGGGGATGGCCCAGCCCCCTCACAAGACCCTGAGTTAGGATGCTGAGAGTCTGGGAGCAGGGTGGTCCCTGTGTTAGGCAGGCATGGGGGACAGGGCGGAGCACCAAAGCTCCTCTCCCACCCACCCCCACAGCACCCACCTCACCGGCCCCCTTCTTGGAGTCTGTTTATTCAGAAAATGTCACGGGGTCCCCAAGAAATGAGGTCCCTAAAGAGCGGGATGCAGTATGGGGAATTCTCCACTAGGGGAGAGACCTTGGGGATATACATGGTGGCCCAGTAGCTTCCGTCCCCAACACATCTTAACCCTGTGGGATGGAGATACTCACCACACTCAGGCAGAAGCTGCGAGACTCAGTGTGGGCCCAGCAGGGGCTTGGCAAACAGGGAAAGAGGGGAGCAGAAGGGCAACTGAGGGTTCATTAGAGCAAGGGGCATCCAGTGCCCGTGACCTAGCTCCATGCTTGGGAGGCCTGATGGGGGTAGGCATGTCCAGGCTGGACTCCCAGGAGTTCACACTCCCAGCCACCCCACCCTGCCCAGGACAACTTCCAACACCACAGACGGTGCTCCCCCCACTCAGCCTCCCTGGAAAGTGCCTCCCAGCCCCAGCCCAGGCTTTGGTTCCTGGTGGGGCAGGAACAAGAGGCCTGAAGCAGGATTATGCTCTGCTCTTTTCACCCAACTCAGAGCCTCAGTTTGCTATTCTGTACAATGGCCACCATTATCTCCATCTCTGAAGGCCTAACACAGAGCTGCTGGGCCAAGGAGTCCCCAGGGGGCCTTACCAACAGCTGTGGGGGTAAGAGGTAACAAGGGATGAAGGCAGATCCCCCATGTGCCTGCCCAGCTCCAGACCCACCTCCCTGTGTAAGGCCCATGGGGTAGGTGGGGGAGCTGCCAGACCCCTGAGACTAGGTAGGCCAGGACACAAAGGGGTCCTTGGAAGGGCAAGGGGCCAGGTGTACCTCAACCTGTTTAGGAATGGGGAGTGCTTGCTACACCACAGGAGTGAGGTGAGGGAAGGAAAGGACTCCTTACCACAGCCCAGACTCCCTCACCTCTATCTTACATGGGCATCTAGAAGAACACTGCCCCCCACAGAACACTGCAAAGGCAACCCCAGCCTTAGAGGAAGCGGTGTAGTGACACAGGCCCAGAGAGGCTGCACACATGTCCTGGGATGCCCAGCAAGAGGATAGGCACACCAGGCCTGGCTTCCCCTTACTGCTGCTGCTGCTGCTCCTTGGAGCAGAGGCGGCTGGGATGGAGATGGGATGGTTTCCACACTGTGAATTATTCAGCGGTTAACACAAGAGACCGGGCTGAGTCAGAGTCTCCCACGGACACCAGGGCACCTTCACGACCCCTTCCTTCACTCCCCCACCACATATCCGGAATTCCAGCCAAGGCTGCAGTGAGAGTACCCCTGAAAGCCGAGGGGAAGGTAGTATACACAAGGAGGAAGCTCTGAGCTCACTTGGAGCCTTGCGATGCACTGAAAGGACAACTTTGAAAGGTAAATCAGCCCACCTCTTCACCTCCCAGAATGACAACCCACTTCTAGGTTCCTGGTGTGCATGAGTGGGGGGGTCCAAGACACTCCATACTAACCAGCCCCAAGTCCTGAGCTAGAACGTGGGAGTCTGCTTTTTATAGCCCTTCCCCTTCTTCCCAGCTCCCAGGTCTCTGGGCAAGCCCGGGCCAATCCCAAGGCCCCTTTTTCATCTGCTTAGAAACTAGGGAACCTGAGCAGCAGGTAAGCAACCCTGCAGAGCATACATCCACCCCCGCTCCCCATCCTTCACTTCCGGTCCTTTCCCTGGGTGGGGGAGGCCACAGAGCTCAAAGCCTATGGAATTGTGGATGTACAAGTCCAGTACCATGCCAGCCCAGCACACCTGGGTTTCTGCAGAAACAGCTCAAAGGGGACCCAGGGGGACTTGGGCCAGAAGGCACCCCAGACCACGGGGCAGGAAAGAAAGGCCCACAGCTGCCAGAACCCTGCCTGGACACCAGGGCCAGTGGATCCATCACAGGGGTAGCGGTACCTTGGCAGGCAGCCAGGCCCTGGAGGCTCAGCCAGCTCAGTGTCTCCCCAATCCCACAGCCCAGCCCAAGGCCCACCTGTCCCAGGACTCTGGAAGCCTGGACTCAGTGGTGTCACCACATGGACAAACTGCAGATCCCACAGGCTGACTACAGAGCGGTGGTCATTACCAACTAGGAGGGCTGGCATTGACCCAGGTCACTCAGCTACCAACAGCCCAGCAATGGGATTCCCTGGGTCCCTGGGGTGAGCATCCAGGATGGAGAGGGGCCAGGTGGAATTGACAGCTGGTATGAGGGGAGGGGATCCACAGAACCCCAGATGGGGGGCTGGATCAGGGCCCAGATGAGGACTGGAGACTGGAGGGAGGAGGGGTCAGGACCATGATCTTTAGGGAGGGGACCTGTCTCTGGGGAGGATATTGTGATCCTCAGAGGAGAGGAGGGAGAACTATAAAACCAGAACCCTCAAGTAGGGGGATCAGGATCCGCAGGGAGAAGGGATACATGACCCCCGGGGAGGAGAGGGTGTATTGACCCTCCAGAAGGAGAGGGTGCAGGGACCCCAGGGAGGAGGGGGTATACTGACTCCCGGGGAGGAGGGGTGTGTGACCCCAGGGAGGAGGGTGTGTACTGACCCCAGGGAGGAGGGGGTGGAGGACTCCCGGGAGGAAGGGTGGAGGGACTCCAGGAGGAGGAGGTTGTAGGGACCCTGGAAGGAGGGCTGTAGGGCCTCCGGGAGGAGGGGAGTGTAGTGACCCCGAGAAGGAAGGGGTTAGGGACCCCAGGTGGAGGATCCGGGACCCCAGAGGCCACGGTCGGCCACCTCACCTGCTGGTAGTCGCGGTCCTCGGGCCGGAATCGGTCACTGGTGGGCTCCCACTGCAGGTCCAGGTGGGGCAGCCGGTGCAGGAGGTTCACCCACCAGGGCGCCGCGTAGCTGACCCCGGCCATGGCGGCCCAGCTGCTGGCTGCTCGGCTCGCGGCGATCGCGGGGCTCAGGGGCCCGCGGACCCCTGCCCGGCAGCCCGCATTCCCGCCCGCTGGTGGGCCCGGCTCGGCCCGGCTCGGCCCGGCTCGGCAGCGCTCGGCTCCGTTCGGCCGCCCGCGCCCGCCGCCTCTTTGTTCGCCGCCACCGCCGCCTCCTCTCGCACCCCGTCTGCCCCCCTCCACCACCACCCCGCGCCGGCCCCGCCCCCGTGGGGCCATTGGGCTGCTGCCGGAGGCCACGCCCCTCGTTGTTATTTGCCCTCCCATCAGAGGCCCTGCCTCCGAAGCACCATTGGTCCCCTGCTACAGGCCCGCCCCGAGATGACGGACATTTTCGAGCCAGTGGCTCCGCCCCTCACCGCCTTTCGACTTCTTGACACCGGCCCCTCCTCCTGACGACAGTTGGCCACTGTCCCCGCCCCTTGATCGTCATTGGCTGACAAATAAATATCCCGCCCATGCCCTCCAGAGACGTAGGACACCGGCGGGACTTAGTGCGTCCAGGGTCCCGGCGCCCTGCTCCCGGTGCCCTTCCATGTGCAGCCGCCTGAACTGCACTTCGCCTCACGTGTTCGCGCCTGTTCATGGAGCTGGACCTAGAGGATGGAGGTCTAGGACCCGGTTCCACCCGCGACCCCGGGTTTTCCCCGGCCGCGCGACTTCCACGCTGCCTACAAAATGGGGTGACTGGATTCCGAGTCTGACTGTCATCCCGGCGCTGTGTGATCTAGGCCAAGCGACACAACCTCTCTGTGCCCAAAGCGCTCGGTTGCTAACTGCTGCTAACCACAAAGTCGGCGGTTCAACCCACCAGCCGCTCTGCGATAAAAAGACGTGGCTGTTTGCTTCCATATAGATTTCCAGCCGTGGAAACCCACTGGGGGCAGTCATGCTATCTCCTACAAGGTCGTATGAGTCAAGCACTCTACCTCTGAAAAGCAGCCAGTAAAGACCCTCTGGGCCACAATGGAGTATTATTACCTGGTGAAGTGCTGAAAGATGAGCCCCAAGGTAGAAAATCCAGAAAAACCAAACCCACTGCTAGTAGGTAAATTCCTACTCCTAATGCTCTTGTTTTTGTTGTTGTTAAGTGCTGTCAAGTCAGTTCCCACCCATAGCGACCCTGTATATGGTTTCTGAGGAGCAGCTGGTGAGCTTGAACTGCTGACCTTGCAGTTAAAGCAACTTTGCAGTTTGACACATTAACCACAGCACCACACCAGGACTGCTTGTGGGGCAGAGTAGAAATGCTCCATAGATTTTCCAAGGCTGTAAATCTTCAAGAATCAGATTGCCTCATCTTTCTCCTTCTGAGCTAGTGAGTTCTAACCTCTGATCTTTTGATTAGTAGCCCAGCACTTATCCCACTGCACTACCCGGGGTCCTCTAGGTGGGAAGGTACTCCAAATACAGGGTGTTGGCAAACGTGGTCTCAAGTGAACTAACAATTGAGAAGATGGTGCAGGATGGGTGACATGTAAATGCTTTGTTCCGTTGGACGTGGGTCATCATGAGTCCAAACTGACTATATGGCAAACAATTAATTGGAGGAAGACAGTGCCTTGTCCTGGTTTCCTGGTGGTGCCCCTTTGCCCCTAAAATCAGGCCTGGAAATTCCCAGCTGAATGTGGACTTTGGAACCACACAGCCACAGATGGGAGCCTCTCAAATGGAGGAGGCTCCCACAGTGGGCACTTGACTGTAACACTCGTCTCCCCATGGAGGTGGGTTTTTGAGTTTTTACTTCTTACTCTCTGAGCCGTCTTCCTCGTTGACTTCCTGTGTTCTGATATCTCTCATCCTTCTACTCTGCTAGTTCTCCCAGCAGATGGGACCCTTTGGGCAGGCTTTTGGTTGGGCAGGGCCCACCTAGTAGACCCGTCTGTCTGCTCTTCCAACTGCCCTGACTTACCCTTTTCCTAAGATAAAGCAGGAATCCTGGTGTGATGCTGTGAGTTAATGGGCAAGATTGCAAACTCAGTTTGTACTATAAGATTGGCAGTTCAAGCTCACCAGCTGCTCCTCAGAAATCCTATACAAGGTCACTGTGGATTGGAACCTCCTTGATGGTACTTAACAAGATAAGGCAAGGGTCAGGCAGGGCTGGGTCAGGTAAAAAAGCCCTTTGCAAAGCTAGATAAGTCCCAACCACCACATGATGGAAACCATACCCAGGGAGGTCACCCCTTCCATCCTTGAGATTAACAGCCAAACTCATAACCACTATGCTACTGGTGCTCCTTCCGATGAGGGATAATAAGGACAAAATGATGGTGGGACTGAGAGAAGGAGAAGGATGGCTAGATCTCTGGGAGCGTCCTTTTAGTTGTTATGTGCCATGAAGTCAGTTCTGACTCATAACAACCCCACATACAACAGAACATACACTGCCCAGTCCTGTACCATCCTCACAATTATTAATATGTTTGAGCCCATTGTTGCAGCCAGTGTATCAATCAGCCACGTTGAGGGCCTTTCTCTTTTCTGTTGACCCCTCTGTTTCACCAAGCATGATATCCTTCTCCAGAGATTGGTACCTCTTGATAACATGCCAAAGCCACAGACACTGAAATTTCTTGGAAGCTAACAACAACAACATAGCTTCCAATCTCTTCCCTGGAGCCAAAGCTGCTGGGATCCCTGGTCAGAACTGGCCATGCCAATCCCTACCAACCCAAGGTCTCATTTGGAGTAGCTGGTACCTTTCCAGGTCGATGCTCTCCCTTGGTACCAAGTGGCTGCTAGCTGTGAAGAGGTGAGCAGGCAAGACATTCCCTTGGAGAAAGTAGGCTGTCATCGTTACACTACTAGACTACCTCATCTTTTTCCCTTGGAGCAGCTGGAGGGTTTGAACTGCTGATCTTTCAGTTAGCAGCCGAATGCTTAACCCACTGCTCTTTAGCAGGGTCTCGTGAAAAAGGAAAAGAGGGACTCCCCCCAGTTCTGCTCCTTATCCCAACCCGATGCTGCTAGGGGTGGGGCGTGGGGGATCGTCAAGAAATAGACCTTCTTGGCAGGCAGGCAGGGAGGGAATGGGGTTCATAGCCAAAGGATTGGCAGTGGTGTGATCTCAGGCAGACACGTACCGAGTTCTTGAGCCTAGCACCCAGAAGTGTGAAGGTAAGATCAGAGAGCATCCACTCCAGTAACATCATGGGGTGAGTTGTGCCTCCCCACCCCCAAAAAGACAGGTTAAAGCCCTAACCCTTGGTATCCATGGACATGTTTGGAAATGACTTATGGCGACCCTAGGTGTTCAGAGTCAAACTGCTCCATGCATTTTCAAAGCTGTGAACTTTCTGAAGCGGATCACCAGGCTTTTCTTCTGAGGTGCCTGTGGCTGGGTTCAAGGTGTCAGGTCAGCCTTTCAGCTAACTCTCCTTATTTGTAAATAGGATCTGTGGCTTTGTCATCAGTTAGAATGACCCATAATGAGGTGGATTGCCATAGTGGCTGCAACCATGGACTGAACCCTAGCAACAACAGTGAGAAAGGATGGTGCAGGACTGGGCAGTGTTGTGTTTTGTTGTACATGGGTTTGCTTAGTTTTTTACCATCTGTACTTTTATCTGGGAGTGTGGTGGCTCTGTGGGATAAGCACTGAACTGCAAATCAAGGTCAGCAATTGGAGTTTACCAGTCGCTCTGAGGGAAAAAAGATAAGCTTTTCTGCTCCTGTAAAGATTAACAGCCTGAGAAGCCCGAAACAGGGTTGCTGAGTTGGAACTGACTGAAAGGCACCTAACAACAAGACAACATGAGGTCATTTTGGAATTAGGTGGGTCTAGATCCCATCTAGGTGGTGTCCTTATAAAACAGGAAGGAACATGGAGACAAACAGAGAGAAGGTGGCCACGTGATGACAGAGGCCAGATTGCCAGGAGCCACCAGACGCTGGAGATGGTGAACCTCACCTAGCACCTTCAGAGGGAGCAGGGCCCTGCTGACCAACACCTTGATTTCAGACCCCCAGAATCCAGAGCTGCGAGAGAACACATTTCTGTTGCTTCAACCTTCCACTTTGTGACACTTTGTGACACAGGAAATGAACATCTATTGAGGATAGGGCAAGAAGCAAGGCTTCCTCTGCTTCCTGGCTCCCCTTCAGCTTTTGTCTGGGGGCTTGTTCATCCCACTGGCTTGGCAGAGGCAGGGAGGGGGAGTATGCCTGGTTGCAGAGGGATTTGGGGATACTGCGATGAATGAGGAAACCTCCAGCCCTCCCCAGGTGGTGGTCAGATAGATGTTAGGAATCCCTTCCCCTCAACCCTGAGGACCTGGGAATCTGGAAAGTCCTAGAAGGTTCCAGAAAGTTCTGGAGTCACGCATGGCCTCTGCCAGACCTCAGCAGGTTAGACAGGGTGATTTCAAGTCCTGGAAATGAAAACACTGACCCCTGTCTGTACTGTCCACACACTCCAGTGGCCAAAAGATGGGCCTGGGAATCCCTGTTCTAACCTAGGACCAAAAATAGTCATTGTCTCCCTGGTGCTGTGATAGCAGGACAGAATCCCTGACCTGTGCACTGTACTGCTGGAACCCAGTTCGTCCCTGGTTGTTGTTGCGTTTACCTAAAGTTATCCCAGGCTCTGAAGTCCCTGACTAGCACAAATGGTAAAATGCTCAGTTACTCACTGAAAGGTTGGAGGCGCCTAGTCAGAAAGGTCTGGTGATTGATTGATTTCTGAGAAATCAACCACTGAAAACTCAATGGATGCAGTTCCACTTTGACACATGTGGGGTCGATGTGAGTCAACTGTCTTCATGCTATATACCAGTTACAAGTCCCTTTGAGCCTTAGTGTTTATTCTGGTGAAATGGGAGGGGCCATGTCTCCTGTCAGATTTGAGAAATGAATGAAAGAAGCAAGAGCCTCATGAAGGGGCTTCACTCAGTGTCCCTTACCTCCCCCACTCCTTCTCCTCATTCTTCCTTCCTTCTCTCTCCCCCCTCACTTTCTTCTTTCCCTCCATATCCCTTCCCTCCCCCTTCCCTCCTACCTTCCCCCTTTGTCTCTCCCTTCCTCTGAGGATGAGAGAATCCCCAAGGAGAGCACACAAGGGCTGAGATACTGAAAGCATCTGGAATGGGCAGGGGAAGGGTCTGTCTCCTGGCTAGGAAGGTAGTGGACAGGGGCCCCTGAGCGGCTGGCCCAGACCCATGGGTTCTGGGAGAAAGGCCAGGCTTATGCTGACGTGGCCGGGCAGGGCCTGGTCTCGTGTACTGGGGCCGGGGCCAGGACAGTGGATTCCCTGTGCTTGGCACCCAGCCAGTGAGGCCTGTGAGGGCGGAAGGGGAAGGGCAGGCACGAGGCCCTGCTCACCAGATAACCTGAATGATTGGCCTGACCACTCAGAGCACAGGACGCTGCCTCCAATCTAGCCAGCACTGTCCCTGGACGGCCAGACACCAGACACAGAGTAACTCCTACCTAGAACCACCGTTGTCCAGCAGCCTCACTTCCCCAGAGCTCAGGGACAGCATCTGAAAGGAGCCCAGGTTTCTTGCTCCAAGTGCTAACAGGAAATCACAGAGATCCCCCTCACCCCCCATGTGGCTCCTTGTCTCTGGCTGGCCCCCAGCCCAGTCCAGGAGCAACCCCTGATGGTGAGTCAGCTCAGGCTTCTCATTGTGTGAGCTTCCTGTGGAGCAGTGCCCCAGGCCCACACAGTGCGTGACCTCAGTGTATTCTCTCACCACTCTAGAGGGCAGAAGTCTAAATTCAGGAGCCCTGGTGGTGCAGTGGTTAAGCACTTGGCTACCGACTGAAAGGTCGGTGGTTTGAACTCGCTTCAGCAGCTGCTCCTCAGGAAAAGGGTGAGGCAATCCACTCCTGTAAAGACTTAACATCCACTCTGTTCTGCAGGGTCACTAGGCTTTGGAACCAACTAGACATCAATGCATGGGCAGGTTTGTGCTTACCTCCAAATGCATGGGGTGTGGATCCTTCCAGTCTCTTCCAGTCTGGGGACCCCAGGTGTTCCTTAGCTTGTGGTCTGATAAACATTAATCTACTGTCTTCATGAATTTACTTTTTGTAGACATTTCACGTTTCACTCAGCATCCTGTGTTCATTGCGTGGATGGCCCATGTTGGTTGTATCCATCGTAGATTGATGGACACATGCAGTGTGTTCACTTTCTGATGATTCTGAATAGTACTGTGGTAACATATCTGTTTGAGTCCCTGCTTTAGGGTCTTTGGGGTCCATACCTAGGAGTGGGATTGGAGGGTCTTTTCAATTTCCCTATTGTACAGATGGGAAAATTGAGGCTCTGAGAGGGGACCAAGCTCACCCCAGGCCAAAGCCCTGATTCCCAGGAACATATAATCATAAGCCTTTTTCACTAAGGGAATGGCTAGCAGGGATCTGCACCCTTACTGCCACACACCAGGCTCTGGGCCAGTGTTGTTCTCTAAGCCCATGTGGGAGGCAGCATGAGCCCATTTACAGGCAAGAAAACAGGGCTCCACAGCCAGGAAACGGGACTCTAGACTAGAGCAGCTGAAGAACCACCCTGCTGATCCCAGCCCACACTGCCAGCCCCAGAAACCCTTTACACGGTTTCTGTGAGTTGGAACCAACTCCACAGCACTTGACAATAACAACAACAATGAACCAGAGGTTGACGGTTTGAACCTGCTGAGCTGCTCTGTGGAAAAAAGGCCTAGAGATCGTCTTCCATAAAGATTCTAATCCAAAAGCAAGCCCATTGCCATTTAGCAAGCCTATGTTGTTGCTGTTAAGTGCCATCGAGTCAGTTCCGACCCCTAGCAACCCTGTATAGGGTTTCCGAGGAGCGGCTGGTGAGCTTGAACCTCTGATCTTGCTGTTCAAATGGCTTTGCAGTCTGGTGCATTAACCCACAGCACCACACCAGGACTCCAGCAAGCCTATAGAACAGAGAAATGCTCTGTAGGATTTATGAGACTTAATTTTACAGGAGCAGCAGACAGCCTTATCATTTTTCAGGGGAGCATCTGGTGGGTTTGAACCCCTGACCTTGTAGTTAGCAGCCTGTTGGCTCAACCCACTGCACCACCAGGATCCTATAAAGACTGTAGCCACTAAAAGCATGATGGAGCACAGTTCCACTCTCTAACACACGGGATGGCTGTGAGCTGGAATTGACTGGAAGGCAGTAGGTGTGTGAGTTTTTTGTGTGTGGTGGGCAGAGGAGAGAGGATGGTCATGGATGGGTTGTATGCTGTTCTGACTCTGAGAGGGAGAGGAGTCTGCTCTGGGGACAAAGGCCAAGCAGCTGCTGAGAGGCTGGCTTACCAGCCCCACTTCCCTGGTACTCCAAGAGAGAAAAGACCCTTTCTTTCCCTCAGAAGCAGCCAGCAGTGACTCTGTGTGTGTGTGTGTGTGTGTGTGTGTGTGTGTTTGACGGGGGAGCACAGGCCTCCCCTCCCCTTCCCTGAGTCCTGCCCTTTCTGGGAGGGGACTCTCCTCTTCTGGATGTCCCCAGTGGCAAGCAACAGACGCTACACTTTTGTCTGTTCCTGGGTTGGTGCCAGGACATGCTAGAAAAGGGATGTTCAGAATCCTAAGCCAGCTCTCTCTTAGACTGTGACCTGCCCCTGCCCGTTGTGACCTGGCCCCAAGACCCCCGTAGATGCATCACTCATCCCTCAGCCTGGAGCCACTGTCCTCTCCCCCATAGAGGCCCCGTGACTTCCTCCAGTTGGTTCAGGGTAGGGCTCCTCAGACCTCTATTCCCACTATGAAGCTCCCTGCCTGCATGAAGATTTCAAGTGGTGTGCACAGAAGGCAGAAGGCCTCCCCAGCCTTCTGCAGAATGCTGGCCACCTTGGTGAGCCCTGCTCAGCCCAGGGAGGGGTGCTGGATTTGCAAAGACCAGAGAAGTTTCTAGAGGCCACTAGGGTGTACTCCCCTCCTAAGGCAGGCGAGAAGACGAGGTGGGAAGGCCTTCAGAGCAGGACCCCACATTCACCATCCAGCCTCTTTTGACCAGGCCCCGGAGCTCACTTCATCTTGGTTAACCGTGATCTGGCTCTGGGGGCCAGAGAGGCCCTTCCCAGGACTCAAGGTCACTGGGGGTATGAGGGGCAGGTGTACAGAGCAGGGTGAGGTTGGTACACAAGAGTGCTCAAGAGTAGGTCTGTCCAGGTACTGCCCTGCCAGCCCCAACCCAGCTTCCAGGGCCTTGGGACCAAGTCAAAAATCCTAAGTCCCAAGAGGCGCTCAACCCATCCAGGGTTGAGGGAGGGGCTTTTGGAAGCCAGGCTGAAGTGACCGTGTGGTAAATACCATAGTGTGGTGTCTGGAACAACCATCATTTGCAAGGGATCAGCACCCTCACTCACACACAAGGAAACTGAGGTCCAAATTCTATGTTGGCCAGGAGCGCCCTCTCCCAGACCTCTGCTTGGCTCTGCAGCAGGGAGGATGGGGAGAAGGGAGGGGAACATAGAGGCACCTAGGCTCACTTCAGAGTTGCCTCAGGGATATGGTGGGCTTTGTGGGGTGCCTACACTGCACCCCACCCATCCACCTATGCTGGAGGTCTCTGGGAGCTCAGAGGGGGGCTCTTGCTAGGGTCAGAGATTAGCAGGAAGCAAGCTCCCCTCTCTTGCCCTCCCTCCCTCCAAATGACACCCCAGCTCCTTCCTGAAGATTCCAGGGGCTGCTCTGCCGGGACTGGGGGTGGATCTGTTGTCCCAGGGTTCCCCAGTCATGGACCCAGTGCATAGCTCAGCTGCCAGGTCCCCTCTCCCTCCTAAAATGCAAATCCGACCCCACGTTGTTCTCCTGCCAAAGCCGGTCTGGTTCCCACGACTCTTTCTCAGAACAGACGCCAAGTCCTCCCTCTCTGGCCTCCCAACTTCCCCTCTACCCACACAGCCCTTGGTGTTTTCATCTGGGGGCTCCTCTGTCTGGGACGCTCACTCATGGAGGGAGGGCCCTGAGCTCCCAGGACGTATGGTAGGGGAGTGGACGTGTCCCCTGAGTCCTGCAGGTCCTAGTTTGGCAGGGCTGCATGCTGTGGACACATCCTGAGGATGGGGGTGGTCCTCAGGGCTTGGGGGGGGGCACCATTGGAAGGATTACCTGCCAATAAAAAACACCAGGGCAAAGGGGCTCCTGGAATGGGGAGGGCAGAGGTTAGGTCTGGAGAGACTCTCAGGACTGAGGGGAGGGGTGGGCAACAAGCTAGGCATCAGATGGAACCCAAGTCAGTCTGCTGAGCAAGGGGTAAGCAAGTATTCCTGATTCACCCAAACCAAACAGAGACCTTGTAGGACAGAGCAGAACCATCCCAGAGGGTTTCCGAGGCTGTCACCTTCATGGAGGTACACTGCCTCATCTTTCCTCCTCAGAGCAGCCGGTGAGACCCTTACTTCACGACTTGCTCCAATCACTGCTGTCATTTCCTGACACATGGTGACTCTATAGGACAGAGGACAACTGTTACATAGGGTTTTTAAGGCTGTAAACCTTTATGGGTATAGACAGTCCTCTTTCTCCCTCAGAGAGGATGGTGAGTTTGAACCATCTACCAGCCCAATACTTAACCCCACTGTGCCACACCAGGGCTCTTTGTGTTCACAACAGTACCTACCAAACTCCCCCTAAAAGGAAGGCAGTTGGGAGGGGGTGTTGAGGAAGGGGGATGTGGTAGAGTACTGGCCCTCCCTCTGAACCCAATCTTCTTTTCTTTCTTAGTAACAAAACTTCACAGAAACGATCCTCAAGTTCATTCTGACTCACAGTTATCCTATAGAGGGTTTCTGAGACTGTAAATCTTCATAGGAGCAGAAAGACTTCTCTTTCTCCTGAGGAGTGGCTGGTGGGTTTGAACTGCCAACCTTGCAGTTAGCAGTCCAGTGCTTATCCTACAACGCCACACCAGGACTCCATGCTGACTCAGGCTGTCAGGTGTTGTCGAGTTGGTTCTGACTCATAGTAACCCTTCGCACAACAGAACAAAACACTGCCCGGTGCCTGGTCCGGCATGATCCTCACAATTGTTATGCTTAAGTCCATGACTGCTGCTACTGTGCCAATCCATCTCGTTGGGGGTCTTCCTCTTTTTTGCTGACCCTCCACTTTACCAAGCACGAAGTCCTTCTCTCTCCTTATAATATGTTCCAAGTATGAGAGACAAAGTCTCGCCATCCTGGCTTCTAAGGAGCATTCTGGCTTTGCTTTTTCCAACACCGATTTGTTTGTTCTCTGGAAGTCCATGGTACCGTCAATATTCAACACCATAACTCAAATTCATCAGTTCTTCTACTGTCTTCCTTATTCACTGTCCAGTTTTCACATGCATATGAGGTTATTGAAAATACCATGGCTTGGGTCAAGTACGTCTTAGTCCTCAAACTGACATCTTTGCTTTTGAACACTTTGAAGAGGTTTTATGCAGTAGATTTGTCTAATGCAATACATCGTTTGATTTTTGATTGATAGTGACTCTGTATAAGGTTTTCAGGACTTTAAATCTTTATGGGAGCAGAAAGATTTCTCTTTCTTCTGCATAATGGCTGGTGAGTTTGAACTGCCAACCTTGTGGTTAGCAGTCTAGTGCTCATCCTTCAGTACCTCACGAGGACTCCTTCCCTTGTAACTGTCATTGTTAAGTGCTGTCACATCAGTTCCAGCTCATAGCGACTCTGTATAGGGTTTTCAAGAAGTGTCTGATAAGTTTGAACCGCTGACATGTGATTCAAACCGACTTTGCAGTCCAGTACGTACCCCACAGTGCCACACCAGGACTTCTAGTAATAGAACTGCTCTTTTTTCAGTTTTAGAACCGCCCACTTTGATTGATTCGATAGCCACCTAGAATAAAGACAGTACTTAGCTGTGCAGGCCACTGATTCTAACCAGTGGGATGTAAGTGGAAATGATCTCGTGAGATTTTCTTGCTGATAGGAGTGTGCATGTGATGTCTGGAGCTAAAGCAGCCATTTTGGGGCATGAAGCCTTGTGTTCCAGAGCATGAAGCAATAAGAGTGCAGATGTCTGAAAATTATGGTACCATCCATCATACCATATCCATATGGCTTGCCTCTGGGTTTTGGAAACTTCTAAGTTGAGTCCAAACCCACTGCTGTCGAGCTGTATCCCACCCTAGACTGCCTCCTCTTCGGTCCAGGCTTTGACCTGCAGGTCTACTGCATCGCTGGGACACACGCAGTTTGTCAAGTGAACCACTTCCCACAAGTCCCAGGTGTGATGGGGTTACAGTGACTGGCTCAGAAATGTCCCAGCCAAACTACAAGTGACCGAAGGGCTCCCGGCAAGCCCCACTTGGTCTGGGGCAGGCAGTCTTTGTGGAGCAAAGCAACATTGGAAAACTGAGTCCCAGAACCAACTGCTTTTATGGGGGTGGGGGGGGTGGGGGGTCACCGCTGTCTGTGCTGGGGGGGGGGGGGGGTGGGGCGGGTTTTGTGGGGGGTGGGGGGGGTGGGGGGTCACCGCTGTCTGTGCTGGAGTCCTGGTATGGCACTGTAGAATAATCACTGGACTGCAAGTTCAGTTTGAACTGCAAGACCAGCAGTTGAAACCCAGTAGCCACTCCTTGGAAACCTTACATAGGGTCGTGATGAGTCGAAGCTACTCAATAGCACTTAGTAACAACAGCCGTCTGTGCTGTATGGCTCCTTAGTAAACAGTTTCCTCTGTTTCTAAAACAAAAACCCAATAGGTTTTGGACTAAGAAGCCTCATACATGCACGTGTAGGTCTCAGGGCTCACAAACCTCATTCCTGCAAAGGAGTGAAACTCAGTGAGGGACTGAGGGGCCACCTGATGCCCCCTGTGAATGTGGGACCCCTTCCCTCCAGAGGCTCCACTGCCCAAGCCCACATGGGGAGCCTGGAGCATGCACCAACAGTGATTGGGAGATCCCACTCCCTCCAGAAATGTCCTTGATCAAATCTGTACGAGATTCAAGGAATTGTAAATAAAAAATGCACTGTACCAGAGGGGCCTGTTGTTCCTCAACTGAGACACTCCGATGGTTTTACATGTTCAGACTTCACTGCTCTCGCATTTCAGGGTCCTTCTTGGTGGGGGCATCAAGAGAGCATGTCATGCTTCCAGAAGCAGAGCAAGGAGGATCTGAGCCCCCTGGGTCTTTACAAAGATGGTGGCAGGTCTGAGCTTTCTGCAGGGGTCTGCCTTTCCTTCTGGTGGAAATACATGCATACCTCATTTTATTGCACTTAGCAGATACTTTATTTTATTTTTACAAATCTAAGGTTTGTAGCAGCCTGCGTTGAGCTAGTTTATCGGTGCCATTTTTCCAAAAGTGTGCACCCACTTTCAGAGTCCCTCAGAACCAAGCAGAACCAGCAAGGAGTCTAGAGCGGGGATGAGGTGGGCTCCAGAACTGGAGGAATGGGATCCATGTTGCTGGGTTGTGCATGGAGAAGTTGGTGCGTATTCCGCTGTGCAGATTCACCATGTTAAAAAAAAAAAAAAAAAGCGCAACATACAGAAATACAGTTGACCCTTGAAAAACATGTAGATTTTTTTTCAGAAACAAAATAGAAGTCATGATTTTATTTAAAAAAAAAAAAAAAAAAGAATTGAGTTGCTTGGCAGGTACTGTCCATTGAGGTCTGCAGGCGTGGCCGGCCACCATTTCAAGAATCATGAATCCAGTGCAAGAGGAAAGAAATTTGTGTAGAAATTTGTGTGACAACCTTGCACTTCTTTTGAAAAGTGCCACCAAGTATGTCTGCCTCCCCTACTACCTTGTACACCTCTGCCACCTGAGACAGCAAGGCCAGTCCCTCCCAGTCCTCCTCCCATAGCCTATTGCATATGACCTTGATGAAGACCCTCTTCAGTTCCTGTTGAATCAAACATTATTCATGGATTTTAAATTGTGGAGGGGGGGAGGGGCAGCGGCATTGTTCAAGGGTCAAATATACATGTTTGAGAAAGAGGAAGACCCCCAGGGAGATGGATTGGCCAAGTGGCAGCATCAATGGGCTCAAGCGTGGCAACAGTGAGGTTGGCCCAGGATCAGGCAGTGTTTCGTTCTGCTGTGCATGAGGTCGCTATGAGTTGGTACTGACTCGATGGCACCTAACAACCACCCTTCTGCTCACATACCAGGCCCGAGTCACATCTCACCTGGACCTGTGGAGAGGGCTCTGCCCACAGCAACCTCATGAATGCCTGGCAGACTCGTCACAATCCCTTCTCCTTAGACCCTGGTCAGTGTGTGATGAGCAGGTGGTTCCTGCAGCCATGGTTCTGCTTAAATGTGTGTTTGAGGTCCATTCTCCTGGGCTGATCCTTGGTGTCCCATCCTCACCCCGGTCTTTGGTTCCAGAGGGCTCTCAGGAAGGGTCTGAGGACCAGAAGGTTATTGGGGGAGGGCAAGGCCAGGTGTCCATTGGCCACTCTCTCTGCCAGTGTCTTGTGTGGCTGGAGCATGACTGTTCCTCCAGGGACAGAGCCGCAGGGCAGTAACCCCAGGTAAGCGGCCAGCAGGGGGTGCACGGGGACAGAAGAGTCCAGGCGAGGACACAGAGTGCAGGCATTACTGAGGAGCCCTCGAGACCCCAGATATGCTTCTGGGTCCTCCTGAGATGTCCAGCACTAAGGCCAGCTCTATAGGACACATGGTCCCATCTGACACTCAGGAGTGGACAGGGCCCTGTGTTGGGGTGTCAGTAAGGGTCCTGTGATGGGGTGTCGGGAAACATCCTGTGATATGGTGGTAGAACAAGACTGGGTTCCATGGTCCTGCAAAGCTGACTTCTGGCTGCATCCCGGTGCCTGGTGCCCACTGTAGGGTCTCCTAGAATAGTCAGCCCACTTCCCCGACAAGGAGCCCACCTCCCCAGATGATCAATCCCAGGCTGCCCAAGGTCTTGAGCAGCTCAGTTGAGAAAGGAGAGGAAACCTTGTGTTCACACAGACTGCAGAGCTGGCGGGTGGGTCGTGGCTGTGCTAGACAGGCTGGGTCCCCCAGGTATGGTCTGTGAACTGGGCAGGCTGCACCCATCCCCATGAGTTTGGTGGGAGAAAGAAAAAAAAAAAGAAAATTGATTCAGTAGCCCACAAAACAACCATACAAAACCCTTGGACGAGCCAGGTATATGGACTCTTTGGCTGACCCTAAAGTGGAGCTGCATGGAGGGCACTACAGGGGACAGTTGTGCAGGTCTGTGTCTTCTGATGGGGTGTGCGAGGCTGGGATGAGGAATGGACACCTGCACCCCACCAGTGAGATCTGGTTGCTGCTGGTGCCAGGAGGAGGTCCTGAGTTTCCAAACAAATGACCCACCTGGGTGGGCTGCATTGGGCAAATCTGCTGAAGAGATCTCTTTAAGAAACAAAGGTGCACCTGACCCAACCATGGTATTTTAATGATGTCATATGCATGGGAAGGAGTCCTGGGGTGGCACTGTAGGATAAACACTGGAATGCTAATCACAACGTTGGTGGTTCAAACCCACCAGCCAGTACCTAAGAAACCCTAAACAGGGTGGCTATGAGTTGGAACCAACTGGACAGCAGTTAACAACATGCATATAAAATGAATAACGAATAAACAATTGATGTATTTGAATTATGGTGTTGGTGAAGAATGTTGAATATACCGTGAACTGCCAGAACATAAAAATCTGTCTTGAAGAAGTATAGCCAGAATGTTCCTTAGACATAAGGATAGAGAGACTTCATCTCATGTGTTATCATGTTATCAGGAGGGACCAGTCCCTGGAGAAGGACATCATGTATAAAGTAAGAGAGTCAGCAAAAAAGAGAAAGACCCCCAGAGGAGATGGACTGACAAAGTGGCAGCAGCAAAGGGCTCAAGCATAGCAACGACTTCAATGCTGGCCTAGGACCAGGCAGTGTTTCGTGCTCTTGTGCATCAGGTCTCTGTGAGTTGGAACCTAACAAACCAAAAGACCTGCCTCTCCTACTAGGCCTGTCACCGCCAGGAAAATGCTTGCTTATGAATGGCTGGGATCCTGCTGGCTCAGCCTCAGAGACCTCTTTCTGGCAGAGAAGGGTTTCTTGGGTTCCAAGGTCCAGCAAGGCTGGGTAGGCCCTGAGTGGATTCTGAGAGGAGATGCACTCCCTGGACTGGGGAAGTGTGGTGTCTGAATGCCGTCTGGGATCCTGCTCAAGCCCAGTGTTAGTCAGTCATTGAGAGAGCAGGTCAAAGTCAAGAGTAAACCAGGGTTAAGCCAGCAACGTCAGAGGGGGCTCTGCCCATCACAGCAAGAGGCTGGCCCCTCTGCGCACCATGGTGGGGGGACTGAGTACTTGGCTCCCACATTGACCCCCCCACACTCAGGGTGAGCACGGAGCCCTGGGCAAAGCGCTTTCTGCTGTGACTTTTAAACACGTGTCTGAGGCTGGTTTTGTGACTTTCACGTGCTAGAACACCCCTCCCAGCAGAACTACACCCTAACTTCTTCCTGGGGAACAGTGGGCCTTGGGGCTGGTGCCCAGCGTGGTGGAACCAGGATGTAGAAGACACTGGCACCTTCGATGGCTTATGAGGCTAAGGGGCTGCCCACCTTCCCCTGGGTTAGCCTGTGGGGCTGATGGGAGGCTGATGAGACGCTGTCCTCCTTGGAGTGGCTGGCCTGGCCTCTGACTCTCCTCAAGTGCAGTATGGCGTCCAGACCCGAGAAGGTGACACAGGTCCATGGTCCTTCAGGGCTCCTGTCTACCACCCCTTCAGACTCTAAACCCACAACCCTCCCCAATGAAGGAAATAACGGCTCCAGGCAACAAGCAGACACATGTAGGAAGGAGGGAGCCGGGGTTGAGGTATGTTTCTTTTCTAACAAGATAAATCATTTCTTCAATTGCAGTGACCGCATCACCTAAACAGGCTGTCCTCGTAGGCGGTCAGGGCCTAGGACGGGGTGCTCTTCTTCCCAGGGAGGGATGGTGAAATGATGACATCGTCTGAGTCGTCGTCCGAGTGCACTTCAACCACGGGGGGCCCTGAGAGCATGGGTTCCACTGGACAAAGAGAAGGACACATCAGGACCACTGCCTCTACAGATGGGGGAGCCGAGGGTGGGGAGACATAAACAACCCCACCTCACACCTCATTACAGCCACCCCCTCTTCCAGCTCCAAACTCAGCTCAGGAAGTTCCGGCTGTCCCCAGATCGGAGCTCCACAATGAGGGGAGGCAGCCACTTCCTGCCTGAATGCCTGGCTCGGGTGAGGAAGGGAGCCGGACAGATGAGGTGACACCCAGGCCACGGTGAGCTTCCAAGACATTCTGCCACAATCTCCTCCCATACCCCATCATTTAGGACTTGCTTCTTCACCACATCTGTACTTTTCAAACCCTTCCAACTACCCCAGGAAGCACTGGTAGTACAAATGACGAAGCACTTGACCACTAGAACCAATAGAGGTGCCTCAAAAGATAGGACTGACCATCTACTTCTGAAAGGTCACAGCCTTGGCAGCCCTGGGAGCACAGTTCTACTGTGCACACGAGGGTCACGGTGAGTCAGGATTGACTTGATGGCACCTTACCAGTATCCCCCTGCAGAGGATCTGGGCTTGAGCAGGGGGGTTGGGGGTCTTCTGCCCCAGACACTGACCGGTTCATAAAGACAGAAGTCCAGGGAGCACAGCTGGAGATGACAGCTCAATCTGGCTCAGACTATGTATGTCAGTGTGTTTTTTTCTGTCACTTTTAAGGAAATTAATACGGAAATGGAACCCTGTGAGACTAAAAACTTAAGTTGTTTTTTTTCTCCTAGTCAGACCAAAAAAAGCTGACTGTCCAGCTGGCTGATTCCCTCCTCAGAGAGACACGTTCCCTTGGCAGGAACGGCATGGTAGGGTGGGACCCACAAGCACACGCATGTGCGTCTTCATGCCCTGGGCACACACCTTCATGTACACCCTGTGAATCCCGGCGGCCTCTGCGTGCACACCTATGAACTGTGCACATGAAGTGACTATGACTTATCATCGGAGGCCTCCTGAGAGGGGATTGGTCAGTTCATGGCCCTGGTGGGCGGGCCATGACTTGAAATTAATAAGGGGATCATTCACATGGACAGGCAACCTGACAGAAGTTAGCAGGGAGAAAGGAAGAAAGCAACAGAAAGAGAGTCAAGAAGAGCAATGAAGCAGAGAGGAGAGGAGCCTTCTAAAAGGGCTGCCACACTGGGCAGCATCAATGGTGAGGGGAGAAACCTGTGGCTAAGAGAGCTACCAAGTCACTACACTGGCTGTGAGCTGCCTCACTTAGCACTGGAGAGAGGCTGATGGCAGGGAGATCTACCCTGAGGGGGCTGAGGGGAAGCTCATATTGAGGGGAGGCCCATGCAGAGGGGGCCAGTCCTGAGGGGACACAGGGGAGACTTATCCTGAGGGGGCCTGGGGAGCCCAACCTATGGGGGCAAAGGGGAGGTCTATCCTGAGGGGGCCAAGGGAAGGATCCATCCTTAAGGGGCGGTGGGGGGTGGGGCAACCAGAGGGAGCTGAGGGGAGGCCTGTTCTGAGGGAGACAAGGAGGCCCCATCCTGAGGGGGCCAAAGGGAGGTCCATCCTGAAGGGGGCCCATCCTGAGGGGGCCGAGAGGAAGCCCGTCCTGAGGGGGCCGAGGGGAGGCGTGCACAGTGGTGAGAAGGAAGGTGGAGAGGAGCTGAGCAAGCTGTCCTGAACTAAAGACAAGACAAGAGGAATGTGCTCTCCTCCTTGGGGGATGCTCTTTCTAGATTTTGCCCACACACTTCCTGATGCTGATCCTGAGTTGTCCCTTGTTGATCCTGACCCCAAAGTGAACCCTGTTACTTGCTTAATGGACTCCTAGTGTGGTGCTATAGGATAAGCAGTGGACTGCAAACCATAATGTCAGTAGTTCAAATCTACCATCTGCTCCTTGGAAACCCTATACAGAGTCGCTATGAGTGAGAATCAAGTCGACAACATTTCAGAACAACAACTTGCTTAATAAACCACAAGCATGGTCTGAGAGTTCTGTGTGGCCGTTGCAATGGATTATGGAGCCCAGAGAAGAAGCAGAGAATGCCGTGGGAGGGACAGCTGGTGTCAGAACTGGTAAAAAGTTTATAGTGGAGCCATGCCTGAGCTCCACCTTGTGGGACTTGGCTTTGGGCTGATACTGGTTTTCACGATCACCCATGAAGTCAGGCATGGTCTGATGTCACAGCAACACAGTGGCATTCGTATACCTTCCTTTAAACCCAGTTCTGTCCTTTTTCCTCCATTGAGTTTAAAGATGGAGGAATTGAAGAGAATATCACTTTGCTGTGACAACTCTAGAAAAATTAACTGAAGTGGATAGAGTGTGATTTCAAACACGGGGGTGTTTCACAGCAGGTCTGGGCTGTGGGGGACACTCTCTGAGATGCAGTTCCCCCCGACAGGCCAGTGACCTGGCAGAAACACTCAATTGAGGGTGGCTGTCCTCCCTGCCTTCCCTCTTGGGGCGCTGCACGTACCCACTGTGGGCTCCTCCTCGGGCGCAGACTCTTCCCCGGTGTCCCCGCTGCTGGCCTCGCTGTCATCCTGAACTGCAAAGACCAGACAGTCAGAGCGCAGACCTACATGCTGACAACGCGCAGGATGCGCACTCATCCGCCTAGCTCTAGACTGCTTTTGACTCAGAAGAGCAGCTTCTTTTTGTGGGTTTTCCCTTATCTCAAGCACGATTCCCTCCCCTCCCCAGTCTCTGAACCCATCTTTGAGACCAGAGGGTTCAGCACAGAAAAGTCCCCTATCATAAACATGTCCTCAAGAGACGAGTCATGCTATACCCACAAAGCCCCAAGACCACAGTTCTGTGGTTAAGGACCATCACAAACTGACAAATAGGACCACTTTGCTTTTCTTAGGCACTGCAGGAATGGAGGAAAATGTCTAATGACAGGACAAGGGAGGCAGCTGTCTGGAGTGGAGAGTGACTTTCAGGGTGTCTAGACCAACTGTCACTTGCAAGTTAGGATGCTGGGCCCAAAGGAGAATCCAGGAGCAGCCAGCAGGGGTCACAGCCCCCCATGAGACTTCCCGCCTGGGGCTGACAGGCTACCAACTCCTAGGAACTCCTTCTGGATTGTTTGTTTTGAGACCTGAACAAAGCAGCGTAGAAAATACAAGCAAAGTTTTGCTTTAAAAAGCACTGCTCAGTGGAGCCACCGGCTGATGGGAAGAGAGGGCATGTGCACAGGAGCGCCCACACTTGCAGATGATACCCATGTGACCTGGACC
>NW_006408552.1:17775444-17775914 GCF_000296735.1 Chrysochloris asiatica | reverse complement strand
TGGAACCATGGCAATGAGATGATATACGATGGAATGAATGTAAAACTAAAGTTCTCTCATGTAAACTATCATATAATTCACAATAAAACATTAAAAAAAAGCACTGCTCTCAGGTAAGGAGCCCTGGTGGTGCGGAGGGTTAGGTGTCGAGCTGCTAACCACTAGCTGCTCCCGGAGAAAGATGAGGTTTTCTGTTCCTGTAAAGATTTACAGCCTTGGAAACCCCAAACAGACGTGATGACAGTGAGTTTGGTTTCCTCAGAGAAGGCAATACCTTGCTCCAAAGAAAACTGGGAAGGAAAGCAAAGGTACAGGAGGCTTCGGGGACCAGGGGACAAGGCTGTTGTCACCACTGCACCAGCAGAGGGAGGGGTCCTCGGGGCTTCAGGATAAGGATAGAAGTGCTAGTTGAGATGTCTCCTTAGACCCCCACCACCACCTCCATGTCCCTTACACAGCCTCCTTAGACC
>NW_006408552.1:17715308-17774994 GCF_000296735.1 Chrysochloris asiatica | reverse complement strand
CCCCACCACCTCCATGTCCCTTACACAGCCTCCTTAGACCTCCCCACCACCTCCATGTCCCTTACACAGCCTCCTGTCCCCTGAGGGCAGTAGCTCACGACTCCACATGCAGTGGGCTAGCAGCTCTTCACCCAAACTCACAAGGTGATGTGCAATTACCAGGAGAAGCTGTGAGGGAGGCCGGGGAGGATGTGTCCTTGCTTGATGAGGAGGCAGATGTCCTTTTATCAGAAGCTTCCATGGCTGCTCTCCAGGCGGGGGCACTGGAGGAGAAGAGACAGACACCTTTCTGACCCATGCAGGGAGAGTGAACTGTGCCTGCCTCAAAATGTGTGTTGTAAATTGTAACTCCCTATGCTACCCCACCTGAGACAGGATTCGTGTGGGGTGCATCTCTGAGTCCATCTCTTTTGAAATCTAAGGAGATTAAACAAGTCAGGAGATGGAGCAGGGATGCGGGAACACCCAGGAGCCAAGGGACCGAGAAACTGGAGACAAGGACCTTCCCCCAGAGTCGACAGAGAAGGAACCCTTCCCCTAGAGTCGGCACCCTGAATGCACAGTTGTAGCCTCCTCAACTATGAGAGAATACGTCTCGCTCTGTGAAAGCCACTCTGTGAAAGAAGAAGAAATCCCACTCTGCCTGTGTAGCCTTAAACAGGAGGCTCTGGAGCCTACCCAGGCCGCCTGGAAGCTGTCATATGAAACAAGTGTGTGCTGCAGTGGGAAGGCTGCTGGCAACACTCACGTCCTGCTGAACATGATGGCACAGTGCTATTCTTTATAAAGGAGCAACGTGTAAACAGAAACCGGGGTTGGGGTGGGATACTGAAACACAAACCCAGAAACCCCACCGCCTCTGGACAGTGGGACATTCCCTGTGGCTAATGGCAGGGGCCTACAGACTCACTGCTTACCATGAGGTAGAAGGCAGGCCTGCCCTGTGCATGGTCACCCGACTCACCCTGGCCTGGTCCGTGCTAGGTGCGCCCGGAAGACAGCCTGGACCAGCATGACTGCCTTCTCCAGCTCTGGGCTGTCGGAGGCAGCAGGGCTCTGGCTGTGGGGTGTTGGGGGATGCTGCAACAACAGTGAAAGGGAGATGGTTCTCAGCCCTCTACCCCTTACATCACAGAACCTCTCAAAGAGGTCCTGTGGAGTTACCTGAGGGATGCGCTACACACTTCAGATTCTTAGCTGTTTGTCTTGTTTTCTTTTTCCCTTAGGTCTTCCTCAGTTTGAAATCTTAATGTGTGTTAGACGTGTGTCCTGCGTGGGTTTTCTTCTCAGTCATTGCCCACTGGGAGCACTCAGGTATATGTAGGAGTACGTAGGCCTACACAGGTGCAGACTCAGGGCCCAGCATTATATTATCTCCAACGTTATGGAGAAGGACCTCCCCTATGCCACCTGGATGGAGCCCAGGGAGAGGGACCACCTGAGGTATCCATGTCATGCTGTTTTGTCTTTTTGCCAAAGGAAGTAGGAGACCAGGGACAAAATAGAGAGCTTACAGCTTTATTCTTTTTTAAGCTTCTATCTTAACTGAAAACTCACTGAGCGGTACAAACAGTGTGCAGTCGGCCGCTAACCTAAAGGTGGTGGTTGTTGTTAAAAGTGCCGTCGAGTCAGTTCTGACTCAAAGACCCTGCGTACGGTTTCTTAGGATTGGCTTGGTGTTTTGAACTTCCAACCTTGCAGTTAGCAGTCCAGTGCTTATCCTACAGTGCCACACCAGGACCTAAAGGTAAGCACAGTTCAAACTCAGCCAGTGGCTCTGTGGAAGAAAGGTGTGGTGATCTGCACGTGTAAAGATGGCAGGAATGGAAAAGTCTATAGAGAGGAGCAGTCACTGGGTAGCACACGTGCTGCCATGAGTCAGAGTCAAATAGACGGCAACCATTTCTGTTTTTATGGTCCCTGTCTATCTCAGTGTCCCTGCTACTTTGTCTCTGGCCCTCAAAGCCATTCTGCCTACAACGCTAACTCGATCTCAGGTCTGAACCAGGAGCAGAACTGCCTTCGTTTGACCATATGTAAAGGAGTGGTGGAGTGGTGTGAGAGGGAAGACAGCATGTGAGGAAGGGGTGCGTTACAGAGATGGTGAGTGAAGTGGGGTGGCACGGGAGAAGGGGCAGCAGGAAGGACAGTGGAGGGTGTCCTGTGAGGACAGGGTGGTGTGTGAATATGAGGCGACATGTCAAGAAGTGTGGTGTATGAGGACAAGATAACAGGTGAACATGAAGTGGCATGTGAGGTGGTAGCGTGTGAATACAGGGTAGCGCGTGAGGAAGCGTGGCATGAGAACACAGGGTGGTGTGTGTGGTGGTGGAGGGGTGTGTGATGCATACCTTCTGGGCACTCAGAAGAGAAGAAGCAATGAATGAACACCCCGTGCTTCTAGCTGGTGAAGTACAAGAAAAGGAGAAGCTGGGGAGCATCAAGTCTGGGGGCCACACACTAATGTTACCTTCCAAGGGGAGCTTGGTATGCTGGGAGACAGGGAACCAGAGGCTCTGCTGGCCAGGAGCTGTGCCCTCGCGAGGTGTCCCCGGAAAGCCGCCTGAAGCACAATGGCTGCCTGGTAAGGACGAGGAGAGAGGAAACAGGTGAATTTTCCTCAGTGCAGGTTCAGATGAAAGAAAATTCCAGAGGGAAATAGCTAAAAGCAGAGGAAACGACTCCCCTTACTAGCTCATAGTCACAGACCGCACTACAAGAACTTTCCTGTCTCCCCGCAAATCTCCTTCAGTGAGGAGCACACCAGAGACTGATCCCTCGGGGGAAGCTTGGAATGGAAATGAATCATCTGTCCAACACAATTCAACTTAGCTGCTAATAGGACTCTCTGTTTTACATGTAGTTATGTTTTTTGTGGGGAATAACTTATTCTGCTCTCACAAACTTTCCACGTTACTGTTGTAGGATGCCGTCAAGTTGATTTTGATGCACTGCAAGCCTGGAGGACAGAGAAGACGGCCCCACAGGACTTTCAAGGCTGTCATTTATACAGAAGCAGACATCTCTCTCCTGTGGAGTGGCTGGTGGGTTCAAACTGTTGACCTTTCAGTTAGCATCCAAGTGTTTAATTGTTGCCCCCTTTAGGATTCTTTATGTTGTTGTTGTCAAGTGCCTTCAAGTCGGTTCCGACTCACAGCAACCCTATGCACAAAATAACGAAACACTGCCCGGTCCTGCGCCACCCTCACAATTGTTGTCATGTCTGAACAGGATAACATGTTGTTGTTGCCACTGTTGTCAATCTTTCTCGTTGGAGGTCTTCCTCCTTTTCACTGACCCTCCACTTTACCAAGCGTGATGTCCTTCTCCAGGGACTGGTCCCTCCTGACAACATATCCAAAGTGCAAGATGCAAAGTCTCACCATCCTGGCTTCTAAGAAGCATTCTGACTATAGAACATAGATTTGTTCTTCTGGTGGTTCACAGTGTTTTCAATATTCTTCTGCAACACCTAACTCAAATGCATCAGTTCTTCTATGGTCTTCCTTATTCACTGTCCAATTTTCACATGCATGTGAGCCTACTGAAAATACCAGCTACACCTTAGTCCTCAAACTGACATCTCTGCTCTTGCTCTTGAATATCTGAAAGTGGTCTTTTGCAGCAGATTTGTGGAGTGCAATTTGATTTCATGACTGCTTCTTCCATGAGCATTGATCGTGGAGCCAAGTAAAAGGGCTCTTTATACATCTTCTAAACTCACATAGGATCCCTAGAGTCATGGCAAGGGGATTATTTACCCTTTGACCTTAATCCTAAATGATTTTCCTAGGAAATATGCTCTAAGTTATGAAATCAGTGCTGTCTTTGGGAGATAGAACTTTATTTGCTCTCTCATCTCCCTACCTACATCAATTTTGAGTGATCCTATTTCTACTAACCTTGGTGAAAAATAATACAGCTTAACAAAGGGCTCATGGGTTTATTAACATCTGAAGAGAACAACAAACAATCAGACTGAGCAGGATTGTAAAATGAGCTTAGAGGTCTAGATGTTTCAATGATAATGCCCCCCACCCCCACCCCCGCCAAATTAAACAGCCCCAAACTTTGGTGTGTTGTGTGTGTTTTTTAAAGACAAGGTGAGGGAAATGTCAGAAACCAAGGGTGATGAAACAAGTATATGAAGGCAGCAGAGAGAGAGACAGACAGAGTGTGGTAGTTATTAAGAACAAAACAACCTGTAAAAAGCGTGTTAGATACTTGGACTAACCCAGTAAGAGTAAGCACAGAGATTAAAGCACCTGCTAACCAAAAGGTTGGAGGTTCAAACCCACTAGCCTCTGTGCGGGGGAAAGAGGTGGTAGTCTGCTTCTGGAAGGATTTACAACCGGGGAAATCCTCTGGGCCAGTCCTCCTGTCCTATAGAGTTGCTATGAGTCGGAAGTGACTTTTCTCTCATCTGGAGGTGAGTTAATGCTGTTGTTGGGTACATTCAAGTCGACTCTTAGCAATCCCGTGTGACAGAGTAGAACTGCCCCATAAACTTTCCTAGGCTGTCATCTTTACGGGAGCAGACAAGTCGTTCCCTTATGAGAGCCTTCAGTAGTGGGGTGGGGTGGGGTGGGGAGACAGCCTGGACTGAGGTCCTGGGGCAGAATTAAGTCTGAGGACCAGAACAAGACAGCCCTGTGGATGTGGGGACAGAGGCAAGGCCAGCCTTGTTAAGTGTAAGGGGTCTCAGGTATCTGTGTGGATAGCCCCTTTATGCTTACAGGGGAGACAGGTAGATTTGACAGTTGGGGAAATAGAAAGGCCTCCCTCTAATGGTGGTGGTGATGGTGTATACTGGCAAGTTCGTTCTGACTCAGCCACGCTGTACAGGGCTTCTGAGGCTGGAAAGCCTCATCTTCCTCCTGCACAATGGCTGGTAGATTAGAACTGCTGACCTTGTGACTAGCAGCCCAACCATAGCCCACTAAGCTCCCTCCATTAACTGCGGTAAAGCACACACAACATAAAATACACCATTTTACCCTTTTAAGGTTGGTGTGGAGGGGCTTGGATGGGCAGTGGTGGAACTAGGGGAGACAGAGGGACACAACAGGAAGGCTAGTGTGTCAGAGGTCTTGGGGTGGGATCTTAGAACTGATAGAAGTATCTAGAAGATGGGATGTGAGGGTCAGAGGTCAGAAAGCACTGACATGATCAGGACAAGGCTATGTCCCGAGTGGACGCAGTGACTGAGTGGTACAGGGGACCCTCTCTAAGCAGGGAGCTGGTGCCATGGTCTAGAACGTGGGCCTCAAACACTCACACTTCTCACTGCACCTGGGGCTGCGGGCCTGCTGCCCACCCAGTGGACGGTCTTCAGCCCAACTCCTCTGGGGCAGGCAAGCTCAAACCTGTGCCCCCTTTCAGTGCCCACCCACCCGCTAAACTGGGATGGTAACTGGCCCCCATAGGGAGTCCAAGGAGCAGAGGGCAGACACTGACAGGCCGTCAAGAATTTTTAGCAAAGTAAAGATCTGATGTTTTAGCTCCTTACAAAATAGTGGTCAGACCTCCAAAGCACACCATTCATGATTCCATTTATTCTAGTCATTGTTTGCTTTAACTCATACTTCCATCCTTGCTCCCCACCACTCTCCAGACATCCCCTTCACCAGCCCATCCTCACTACTCCCCAGAGAGCTCCTACTCAATCTGCAAAGCCCTGCTCATGTCTCCTTTGCAGATGTTCCTGCCTTAGCATGTGGGCCTGGCAGATACCACGGCGTCATAGACGCAGCTTTGAGCCACACACCCCTAAGAAATTGTAGCGCTTTGCTGACCTGTCTGCTTGACCTGTCAGCTAAGGGCCGACCTAGCACACTGCTTGGCAGAGCCCAAGATCAGTACAAATGGGCTGAGGGAATGCATGAGTAAATTAATTTTGAAAGTGTTAAGTCACCCAAATATTTATTTGCTGCATGTAAGATTGACGTATTTTAATTTCCTGTAGCGCTCTAGTGTGAGTTCAGGAAAGTGAGCACTTTGTGGCTTCCTAAAATACCCTGTTACTTTACTCCAATGTGAGCGTGCTTGCTTGTGTCACGTTCTGAGATGGGAGAGACAGCCCTTGTTTACCTCATGCAGAGCAGCCACTTTGTTCTGAAAGAAAAAACAAAGCATGAATTGGTGTGAGAAGGATGTGTTTGCCTACAGTGCAATCTTCACTTCTGGTCTTACCCCCACACGCATGACACTAGGGAGAAAGATGTCAACAAAAGGTGCAAAAACACTGTGGAGATTCAAAAGCAACAACCACCCCCTCCCACCACCACCCCCACCCTCTGTAGCGACCCTCTAGGGCCACACTTCCAAGAACCCCATTTTAAATGGGGATTTTAAACTGATATTTTTCTCAGATCAGTAGATTCAGGGACTCTTCCAAGTTCCATAGATCCAGTCAGTCTGGATTCTGTAAGAGTTTAAAATCCTGTTCCACATGATCCCCATTTTGATCAGGATTCTTTTATGGAATCCTTGATTAAAACATTCAGTGCTGGTAGCTGGGAACCCCCTAGTTCTTCTGGTCTCATGGCAAAGGAGACAGTTCCTTCTCTGATCTCTGGTCAGTTAGGGAGCCATCACTTAATTCACAATAAAAACTTAAAAAAAAAAGTCACTGGGGGACTTAAAGAAGTCTATCAGTCAGCTGACCCCACAGTCTGGACCACAGTGAACCTCTAAGGTCTTCCATATGCATCTGGTGACTCATAGCTGACTGGACAGCATGCACGTCATGTTTTGGGGTACACGACTGGACGCTCACATGGGTCACAGCCCAGGGTCGCCTGGACACAGTGGGGAAAAGGGAGCAACCAGGAGCAGTGGGTGTGACGCGAACTGATGGGAAGATAGGCTTACCCAGCAAAGTGACAATAAAGACTGTGGCTGAGATGGCATCAAGAAACAGACGAGGATGGATATTGGTAAGGATATTGCTAGGGAATGAAAGTGGCCTAGACACGAAGCATGAGAAGAGAAACTGCTGAGGGATGGAAATGTTCCTTCCACGGCTTGAGGAGGACGGAACTGACAACACCCTGTCACAGAACTGACTAACGTGTGGGACAGTACCGCTAAGGGAGCCGCCTTGGAGGGCAGCTCCTGTCACCTCAACTTGAGCTGTGGAGGGGAGTGTTGCTGCAGCAGACCTGAGAAGTTCAAGGTCTTACACCAGGTGGCACCCAGTCACCTGCTATGACCCTGAGAGGGCAGAGGACAGAGTGAGGATACCCCATTTCCCCTCAGGTGGCCCATCGTAAACTCGGAGACTATTCTGCGGCGCAGATGCTGCATATCCCTCATAAAACCAACCATGGTCCTCCAGGAAACCCCAGGAAAAGGGAGCCATGGGGGACTGCAAATCCTCCACAGCAGGCAGCATTTGCCCCAAAACACAGCTCAGAGGGCAAGAAGGACAGGAAAGAAGGACGGATGGACACGGGGACACAGGGAGGAAGTGCGAAGAGCGCTGTTACACTGAAGGGACTGTAATCCGCGTCACGGATCAGAATGGGTATGAAGCGCTGAGTGGAAAACTCACGTGCTCTATGAACTCCCATCCGAAAAAACAATGAAAAAGATTGTTTTTAAAAAGGAAAGAAAATCCTTCACAGCTGTTGTTACTTAGCATTGAGCTGGCCAACAGAGAAGTCAGTGGTCCAGGGGGGTCAGAGCTGAGTCGCTGGCTGCCAGCACATCTGCCCCAAAGAGCTGGTTTCCCTACAACCACCGGTCTCACCTCTGTGGGGCACCCTGTGCTGAGCACTGACTGGTGCACATGCTCCTGGGAAGTAGGCCTCTGCCTGCTGTCCATCTAACAGTAGAGTCCTGTGCCTCCTTCGAGGACCAGCTTAAATATGGACCTGTCCCTACCTCTCTCTGCTCTGGGCTCAGGGCTGTCTACTGCCCTCTCATCTGTGGGCCCTGACTCGGAGATGGCACATCCAGGGAACTCTGATTTCAGGTGGGTCAGCTTCTGGGGGTCCCTCGGGCCCTCACCTCGTGGCTGCATGCCCTCCAATGGGCCTGCAGGACCCTGGCTGCTGCCTCCCGCTGCTCATCTTCTCTCCCAGCAGAACGGGCAGAGGGTGGTCGTGAGCACAAGGCACTGGGATGGGGCTCCAGGTCCTGCTGGGGGCAGCTGCTGGTGGGAAGCGGTGGCTGGGGTTCTTCCATGGTCTGCAGGAAACACAAGGGGTGAAAGGGTGGTAAGCAGGGGGGGCCAGGACAGCATGCCATTTGGTGGAGAGCGGGTTTGCCTCATCAGGCTTCTTAATTTATTGGGAGCTGCCGTAGCCAAGGCTAGAAGTTTTCCAAGGAACCATGCAGGCGCTAGTAAGCAGCTGTCATGGGCTTTTCAGGGCATCTGCCTGGCGGGCATCTCCCAGGTGGACCTGGGGAAGGAGGCATCTGTTGTCTGAAGAAGAATTGGCTGCACGAGCACATTACCCTCTCTAAAATCAGTACACAATTTCCATTATGCAAAGATTGTTGTACCACTCTTTGGGGTCCTTTCTGGGGTCTTTCATCTCGTCGGATACTGTATTACAAAAGTAGGATTTCTGGGTTTAAAACAGCAAACTTCTAGCTTGGTTTCCTGGTGGAAAGAAACCATCAAACCAACCCTGAGTTTTGCCATTTATGGGCCCAAATTTATAAAACCAAATCTAACTCACAGCTGCTGAGTCGATTCCAACTCACAGCCAACCTGTAAGACAAGGAAGAACTACCTCATAGTATTTCCAAGGCTGTCATCTTTACGGGAGCAGACTGTCTCCCAGGGAGCGGCTGCTGGGTGTGAACTGCCAACCTTACGGTTAGTAGCCAAGTCCTATAACCACTGTGCCACTAAGGATCCTGGCTGTCTAGAAGGATAATAAGCATGAAAATATCGAACTACATTTCTTCACATTCCGAATGCAAACTCGGTGGAGACACATGCTGTTGGAGACAGACCCCACAAAGTAAGAGACGGGATAGACTGGTCAGCTGCCATCCACCCGCCTCAGGGAGCTAACCACGGCTTCTGGCCAAGAACCCAGGCTCGTCTTGACGTTTCCACTGTTACCCTCCTGAGGATCTCACTACCTGTCAGAGATTGTGTCTCCTTCAACCATATGTCAACTTGGCTGGGCTGTGATTCTCTGGAGCTGTTGTGCAATGAAGCAATCATCTTCTACGATTGTTGTTGTTAAGTGCCACTGAGTCAGTTCCAACTCACAGCGACCCTGTATAGGATTTCTAAGAAGCAACTGGTGAATTTGAACTGCCGACCTTGTTGTTCAAACTGACCCTGCGGTCTAGTGCATTATCCCAGAGCCATTAGCCTCCATCTGTGATGTGCTGCCAATTCGGATCTCTATGTACTAGTACAGAGTCCTGGTGTGGCTCTGCTGGACAATGCTCTGGACCACACGGTCGGTGATTCAAACCCACCAGCTGCTCCTTGGAAACCCTAGATAGGGTTGCTATGAGTTGGAACCAACTTGATGGCATGCAACTAAAACAAGTGCTTTTGTTCCTGAGGATTAGGCTGTATCTCTATGTTATTGAGGCGGGATACAAGCTACACGAGTAGGCTGTCTCTTGAGTCAGTCTCGTTTGTGATGCAAAAGAGATAAACAAGTGAGCAGAGAAAGAGAAAGAAGAAAGAGCTGGGAGTGGAATGTGTCCTTTGGATCTGGGGCCTCTCTGTTGAGAACCTCCTAGACCCAGGGGAGGTCTGATATCAAGGACCTTCCCACAGAGCAAGTGCATCTTCTTCTATAGCAGGTACCCTGAATTTGGACTTCCATCCTCTTAAACCGTGAGAGAAGAGATTTCTGTTTGTGAAATCTACCCCCTTGTGGTGTCCCTGTGACAGCCACACAAGAGACCCTGCAGACCGCGGTCCCTCTGTCTTCACACACTCAGATTGCCACTCAGTTTCTCCAGTGGGAAACTGTCAATATGCATTGCTGGCCAATTTGATAAAAAATGTAAAAACATTTACTTAGGAGATCAATGAATATTTAGTCAAATAATGCTTAGTCAACAGCTGGGGGGAAAAAAGCACTACTTTCTGATGTTCCTATAAATTACCCGAGGCAACTGTGAAAAGCCTGAGTTCCGGTGTGCCATTTAAACCTGCAGTTAGTCACTCGGCTACTAAAAGACTCAGGGCCCTTCCACTACCCAGACGGCCATGGGCTCTTCCAGTCAAACTCACTCTTCTTCAGAATGGAAATGCTCTCAGCAGAAAGAAACCCAAAGCTGGCACATACGTGGCTTTAAAAAATCAGATAACACTAACAGATACACAAGAGAAAGGGGGAAAAAGCCCAAACAACAGACACTTGCAATCCTACATACAGAAACAGCCACACTGGCTCTTTCTTACATGGGAGGGTGTTTTTTGTTTAATGGCATCGTGCTATATGCCTTTTTTTGTGGGGGGGGGGAGAGGGAGGATTTGGTTCCCTCCAACAATAGATCCTAGGCATCGTTCCATGTCAGTAAATAGACCCACGCTATGCTTACTCATGGCTGTACACTATAGCATATCTTTATGTAGCTCCTCTGTGTGGCTGTTCAGGAGCCCAGTCAGTGAGCGGGTACTATCTCGGACTGCGTTTCTACATGCAGCTCCACTCTTGCCATAAAGAGGGGGAGACAGAGATAGAAACAGCTTTTCTTGTCCTTTATAAGCAGGAGCGAGCGGCGCCTTCTTCCTTATAAAGGAGGATGGAGAGACTTCGTCTCCCACACTTTGGACATGTTATCAGGAGGGACCAGTCCCTGGAGAAAGACACATGCTCGGTAATGTGGAGGATCAGTGAAAAAGATGAAGACCTCCACCCAACAAGATGGATTGGTGCAGCAGCAGCAACAATGGGTTCAAGCGTAGTAATGACTGTGAGGTTGACGAAGGACAGGGCAGTGTTTCATTCTGTTGTGCACAGGGTTGCTTTAAATTGGAACTGACTCGATGCACCTAACCACCACCACTCACCTTCTGTAGCTTGTCACACTGTGCTGTCTGGAAGCTTGGCCAGCAGCATTTCAAAGTCCAGGAGGGTTACCTGTGGTGGACAGGTTTCAGGGGAGCTTCCTAACTAAGAAAGATGAGGAGGAAAGACCTTCTGAAAAATGAGCCAATGAAAAACCCATGGATGATAATAGAACATTGTCTACTATGGAGATGGGAGAAGAGTCTCCGAGGTTGGAAGGCACCCGAAGTTCACAGGGGCTGTGACCAGGATCTTGAGCAGACCAGTGATTCTGAGGATGGTGCAGGGCCGGGGAATGTGCTGAAGTTGCCACAAGTTCAAGCCGACTCAACAACAGCAACATTGTTGTCTCCATTTGCTAATAGTTCAATATACCGTCTGTCAGGGACTGAATTGTGTCTCCCAGAATATGTGTCAGTGTGGCAAGGCCATGATTCTCAATGGTTTGGCAGTTATTTAACGATGTAATTGCTTTCCACGATGTGATCTGGTGTGATCAGCCCTGACCTGACCCTATGTGTTGTAAACCCCCATTTCTATGATGGTAATAAGGCCGGATGCAATCTACAGGATTAGATTATATCTTGAATCAATCTCTTAGCAGAGTCCAGAGGGACTTCCTGCCACCAGAAAAGAAGAGGCAGGGGTGGAATACATCCTTTGAACCTGGGGTCCCTGCACTGGGAAACTCCTATATCCATAGGAAGACTCACATCAAGACATGCAGAGATCGTCAAGGAATGCTGGACCTACAGATGCTGAAAGGAGAAACGGACCCTTTCCAGAGCTGACCAAGAGAGAAAGCCAGGACTCTAAATTTGCACCTCCAGCCTCGTAAACTGTGAGAGAATAAACTTCTGTTTGTTGAGGCATCCACTGTGGTATTCTCGTTACAGTAGCACTGGATAACTGAGACACCACTCAACTCCCACACAGTCGTGCCTTCTGCATATTTTAAACTCCACAGCAGGTAAAAGCAAGAGGAACTGGGAGACAAAAAGAAGGGTCTTTTGGTGGAAACAGTGCTGGGCCTGCGAGTGTCGTCGTCACTGCTGTCACTGTGTTTGGAGTATCACCACATTGCTCCTTACTGGAGGAATTATGGGAAGGCATAAGCTCAAGGTCAAGGTGAAGATGCCCCAATAGAAAAACACGGAATGATATTCTGACGCCAGGCACGCACCACCTCCCAGGGCCTCGGTTAGAAGTGGAGCCACTGTCAGGTAGCTGCACAAACAGAGCAGCTCTGCATCTAACTGAGAGGTGGCTGGTGGCTGTGTGCCATGGAGTCAGTTCCAACTCATAGCAACCCTGTACAGGGTTTCGAGGCTGTAAATCTTTACGGGAGCACAACAAGGGTCTAAGAGAGACAAGGGTTTAAATCCCAAATGACAGAGATTAGTGTAAACTCTGCTCAGAGGGGATCAAAGATGGGGAGACAGGCAGCATCTATCCCAGACCTTTCTTGGAAGGTCAGTATATTGAGGCCCAAGGAGGGAGAGAGGGTCTAAACAGGGTTCATCTTATGCTGGGGAACCCAAGTGTTGTTGTGATCTGCACATCAATCACCAAGGCACTGAGTCAAGCTGTACTTCTCTGGTGTTGAGGGTTTGCAGCCAACCTAATACCTGAGGAAGCCTAGTCAGAAAATGAAACGACGTGGTGCACTGGGAAAATCTGCTGCCGATTTCTTCAGAGTGCTCACAAGTTATGCTGTCACTCTGAGGACTAAGGTGCACCTGACCCATGACGTGGTATTTTCAATCACCTCATATACATGTGAAAGTTGGACAATGAATAAGGAAGACCATGGAAGAACCGATGCATTTGAATTGTGGTGTTAGAGAAGAATAAAGTACCACGGACTTCCAGAAGATCAAACAAATCCGTCTTAGAAATACAGCTAGAAATGCTCTTTAGAAGCCAGGATGGTGAGACTTCACCTCGTATACTTAGGACATATTGTCAGAAAGGACCAGTCTCTGGAGAAGAACATCATGCTTTGTAAAGTGGAGGGTCGGTAAAAAAGAGGAAAATCCCCAACAAGATGGTGAAGGGTCACCATGAGTCAGAACCAACTCCACAGCACCTCACAACAACAACAGTCCTCTTGAGCTGCCAAACAAAGAGTCTTCAAAGCCCTGCAAATGTGCATTTCTGCTCTGTGGAGAACAATTGCCTCCTTGAGGAAGGTTTTCAAAGAGGCAGGAACATGTCTCAGAGAAGGTGGGAATGACTTGAGGGAGTTAGGGCAGTCCTTTTGTGAAGAGGTTGGAACAGTGTCTATAGCCTATGAAGAGACACAAGCATTGTCCTGTGACATGGACACTATCCATTCTCGGGGCCAGGATGAAGATCACGGACAACACTGGGCACAGCCGGGTCTCCCACAGGATAACCAGACCATGACTGACAGCACAGGTGTGCAGGGACCTCGGGTCTCGTGAAGAGTGATTGTCACATGGGGAGTGGCCAGTTCTCTTCAGGAGGAACTGACAACTCAGCCTTTTCAAGTTAAAGTTGTGAGTCAATTTGGCTGGGCCAGGATTCTTAGTGATTAGGAGGCTAAGATGTAGTCTCCACCACTACCACCACCACCACCAATGAGATCTGATACAATGTAACCATAGCCAATCAACTGAAAGTAAATGTCCTCGGGGGTGTGGCCTGAATCCAATACATATGGATGTTCTGGCAAAGCTCTCTTCTCTGGCTTCTTGCTCCATCTGGATCCTGCCTCAGGCTTATCATCATCTGACCTCCCATTCTTTCAACTTGATGTCCTGTCAATCTTGGGTTCATCAGCTCCTGCTGATGACAAGAGTCTGCAGAAGCCTCAGTCTGATATCTGACTCACAGATGTGGGACTTGCCTGCTTCTACCCTGTAAGAACTCTCTCTAGATAATCTAGATAATTGTGTATATATATATATATATATATATATATATATATATATATATATATATACATATACATACATATATACAGTCACTGGATTTGCTTTTCTCAAGAACCTAGCCCAAGACAGCCTCCCTCAGAAGATATGGAGAAACCCACATGAGCACATCTATGGGGACACACAGAGAACACTGTCTGAGGGCTGAATTAGCTCTGCAGGGGGCTCCCATCTGCCGTAGGGCTCCCCAATCCTTACAGGAGACCCTTCAGGCCTGCCGGCACCACTGTGGCCTGTGTACATCCTGAGCCCCTCCTGCCAGAATGGACGTTCCACAGTCCAGCTGAGAGAAAAAAACCACTGATTCTGACTTACTGAAACCCTCTAGTGCAGAAAAGAACATCCCAATAGAATTAACACGGCTCCCTCAAGATCAGCAGTTCAACATGAGAAAGAGGAGGCTTTCTGCTCCCGTAAAGATTTACAGCCTCGGAAACCATATGTAGGGTGGCTATGAGTCAGAACCAACTCCACGGCACACAACCACCGCATATATTGAGGGGCCTCTTGGTGTAGTGCTGTGGGATCAGCACTGAACTGTGAACCACAAGTTTGGCAGTTCAAACCCACCAGCCGTCCCTCAGAAACCCTATAAAGGGTTGCTACGAGTCAGACCCAACTCAACTGCACTTAACAACAAGTATTGACAAGAGCAAATGGCCACATCTTTTTCCCATGGAGCAACTGGTGGGTTGGAACCACTGACCTTCTGGTTAGCAACTGACCTTCTGGTTTGCGCTAGACTGCAAAGCCATCTGAACTGCAAGGTTGGCAGTTCAAGCTCACTAGTTGCTCCTCGGAAACTATAGGTCAGAATCGACTCGATGGCACTTAACAACAACAACAACAATGAAGTTGATGGTCATATCTTTCTCCTGTGGAGCAGCTGGTGGGTGTGAACCACCAACCTTGCAGCTTTAAACTATGTGCTTTAACTACCAGGGTCTTTTTAAGAGAACAAGAGGTATTTAAATGAATAATCCTGCTACATGAACCAGCCGAGGGAAAGAAAAGCCAATCAAGGTTTAAAAAACCCTTAATGCTCAGCTCTCAGCAGGTGGCTAAATACCACAGCCTTGCTAAGTCCCAGCAACAATCTTCCTGTCTGAAGAGGAAGGACACTTCTGGAAGGACACATGCAGTGTGTAAAAACGTGAGATCCTGGTGTGTGTGCGTGCGTGCTCCGGGCAGTCTTCAGCGCTTCAGTGACTGGAATGAGGGAGAAGCTGTGCTGTTCACACATCCGTACTATGGGCGCCTCTCAGAGTGCACGCAGCTACAAGGTGGATGCCCAAGAACACCTGTCAGATTCTACAACTCAGCCACACAAAATGCCAGGTGGAGGATCCACTCGCTGCAGAAATGGCTGGCCGAGGACGGGCTTTCTAGCCCAGTGGGTTGCAGTGTGGCTGGCAGTGCTGACAGACCAGAGGCAGGTCTCTGTCACCCCCTCACAGTCCCAAGAAACACCAGCCGGCTGCCTTCAGGGGTGCTGTCAAGAATTGAGCTGCACCCCCCAAAACCATGTGCCAGCTTGGCTGGGCCATGATTCTCTAGATAATGTCATTATCCTGCATTTTGTGAGCTGATGGAATCATCCCTTGTGGTGTGGATTCTCACCTCTTGATGCTGACAAGGCGGGAGAAGAGACAGCTGTGTTCTTGAGGCAGGACGTGATCTACAGGATTAGTTGCAGCTCAACTCAATCTCATTTGGGATATTGTTGTTAAGTGCTGTTGAGTCAGATCTGACTCGTAAAGACCCTGTAGAGGGTTTCCAAGGAGCGGCTGGTGGGTTTGAACCTGCAATCTTGTGGTTAGCAGTCCAGTGCTTATTCTACAGTGCCACTCCAGATTGTTGTTGTTGTTATGTGCTGTCAAGTCAGTTCTAACCCATAGTGACCCTGTACAGGATTTCCAAGGCTGTACATCTTTACGGGAGCAGAAAGCCTCATCTTTCTCCCGCGGAACAGCTGGTAGTTTTGAACTGCTGACCTTGAGGTTCACAGCCCGATTTGTAACCACTACACTACCAGATCTCCTTACTCCAGATTAAAAGAGATTAAATAAGTGAGCAGAGCTCCAAGGGACCTACTATCACCAAGAAAAGAAGAGTAGGGAGTGAAGCGCTGAGCACCTCCCCGACCCAGGGGAAAATTGATGCCAAGACACACGTAGATCTCCAAACAATGCTCGGACCAGAGAAGTTGAAAGGAGACAAGGCCCTTCTTCCTCCAGAGCTGATAGAGAGAAAAAGTTCCCCCTTAGAACTGATGCCTTGGACTTCAAGCCTCCTAAACCGTGAGCAGATAAACGTTTGTTTATTAAAATCATTGCCTTGTGGTATTTCTGTTACAACACCACTAGGGAGTTTTGGTAGCATAGTGATTACAAGTAGGGCTGCTAACCTCAAGGCCAGCAGTTTGAAACTATCAGCCGTTCTGTGGGGAGAAAGATGAGGCTTTCTGCTCCCGTAAATATTTACACCCTCAGAAACCCTATGCAGGGTGGGAATGAGTCAGAACCAACTCCACAGCACATAACCACCACCACCAGGTACCACCACCACCAGGTAACTAAGGCAAGTGTGGAGGTGGCTCGGAGGGAGGGTGCGCCTATATGGAGTCCCTGTAGAGAGAAATTGCCCTTCACCACAGAGCCACCTGCCAACCAGAGCACCTCCCGATCCAAGTCTGTTCTCAATTCCCACTTCCTGCTCACCTCTAGCAGACAACCCTCAGTGGACAGTGGATCTTTCTGGAAGTGGGGGATTGTCTTAACAAATCTGTGAGAGACAGTTGTTGGGAGCAAGTGGGAGAGTGCAGATGAGGAGGGTGGGCCTCTTTCTCTAGATGCTGCTTTTTGCTTGCTGTCAGGCGCCAATGAGGCCCAAGCTGAGTGGATCTTTTGGATATTTCCCTTGGACCATGCTTTGAGGGAGGATCCGCAGCAAGAACCTTGGGTGTAAGGATGAGTACATGGGAGGATTTGAGCCCTCTGCTCAGGATAGCACTAGCCTTCTTTCTCTTTGTATCTGTCTGTCTGTCTCTCTCACAGCCTCTGCATTTAGCTCAACAGCTCTATAACCCACAGCTGGAAGAGCTGTTTACATTCACGACTGACCATCAATGAACCCCAACTTTGATGCCCACAGCTGAGATGACGAGTTGAGCTCCTATGATAGAAGGGTGCTCACTTCTTCCAGTCAGTATGTGGCTGGGAGACATGCTGGGAAGAAAACGCCTAAGCTGGAGACTACATAGGAAAAACACACGTACCTCGTGCATTGTCTTTGTGGGAGCATCTTGCTCTGTTTTCTGAGCTTCTTCCAGCTCTTGGAGCTTCTTGGTCAGTGTTTGAACTTGCCACCTGAGGGAAAATAGGACAGACAGACCAGATCTGCCACCACACTCCACAGGCACAGCTCAGCACTGACTCAGCTACCCTCCCAGGATATATGGACAGAGCCTGAGAGCCCCACCGCAGATGGTGACTCCCCTGCCCAGGAAAGCCTCCAAACACCTTGCAATGCTATTTGGAAATGAGCATTGTTCTTATCTGCTGTGTTGAGTCCACTGTGACTCAGAGCAACTCCGTGTGTTACTTAGTAGAATAGCCTGAGAGATTTATCGGCTGTCACACTGATGTGGTCTATGTTGGAGGATGCGCAGCCAGAATGCTCCTTAGAAGGAATGGGAGACTTTGTCTCTCATACTTTGGATAGGTCATCAGGAGGGACCAGTCCCTGGAGAAGGACATCAGCTTTAGTAAAATGGAGGGTCAGCGAAAAAGACAGAGACCCTCAACGAGATGGACTGACATAGTGGCTGCCACAATGGGCAGGACCAGGCATCATTTTGTTCTGTCGCACACAGAGTCACTACGCGTCAGAACCAACTCAAAGACACCTAGCAACAGTAATCTTTACAGAAGCAATTTACCAGGCCTTTCTTCCATGGAGTCCCTGGGTGGGTTCGAACTGACAACCTTCAGGTCAGCAGCTAACTGCAAATGACTGTGCCACGTGGACCCCCTTAATTGCATGAGTGATGAATACTCAGATACCATGTGGTTGGAAAGAAATACAGCCAGTATCCTCCCTACAGACGCAGAGGCAGAATGAACAGTTCATCTCTGCCAAATCGCCTTTCAGGATATGCATGAAGTCTAGCCTTCTGATGAAATCTTGTCACCTTTCTCCTGGAGGAAATTTTTTTATATAAAATTCTTTCCAGTCATCTCACTAATTAGCCTGAGTGCTCAATAGTTCTGCTCAGATTTCCAGTTATTAGTTTTTTCCTTTTGGGATAAAATTCATATAACACAAAATTGCCCATTTTAGTGTGCACGATTATGATGTTTTTTTAGCACATGTTCACAAAACCATCACCACTAATTCTAAAACATTTTCATCAGTTCAAAAGGAAACTCCATGCAGACCAGCAGTCCCTCCTGATTTTGCCCTCATCCTGGGCAACCTCTGCCTCTACGCATCTGTCTGTCCTAGACGGTTCCTGCAAGTGGGGCCAGACCTGCTGTGTCTGGTTTAGCCTACACAGCATAGTGTCTTCAAGCTTCATGTATGGTGTGGCACAGACCAAGACTAGGTGGTGACAGTCCACCAACTGACTGCACCTCACTCTGTCTGACCGTTGGTTGCTGGACACTTGGGCGGTGTCCTCCTTTGCGCTGCTGTGACTAGTGACACATGAGAGAAGGTGCCTGGGGACACACCCAGAACCTGAGCCAAGTCCTGATCCCAGAAGGATAAGCATCAATGACAGATGGCACGCGGGGGATGTCAGGTGTGAGGGGCCCACAAAGAGCCTCACCCAGTCTGGAGTCTCTTTCTAAAGGTGACAGGAAACCACAGGGACTTGAGGAAGAGGTAGAACTAATCAGGATAGAGTCTGGGGACGTCTGGACGTCCTGCTGAGGATAGGTGGGGGGTGGTAGCCCCTGGAGGCAGGGCGCATTGGAAATCCTGTGTGTTCTCTTCAAATCTCTTCAGCCCGCCTGTTTCCTCCTTCTCTCTCCACACCCCCACGTCTGCTGCTTCTCTCCCTCCTCCTTCAGCCCACTTACCTCAGGGTCTCTTCCCTCTCTCTCCGCTCCTTCTCTCCCTCCTTCATGTGTGCCAATTCCTTCTCCAAGTCAGCTTTCATCTGCAGCAGCTGCTTCACTTCCAAACTGCAGACACAGGACCAGAGACATCTTAGGGTTCACCCTGGTGTTGCACCACAGAGGAGGGGGCCTTCAGAAAAAGTGTGCTGTTCCATTTCCTCACCCATGACGGGGCTTCAGAAATGGAACGAAGACACTGGATTTTCACATAAACTTATCAAAGCCCCCACCTACTTTAGAACAGTAGCAGAGGAGCTGGGGGCTAAGTAAAGGCATGCTGACCAGCTGGCCATCCCTCAGATGTCTATATGAGTTTGACCAGAAGCATTCCTCCAGCTGACCCCAGCTCTGCACACCCCCAGCAGCCACACTGAGTTCAGGGGGCTGTGCTAACTCAAGATCCGTGGCAGCGGCCCAAAGAGGCCTATCAGGGCTGTGGCTGTGGGGGTCTCCAATAAAGCATGGGAGAGGAGGAGGCTGCAGACTGAGAAGCTAGGGTGAGCGTGGAGGACCCAGGATCTCTAGGCTCTACTGCCACTGTGAACACTCGACAGCTGTTAGGACTCAATGCCAGGACTGAAGGCCCAGGACCGTACTACAGGCCCACCTCACTGGACTGCACTTCACAGGTCTTGTGGGGTTTGACAGTTTGTGACAACTCTGCACCCAACATGCCTATCAGCATCGGTTTTCCAGCAGTGAATGCTCACAGCGTGTCTCTACGTCCCATGTAAGTCACGCTCACAACATTTCAAACTCTTTCATCACACTACTGTACATGTGACAGGTGGTGGTAAACCATCAACACAACTCGTCTACGTGCTGGGAAACCAACACATGCCTGTGACTCACTTTGTGGCCCCCTTCACCTTATTGCAGAGGTCTGGTACCAAGCCCACAGTATCCTTGAACTCTGCCCAAACAGAGTTAGTAAAACATTCATATTACACAAGATCCTGCTGGTGGCTAGCTTGTTTTACACAAACCAAGGAAAGCATGTTCCTCTGTAAAAGCGGACCTGGGATTCCCTTTGGACTCTTGAAACGAGATTTAGATGCTGCTTTCCTCAGCTGGCCTGCACTCTTCTAGCACCTCGTGTGATGATTACCACCTTTTTACCACAGACTTGCCTCTATCTCAGTAAAATATCAGAAGTTTCAGAATCACGTACAAACACCTGGACACTAACTACTAGGTACGGGCCTGTAGTTGTTGGATGCTGTCGAGACGATTCTGACTCACAGCGGCGACCCCACATGACAGAGTAGAATAGGCCATCATCCTTTGGTCAGCAGCTGGGCACTTAAGCACTGTGCCACCAGGGTTCCTGTAGCTGAGCCAAATCCCAAAACCAACCCACTGCCACTGAGGGAACTTCCACTCACAGTGAGCCTATAGGACACAATGGAACCGGCCCCGTAGAGTTTCCAAGACTCCACGTCTTTACGGGAACAGACTGTCATGTCTTTCTCCCTTAGATCAACTGCTGGGCTTGAACTGCTGACCTTGCAGTTGGCAGTCCAACGCCTAACCCACAGCACCACCAAATTCACCACAACTGTCTCATTCTAGACAGGAGCTCTGTGCCCCACTACAAGGCCACAAGTGAGCATTCAGCACCTACTCTGTCTCCTGCAGCTGGCTGTGCATGATGGCATGCTCGTCCTGAATCCGCAGAGTGCCCCGCAGGCGCTCCGGCTCCTCGTGGGAGTCTGTGTGGGGCTGCCGGTGCACGGTGGAGGTGGATGAGGACTGGGGTCTAGAGCTCGGCTTCACCAGCTCAGACGCGTGCGACTTGAGGCTTTCCAGCAAACTCACTTTCTGGGGGCAACACAGATGTCATCAGATGTCATTCTTGTCGCCATTTCCCATCGAGGCCACCCAGAGGGGACTGGGGGACACCCCCGAGAGGACATCCCTACCCACAGAAGGGCAGAGAGAAGGTGAGCCACTCTTGTCCTTTTTGCTCATTTACCCTATCGGGTCCCTAGCATTTCCGAATGAAAAGGCCCTTGAGACTGTTCAGAAGGGGCACAGAGCTAAGGGCAGGTGGTAGAAATCAAAACGGGCTCAGTGTCTTTCAGTCCACAAAGCTGGGCTCTGGTTGAAAATTGTTCCTCACAAGGTTTAGTTTATAAAATACCCACAATTTATATATATATATATATAGAAACCCTCTAAGTTTCTGTTCTTTAAGTGTATGAACTTATTTACTTTTAAATCCCCCTCTTAATGAAACATTATGGAGGGCTCTAAGCTAATGTTCTGCTGGGACAGTGGCCTAATGACTGCACTGTAAGTTCACAGGGGGCAGACAGGACAGTTAGTGTGAATCCAAGCATCCCCAGTCAACAGCTCATGACACGTGCCTGCCAGGCTGGACCCTGGAAGGTCCTGAGCTTGGACCATGTGCACCACCTACGTTCACACATGAATGTCCACCTACAGGGGCTCCCCATCTGTGAAACAAGGGCCCTGGGCTTACAGCTCTTGAGGCTGCGTGCACACAGCCCTGGACCCACCCCTCCGTGGATGCCCCCTCACGCTCACCTTCTCCAGCTCTGTGATACGACGCAGCAGCCTGGGCTTGCTCCATTCGTTGTAGCTTGCAGGAACAGCAGGCATTGACAGACGCCCCGGTGTGGTACTTCGAGCACACCTCGTCTCAACTGCCCGCCTGGGGGCACTCTGAGGGCGCCCTGCACTGTTGGAAGCCCCATGTAGGGATGCCTGGGTCCTTGTCTCCCTGCCCAGCCCCAGCAAGGGCCCTGGGGTACCCTGGATCTTGGAGCTGGAGGGGGGATTGCTGAGTAGCTGGTTCAAGTCCTCCTTCAGTGTCTGGTTCTCCTCAGTCAGTTCCTGCACACTCCGTGACAGGTTTAAGAGAATGCTGCTCATCTTCTTCTGCCGCTTGAGGCTCAGCTTCCTCTCCACAGGGGCCCTAGCGACCAGAGAGGCTGGCACATGGGCTCTGAACCCCAGGTAGGGAAAGCACTGCTCCCCACTCCCACTCCTGTGTATTCTAACTGTATCACTAATGGGTGTGCAGAACTCTGTCTTCACAATGTAATGCCATCGCTTTCCCCTCTAAAATCTACAGCGATTACCATCTGGGTGGTGCAGGGGTGACGTGTTGGGCTGCTAATTCCAAGGTTGGCAGTTTGAACCCACCAGCTACTCCACGGGAGAAAGATGAAGCTGTCTGCTTCCATAAGCCTTGGAAACCCCATGAGGCTGTTTTATTCTGTCCTAAAGATTTACAACCTTGGAAACCCTGTACAGGGTCGCTATGATTCGGAACCAACTCCACAGCACATAACCACCACCACCAACCACTAGGCCGCTGTAGGGTTCCTATGGATCAGAACAGACTCAACAGCACTTAACAACAACAATTGGGTCACTATAGGATCAGCACTGGGCTGCTAACCACAAGGTTTGTAGTTCAAACCCACCAGCCACTCCTTGGAAACTCTATACAGTTACTCTGAGTCAAGACTGGCTTGACAGCACTTAACAACAGGGTTGCTTGAATTGGAATCAATTCATGGCGGTGGCTGACCTCTTACAGGAGATGTTTGCTGATTTGCTTTTAAACCATGGGGTGGGAAGGAGGCAGGGGAGGAAGCAAGAGGAACAAGCATGGCTGGTTCAGCGGAAAAGCTCTGTGCCAGCGGTAGCTGTAGAGGCTGGGGTAGGGGTCATCCTCCCTCCGTTGGAAGCCTGGTATCACCCTGCGTGGCAAGGGAGGAGGGAGATCTATGCGCTAGGGGCACCTAGACATCGCATGCAGTAAGCATAGTTAGGAAGACTGTAGGTAACTAAGTGAACTTGCACTTGGCATCAAGCATTTTTCCATATGTGGGAATGTGCTGGGGGTAGCATCCCCCAACACTGAGCGGGAGACATCTGGAGTATGCACAGCTGAGGGGTGGGAGGGGGGAAGCAAGGCTGTTGTGTCAGCATGCAGCCCTGAGCACCTGCGCATAGGTGCTGGCCTACCCCAGGGCTCAGGGCAGGACACACTAGTGTACAAGGCCCCTTGGGGAATCTGCTCCCAGAGACATGTCCTACTTCTTTCCTGCAGTTTCCGAAGTTGCCAGGAGGGTCTGCAGACGGTGAATCTGCGAAGACCAGGTTAAGACGCATTAGGGGCTATCACAAACAAGGAACCCTCCCTACAAGGACGCGCCAGCCAGACCCCTGTTCCCACCACTCCAACAGCTAGGATGCCCACTCAAGCAGTGACGTGCTGGAAAAGGCAGGGTCCTATACCTCCTCATAGTATGTCTCCATGGCGATGCGCATCTCCTCCAGATTCGTGGTCTTCATATCAGTCTGTAGCTTGCTGAGAACCAAGCAGAGAGTTAGTGCGGTGAGGCTGGAAGGGCAAGTGTACGCATGGTCTCTCAGGCCTCCTGAGGGTCTGAAAGAGGCCCAGCCTGGGAATGGAGACCTGCATGTGCTCAGCACTGGCCTGGGCCTCAGACCGATGGGAGAACTCAGCATGCCAGTATTCTGGCTGCCAGGGACTGGCCGCTGTACAGGAAAAGGAAAGGAAAGGTACAGAAAAAGGTAAAGAAGCTTTAGAAATACCCTCATCTAGTGAGGAAGCGAGCTTTCAACAACAACAACAGCGACAAGGATGCGAGCTTTCAAATCACAGCAACTCTCCATTGAGAGTTGCGCCATCGAGGGTGCAACTCTCCATCTCCCCCTGCTCAGAGAAAGAAGAGTGGTGAAAAGTGTGAGCGCTTGGAAACAATTAGTCCAGGGGACTGATAGAACACGTGATGAGCACGCTCCATGACCGAGACCAGAAGGACTTAATGGTGCCTGATGACCACTACCAACTGTTCTGAGAGGGATCACCTTAGAATGTAGAACAAAATTGAAAATCATTTAAAAAAAAGGACGAGGTTTACTAATGGGACCTTAAGACCACGGCCCTTGGCCACCCTTCAGGTCTGGAATCAAAGCCAGCCCCCTGGCTCTACTTTCAGCCAAGCAACAGACAGATATATAGGAGGTGGTGGTGGTGGGGTGACACACCACCAGGAAGATACACCATAGAATGGTCAACATTAGAGATCAAAAAGGCAGCATTTACCCAGGGGCAAAGTTTAGAAAGGTGGGGAACAAAGGAGGAATGAAAACAGGAAACCCAGGGAATAAGTGAACTATGTGATGTTACATGGAGAGGGTTGAAATCAGTTACATGAAACAAAATGTGTATGGACTGCTGGCTGTAAAACAGATGGTCTACTGTTCACCTTCACAGTCTGCATTGTCAATTCACAATAAAAAGCAAAAAAAAACCCAAAGACTGAGTTCAGGACTTAGCAAGGGCAAAGTTCTTTGGGGGCAGGCAGAGAATGACTTGAGGGTCTGTTCACACTTGAGGTTCCTCAGCACACAGTGGATTGGACACCAAGGGAGCCAAAAGCACAGAGGTTGGGACTCGGGAACACAGCAGACTGGTAAGATGTCTTGTAGACAAACTTCATCAGGAAACAAATTGCAGGGCGGGGCTGCTACTGTATAAAGCTGAGACAGAAACAGGAACCGCTTGAGAAAGGATGACCCCTCTGCGCTGAAAGGCAAGTGAGGAAGAAGCAGCCCAGGGGGCAGCTGGGGGCAATGAGGGACAGACCTTCCATACTGGGGTACATAGGGCCACAGGAAACTGTGGGGAGCAGCTCGTCCTCATGGGAACAAGACTAGGAGACAGGAGATCACCCAGAGTGCAGAAAAGCAGGCCCAGGAAAGAGGGGAGCTGTGAAGAGAGCGCAGGGCTGGGGATACACAGCCAAGGTGGGCGCAGCCAGCCCCCGAGATGACAGACCCAGAGGAGAAGACGGTCGGTCCCTGCTCGCCTGGTGGGGAGGCAGGACCCTCTATCCTTCCTTCCTGGCCTGGCTCACAGTGTGTCCCCACCCGTAGAGTGTCTGCCCCCTCCCAGGGTGCCCCCCCATCTCTGGTGCCGCCCGTACTTGATAGTGCTGTCCTTGTCCTTGCATTGCTGCTCCAACTTGAGGATCCTCTGCTTCAGCCCATTGACCACCTGCCGACAGAATGGCCTGTGGAGCTGACCGTCCCCTCCCTCCACAAGGTGCCCTGGGAGCTACCGCACTGTCCCCACAAGGCCGGTCTTCCTCCTGTAATTACAGTCTCTGGACTAGGGACTCAGCGAGATGCAGATGACACTGAGTGTGGTTTGCACTCAGTGCACACACACACACACACACACACACACTCATCCCCACCTGACTCAGGAGGTTTGGCAGGGATTTTAAAGGGACGCTCTCTTGCCCAAGGATACCTGGTGGTACAACCCACAGGGCAGCCATTCAAATCCACCCAGAGGCTCCTCAGTAGAAAGACCGAGTGATCTGCTCCCATAAAGATGACAGCCTAGGAAATCCCACGGGTTGCCATGCGTAGGAGATCAGGCAGCACGCACAACTCCAATGCTATGGCCCCAGAAAGGACCTGAGTGGAGTCTAGGGCTGGAGGAAGCCAACCCGTTTTAGACTCCCTTCTTATCCATGGGGGGTGGGGGCAGGGACACCCATATACTCCTGGGAACAGCCTCTTTCTTTCTGGATGACCAACCAGTATTTTAATAATTACATTTTAAAGTAAATGTCAATGATTTTGTATCCCTGGGCAGTGCAAGAGGTAAACGTGCTTGTCTATGAACTGAAAAGCAAAATCCAAAACATTTCACTTTGGCTTCAATATATCAATATATCAGGACTCTACATTTCTAGGCCTGAATTATAACTTCGAGCCCCTAAAAGCAGTAAGGTGATCAGGCTCGACTGCTGACTGAAAGGCAAAAGCACCCAGGAAGAAAAGCTTGGCAAACTTCTGTCAGAGCCACTGGAAACCCTGTGTGGTCCAGTTCTACTCTGACACATGAGATCACCATTCGTTGGAATCCACTGGATGACAACTGGTTTTTTAAAAAAATAATAGAAGGCATATATATTTTCCTATTAAAAAAAATAATTAAAACCTTCTTTAAAAACCAAACCCACTGCAGTGAATTCCATTGTGACTCACAGTGGCCCTACACGCGGTGGAACTACCCCACAGAGTTGCCCAGGCTGTAAATCTTTATAGACACTGACAGCTTTGTCTTCCTCCTGCCGAGCAGCCTGTGGGTTCCAACCACTGACCTGTTGGTTAGCAGCCAAGCATTTTAATCGGTATGCTACCAAGACTCCTTAAAACATTACAGATGAAGCTATAAAGCACACTTTGGCCTGGACACCCATTGCCCAAGTACATACTGCCCTCAACTGAGTATGTGCCTTACAGACCTCCTCACGTGTGTGCATACATGAAGAACCTGAGATGACGGTGCTATTCTGTTCATTTCATTCAGCAGTATGCTTTGTTCACTCAATAGTCTACCTTGGTGAACGACCCCCTGGCTCCTGTATGCCCATGCCAGTCCTCCAGAGCACCAGCATACTGCAGTCCACATGCACACTTTCCTACCAGTGGGACCAATGTTTGTGACCAGACAAGCTTCCATGGAAACCCCCAGTAGGGCCTCCTCATACACCAGTGCAAGTATTTCTTGAGCATCGAGATGGAGAACTAGAAGCGTTCAATCCCAGGGCACACACTCTACCTGGCAGTGGGTACTGAAACGAAATGCTATGATTATGAAGTTGGCGCAGGACCGGGCAGAATTTCGTTCTGTTGTGCAGAGGGTTGCTATGAGTCGGAACCAACTCGACGGCACCTAACAACATTACAATGGAAATAGCACACATCCAATGATTATGAATTTCTACCTGTAAATCAGCTTTTATGATAAAAGATAACCACACCCCAATATCAGAGGAGCCCTTTCTCAAAAAAGGTACCATATTATGCAGAAGTCTGTGCCCTCCTGAAAATTAATCATGTGGACATTCCTGTATATATATATATAGCTGTGCCATTTTATAATCCCTTTTATTTTTTCCCCCCAAAGATGTTTTGATGTAGCACTATTCTGCTTTGAATGTTTTTTTTACCAACACTGGGCAACTATAAATATCCTTCTGCTTTGTTTTGTTTGTGTTGGATTATTTTCGAGACACAGACCCCAAAAGAACAGTATTCCACAAATGGTGTCTCAGTTCTACAACGAAGTTCTTCCTAATGCCCATGCCGATTTACAGTGCAACGGCTGCAGTTTAAAACCATACACATCTGCTTTTTCACAGCCCAGCCAGTATTGGTGTGGTGGATCTCGGGCTCATTTTGCTAAACTGGGGTGTGAGGCTGTGCTCAGAGTCATTTAAAATAATTTCTCCACTCAGGTGTTGACTGTCAGCGGGGGCAGGACCGACAGAAATGCCACCTGCCTTCATGGGCTTCAGCATCACCACCCATAACCCTCTTGGTCAAGTTCCTTTACTTTGGTTTCCCAATTTTAAAATAAGGATGGACTGCAAGCCTTAAACTAAAAACATCCCCTGAAGTCATCTTCCAATCAGACAGTAAGCTGGCTTCTCTGCCTTGAGCATCGTGATCATGCCCTTTTAAAAAGTTAGCTCAGTGAGGCCAAACTGACCACAGCAACAAGAAGGGTTCAACAGGAGGCTTGGGGACATGAGTTTGTGTTCACAGGGGAGAAACAGCTCAGAAAAGGAGGGCAAGAAGGGTTGTTTGACTTGAAGAACGTCACACGTGTCCTCAAGGGTATACATAAAAACAACGGCCCTGGTGGCTGTTCTGACGTGTACACTCTTCTCACCAACAGTTAACATCAAGTGAGACAATGTACTTTAAAAATGATACAGCTACACAATTCACCCACACTGATTAAATATTTACTATGTGTTCTTCCTGGCACTATAGGATAAGCACTGGGCTGCTAATTGCAAGGTCGGTGGTTCCAATCCATCAGCCGTTCTATGGAAACCCTATACAGGGTTGCTATGAGTCAGAGCCAACTCGACGGCACTTAATAAGAACATGTGCTCTTCCAAGGAGCCCTGGTGGCACTATGGGATAAGCACTGGACTGCTAACTGCTAGGTCAGTGGTTCAAACCCACTATGGGAGAAAGATGAGGCTGGCTGCTCTGGCGAAGATTAGCAGCCTCAGAAACCCCATATACAGGGTTGCTGTATATTGGAATCGACTGGATGGCAGTGGTTTTGGTTTGTGGTTGTGTCTCTTCAAGGTACAGAACTGGGTGTTAATCACATTTTTCCTTTGTAGATGGGTATTCTTTATATAGAGAGAGCTTCAAAAAGTTGGTGGAAAAATGGAATTGGAAGGTAATATAATTTTTCCAAGCAATTTTGGAAGCCCTTTCATATATTCTGGATAGAAAATTTTGTTGTATTTAGCCATCTCCCTATCCTACCCATTTAGTTTTCCTCATACTTTTATCAGTTATGCAAATTTGAATTTATCAAACCCATGTCACTAATATGATTTTATTCTTTGTTGTCAATAATCTCAAATGTCTCTGTTTTCTTTGGGTCTTTGAGGCGTGTGGTTTATAAGAAAAAGTCCCTCGACTCAAAAAAGTTGATGGATGTTGTTAAGTGCCATCAAGTGGGTTCTGACTCACATCAACTCTGTATAGGGTTTCCAAAGCTGCAATCTACACAGGAGCTGAAACCTCAACTTTCTCCCGCCTGAAAGTTGACAGCGATCCGTTTTTCTCCACCTGCTCGAGTAGACAGCCATGGCACTCCCCACATAATGGCTCCTTACCAACATCTAGCTTCTTTTGTTACATAGTATTACATCATATGGGCCCTGGTGTGGCACTGTAGGATAAGCACAGGACTGCTAGCCACAAGGTTGACAGTTCAAACCCACCAGTTGCTCTCAGAAACTCTATACAGGGTCGCTGAGTTGGAATCAACTTGATGGCACACGGCGACAGTACATATGATATAAGAGGTGTCTGTATCTATTTTAGTTTTGATTCTATTCCACTGGATTTGTTTCTGTTTCAAATCAATGTCAGTTATGATGTTTGCTTTGTGAGAATGATGGAGAAGTCCTGCATAATGACTATTATTATCCTACATGTTTTTTTGGCCCTTGGGGAGGCCTCCCTCAAACTCCCCAGGACAACTCTAAAAGCAACTTCTTGGAATACCCATGGAGGGTGGTCTTAGAACACTGTGACTCCTTCTTTGGATCTCTTACTCTTCTTGAAATCCCTCATAGAGAGTGGTTTTAGTTCTGAGCCCTTCACCCATGTTACTCTTCTTGGAACCCCCATGGTTTTAGAATGTCTGAGTCCTTCCTTGTAGCTCTTACTCTTTTTTGGAACCCCATGGCTCCATGGAGGGCAGTTTGAGAACATTTTGAGTCCTTCCCCTATAAGTTACTCTTCTTGGAATCTCCATGGTTCCATGGAGAACAGTTTTAGAAGGTTCTGCGCCCTTCCTATGTGTCTGTTGCTCTTCTCGGAATCCCCATGGCTCCGTGGAGGTTGGTTTTGGAACACTCTGAGCCCTTTCCCCATGTTACACTTCTTGGAACCCCTATGGTCCCATGGAAGGCAGTTTTAATATGTCGGAGTCCTTCCTATATCTCGTACTCTTCTTGGAACCCATGGAGAACGGTTTTAGAAAGTTCTGAGCCCTTCCCATGTACGTTATTCTTCTTAGAATCCATCCCATGGTCCCATGGATGACAGTTTTGGAACATTCTTAGGCCGTCCCCAGATCTCTTACTCTTCTTGTACAAGTGCTTTTGTGAAAAGGCATCTCTCAACTGTAATCTCAGTGGAAAAGTGATCAGTCTTGCTGGAGACTACTCACCCAGCTAGCATCAGGCCTTTTCTCTGCCAAAGTCCGCATGAAATCTGGGCCCTGCAATTGAGAAATGAGACATGTGGTTCAGCCTGTCCTCCCATCAGTCCTTTGGCCTCCTTGCCTCCAGTCAGGGCACCACCCCTGGGGCACCAAGCCTTCAACTTACTCTAGTGGAATCCAAAAGCTGTTCGATCTGCCGGTCCTTCCTGCTGTTTTCCTCTTCAACGCGCCGGAGCTTTGTCCTCAGCAGATCTACGTCACTTTTCTGCGTGTGTAATGACTGAAGAGACAAGGACCGCACACACATGCACACGCATGCATCCATGGACACACACACAATGATAGACAAATGGCCGGTGAAACAGGGAGCTGGGAAATAATTTTAAAAGGGAGCTGGGAAATAATTTTAAAAGGAAGCTGGGAAATAATTTAAAAAGCGACCTGACTCCCAATCAGGGTAGCAGGGGGAGGAGGGGGATTGGGGTGGTGGTGGTCACATTGTCTGAAGGGCACAATTGGCATGTTGGGAGCTGGGGGCAGTGAAATGCCCGACAATAAACTCTTCCACCCAATATGCCAACAGCACCCCATAGATAATAAAGCTGCTTCACATCTGACCAACAAGTGGCCTCGCAGCCATAGATTCCAGCCGGTGCCGCCTCCATGCCCACATGAGGAAGCCCACAGCCACATTAGCATCAGAGTCCATCACAGGCTAGGGTACCCACTGAACAGTCCCACCCTCAACTAAGGCTCAGTGGGCAGCGCTCCCCAGACCCTTGTCTGGGCGTGAGTTTTTCACGGGTCGTGGTGAACTGAGCAGGAGAGAACGAGACCGGGCAGTCAATTTTTCTCAAAACGAATTTTATTTCATGGAAAGAGCCATCCTGCATTTTGAAATGACAAACTTCTTTCGTTCTCTTCTGGACATACCTAGTCGTTTGATGGGAGCGTAGTGGCTTCATACGATAAGCAATTCACTGAGAACCACAACGTCCATGGTTCAAGCCCACTAGCCACTCCATGGTAGAAAGATGAGGCCTTCTGGTCCCACAAGATTTAAAGCCTTGGAATCCCTATACAGGGTCGCTATGAGTCAGAAGCGACTCAACGGCACTTAACAACTAACAAACGGCGACAGGGTATTTTTCATTTTTATTTCCCCAACAATCCCCCCGCCCCACCCCAAAAAAATCTCTGTCATGGTCTGTGGACACTGGAAGCCTGAGAAGCAGGAGATGACCTGTAGCCTTATGGGTCAGCTGCGAGCCACAGCTTGCCCCAGCACCAGGCTGCTCTGAGCATTGGCCAGCTGTCTCACAGAGCATCCTCTCCTTCCAAGGGGCTCATGAAGCTCAGCGGGGAGACAGGATGTCTGAGCCAAACCAGTCAGCTCCGCTAGACACAGAATGCAAGGGCCACTCTTCCGAAAGCTGACCAGATTGGGGACACCACAGAGCTGCGGCACATAATCAGTGCTTCCTGAATAGAGGAATGTGTTGTCATTGGGAAAGAGAAATCTCTTAAGTGACAAGACTCACTTCCCCCTATTCCTCCTGCCTGGTATGGCTCAGTACCCGGAACCCTGTATACCAAGCACACATAAGACGTCTAGGAAAACTGTCTAGAAGACGGTGGACTGACCAGGGACCTTGGGACCTAGAAAAGACAAGGTGTTACACTCCAACTATTTTCGTTATGCCTCATGTCCCCTGGAGTGAGTGTTGGCAAAGTCAACAGCCTGAAAGAGCTGGAGCCCCGAGAACAACCTCTATTCTTGAGCCAAAGGACCAGAAGAGGGGCAGCCCAGCACGGCAGAAAACCGAGATAGTAACCGTCCGTACAGCCTAACACCATGGGGAAAACAGGCCTCAAGTCCACCAGCATGGGCTGGTCGGGAGCCAGACCCCATCCTCACCAGGCCGTATTGAGGTTCAGTTCCCCCTCCTCACAGGGGGGAAGTCAGGACTTAAATTGCCCAGAGGTCACAAGGCCCCACTCCCCCTGTGGTGTGGGAAGCAGCATGAGGCACCCTTGCTCTGCCCAGTCCAGTCAGGGTGGGGTCAGCCTAGCAAGAAGCCTGAACCCATGCCCTACACAGTAGTGAAAAAAAGTTCCTCCCCATGTGGTAGTTAGCAAAGGCAGAGGAGAACTTGGCTTTCTACCCCCACAGAGCAGTAATGGGGTGGTGTTCCCTCCACCCCCGTCACCCACCAGAGTGGAATCAGAACCCCATTACAACACACTTATGTAGGGTATAAAATCTCATGAATTCTCAAATAGCCAGGCTTCAACAGAAATGATTTATCAAGAAGAAAGAAGCTCTCTATTTGAATGAAAAAAGGCCACCAACAGACAGTCAACGTCAAGAGGGCACAGATATCAGGGCATTATGACAAAATTACCAATTACGGACGTGCTAGGCACAAATCCTGGACAGTGAATAAGGAAGATCGTAGAAGAACTGATGCCTTTGAGTTGTGGTGTTGGAGGAGAATCCTCAAGGTGCCATGGGCTGTTGTTGGAAGAAGTGCAGCCAGAATGCTCCTTGGAGGCCAGGATGGCTAAGCTTCGTCTCTCATACTTTGGACATATTGTCTGGAGGAAACAATCGTTGGAGAAGGATGTCATGCTGGGTAAGGTGGAGGGTCAGAGAAAAAGAGGCAGACCTCTAACGAGATGGAATGGCCAGGTGGCATCATTGATGGACTCAAGTGTGGCAGCGGTAGTGAGGTTGGCCTAGGATTGGACATTGTTTCGTTCTGTTGTGCATGGGGTCGCTATGAGTCGGTTCTGACTCGATGGCACCTGACAACAACAACAACAAGGCACAAATCCAAGAGATGAAGAGTCTCTGCAAAGAAATGGAAGATGAAAAGAAGAAAACGGAAAGTTCAGAACTGAAAAGTACAAGAATGAAAATGAAAAGAGAGAAAAAATGAACGGTTTAACAGCAGATGGGAGGGGACTGAGGAAAGACAGTGAGCTAAGTGATACACAACAGAATCGATCCACTCCGATACAATCGGAACAACAGAAAATAGACAAAAACAAACAAGCAAACAGAGCCTCAGGGATGGGGGGCCTAGAACAAAAGAGGGTGAGTCTGAGAAAGAATTCGAAGAAGCTAGAAAGTTCTACAAATTTGGCCAAAGGCATAAATTCACAGATTTGAGAAGCTGAACAAAACCCAAACAGGATAAACCCAAAGAAACCCACTCTGAAACACATCACAGTCAAAACAAATTCAATCAAACAAATGTGGAAAGCAGTGAGAAACAATGCTTTACCTTTGAGGGGTACCAATTCAAATGACAGTGGATTTCTCGTCAGAAACCAGGGTACAACATGTTTCAAGTACTGAGAGAAAAGAACTGTCGAATCAAAATTTTATGTCCAGCAAAAACACCCTTCAAGAATGAAAACAAAATCAAGACCTGCTCAAATGAAAGTAAACCAAGAGACCTAAGACGAAAGTGGTCAACACAGAAAAGATAATGCTAAAAGAAGGACCGATGAACAGGGCAGGAGGAAATGAAATGGAAAAAAGTAAAACTATGGATAAATTCAACAGACTTTCTTTTTCCTGTTGAGTTTTCTGACTTACATTTGACAGCACAAAATTGCCTAATGTGGTTCTCCATGCATTATTGTTGTTACTACTAGCCATCGGGTCAATTCTGACTCATGGTGACCGCGAGTTACAGAGTAGAACCCCACCGGATTTTCCTGGCTATCACCTTCACAAAAGCAGATTAGCAGGACTTTTCCCCCTGAGGTTAGCAGCCTAGTGAAAACTCTGGCCCCAACTGGGACCTTCTATAGGGGGAAACATTTAGGACAATTGTACAATAAATTTAGGAGAGCCGAGGAGCATAAAAGGACGTAAGGTTTCTACACTCAAACTGGTACAACTTCGGCACCAGCAGACATGTTTCTTGTAATGTCCATTTGGGCAGTATCCAACCCCATACACATCTGGGTCCCCTTTGGTCATGATATAGTCTAGACATCCTGATCGGAGAACAGGGTGTGGCATATGCAATAGCTTCCAGTGAGAAAAAAAAGCCAGTCTCAAAAGACGGAATGCTACACTGACATCATGTTCTCCATGTGACATCATTGTAGAGATGTCACTGGGAAATTAGTGATTGTTCAGGGGTTAAAGATGATGCTGGGGGAGGGGAGGGGCATACACAAGATCTCTGTGGTGATGGAATAGTCCTGTGTCGAGAAAGCGGTGGTAATTATGACACAGGTCCACACACACACCTTCTTAGTCTTCTGGTGTTGATGTGGTACAATAGCTACATCAGATAGACAGACAGACACTGCTGGCAGAAACCACTGTCTTTGCAACTTCCTGGTGCTCTACCACTCTGTCAAAGCAAGTTTTAAAGAAATGGCCGATGCTTACTGACCTCTTGCTGTCTGCCAAACACTGTACTAAAATAGAGTATTTCCCTGGGTTCTCTGACTTAAGCCTTACAGCAACCCTGAAAAGTAAGTACGATTACCTCATTTTTTCGGCAGGAAACTGAAGCATCACTTGTCATAGAAAACAACTCTGATGCTCTGACTCCAGAGCGACAAAGCAAACTGAACATTAGGTTCTCCTCTCTCTGAATTCCGAAGTCCGGGGTGATTTTATCCACAATGCTGAGTTTGAGTAAAGTCCATGTAATCTTACTCGGAGACCCGCTGTGAACCCCAAGCAATTCAAGAAGATTGCTCCCCAGAGATTGGCTATGACAAGGGCTCACAGCCTCCTGGAGTTCATTTGTAGAACCCTCCATGCCTGACCCACAAAATCCCAATGACCCTCTGCTGACCTAAGGACAGGAGTGTGCGTCATCATGGGCAATCTCTTTCCTGGTTAGACAGCTGTCATGGTGAGAGCTGAGACAGTCCCCCGTCTCTCCTACAATTCCCAGGTTCTCCACTGGCTCTCTAGACCAGTGGTTTTCAGACTCAACACGGTGCTGTGGATGAGCTTGGGATCTGTGCACAGCTTACACCCTGGCACCAAGCTTCCTGAGGTTCTGGAGGTGGTTTCCAGACCCCACACGGTGTTCTGGACCAGCATCCACTTACACCCTGACCCCAGAACTCCTCAGATTCTGGACATGGTTTTCAGACTCCATATAGTGCTGTGAGTGGGTTCAGGACCAACGTCCCGCTTATACCTTGACCCCAGGACTCTTGAGGTGGTTTCCAGACCCCACACCGTGCTCTGGTTGTGCTTAGGACCAGCGTCCACTTACACCCTGACCCAGGCCTCCTGAGGTGCTCGCTGGTAGGGACAGTGGTTTATAAACAGACTAAACTCATGAAGAAGAGAGCAAACCCTGAGACTTCCTTCCAGGAATGCAAAAGTTTCTGTGAAATTTGGTAAAAGTCACCGTGACAATAGCGTTAGTATCCGGGGAAGATTTCAAGGTATCTACACTCCAGCGATGGGAAGATCCTCAGTCTGAGGAGTCATATGTCCCTGACTGGAATCTCTGGCTCTGATACTGTGTGACCCTGGGCAGAGCACTAACCTCTCTGAGCCCCAAGCTCATACCAGAAAGCAGGTATGACAATTGGCCCCGCCCACCTCATAGAGCTTCTAGAAAGCCGAGCTGCCACAAGGCCTGTGAGACATCGTCTTGTCCACATGTGAGAATGACCCAGAGGGAAGGTTGCTGAGAACAACGCCTCACACAGCCCAAACCTAGCACCAGTCCTCAGGCCACAGGGGGCTGTGAGGGCCACAGAGTGCCTCCCCAGTCTTTCCAATCTGCAGGAGATGGGAGCCCACAGGGGATGTAGAGTTGGGGTGAGGTACCGGGCGCTAGAGCTCTTGCTGGTTCTGTAAGGGCAGTGCCCCACACAGACGCTGACCTCCACCCCACCGTTCCACACAGGTAAGGACAGACAGAAACACTACCTTCTTCAACTCGATGATCTCGTCGTACATGTCTTCTTTATCTCTGTAGGCGGGGGTTCCAGGGACACGACCTAGAGGAGACACAAACCTCTTTGAGATTATCCCAACAGAAGGGAGGGCTTTTACCCTAAGGAAGGTCTGCAAGCTAACACAATTATGCTTTGAAAACAAGGGGTGGGGGTCATGAAAAGGAGAGCAAAAGTCGTCCACCATTTTTAGCTGGATCAAGCCAGCAAACCCACTGCTGTTGAGTGGATTCTGACTCACAGAGACCCTGCTGGAACTGCCCCGGAGGGGTTTTCCAGGCTGTAAATCTTGATGGAAGCGGATCAACAGTGGCGCTGCTTGGGTAGGTTTGAATTACCAACCTCTCGTTTAGTTGCCCAAGTACTTAACCATGGCACCACCAGCCAACCAAAACCAATCCTCTGCTGCTGAGTCGATTCCAACTCATAGTGGCCCCGTAGGATGGGGTAGAACTGCCTCATGGGGCTCCCAAAGCTGTCCGTCTTTACAGGAGCGGACTGTCTCATCTTTCTCCAGCAGAATGGCAGGTGGATTCGAACCACCGACTGTTCAGTTAGCAGTCGGGCACTTAACCACTGTGCCAACAATGCTCCTTTTCTAAGAAGCAAGGAAATTTTAAAAAATCACAGTAATACATAAAGATGAAGTGGGGGGTGGGGAGTAAACAGAACTTAACGTAAGTATAAGGGTGAATGAAAGGGAGCCATGAAAGAAATGACACATTGTATCTGAAATAGCAAACACAACAAAAACAGACGTCTGTTACAACTCCTCCTATTCCAGTGTAGAAACAGTAAGATCTCACTTTGGCTTCAACAAGCTATCTGACATATACCAGGACTCCCAAGTACTTGACCCTGAAATACAACTCACAACCACTAAAAGCAGTAGAGTAATCGTGCTCAGCTGCTACCAGAAAGGCTGGTGGTTTGTGTCCACCCAGAGGTGCCATGAAGAGAGTCCTGACTGCCTGCTTCTGAAAGGACGTAGCCACAGAAACCCCAATGGGGTACAACTTACTCAGATCAATTCATGGGGTACAATGGAATGATCTCCAATATGCTCTGGCCTGGAAGCTGAGCTGTCTTTCCTAAGAAGGTCTACAGTAAAGGCAATTAAAGGATCAAAACGAGAGAACCCAAAATTCCAGAGTACAACAGGGTTTCTCAGTCTATAATCTTCACCAAAGCAGACAGCCTCATCTTTCTCCAATGGAGCAGCTAGTGGGTTGGAACAGCTGACTTCTCATTTAGCAGTCCAATGCCTAACCCACTGCACCACCAGGGTTCTTTAAAGATTGCAAGATAAGAAAGGAAAAGGAAAACCAACTGAATGTTCACAGTGGGATTCTGGCTTTTCATTATCATTTGCCAGTCCCATGGGGATGAACTTACAGACGAAATCCAGAGCAGGCAACAGCTGAGCTACCAGCTGTCTCAAAGCCATTTGCTGAGGGCAGGAGGGATTTCAGGAATCACGCCCGGGATGGGCCACAATCTACTGGCCAAGCAAGGAAAGCAGCAAAGACCATCCTGGTCAGTCACACGATTTCCTCGTCATTTTGTCCTGTCACATGCTCACCGTGGCTGGCGGAGCGCCTGAGGCTGGACCTCCGAATCCTCAGGGCTTCTGTCAGATACTCAGAGGTGCTGCTGGGGGCGCTGTTCCAGGCCTGCTCCCAGGTGAGCTCTGGTGTCAGGGCTTGGGTCACACTTCCTGGTTTGAACGTGCACGGGTTTAATGACAGGTACAAGCAAGGTTCTGCCTCTGATGATCAAGCCTCCTGGCCATCAGCCAGTCTGTGGGGTGCTGGGAAAAACTTGAAGCATCTACCGATGTCCGTGGTGTAAGTATTCCCACCGTCTCTAATTCCAAGCTGCCAGAGTGACAGAATGCCTAGAGGTCTAGCTCTCACAGAGCCAGGAGGGGCTGGCTCCAGCACCCCACATTAGCAGCACCCAAACCACACGAGACAGCAGAGGCTGCAGCGTCGGACACACACCATCGGAAATCAATGGACACACACCATTGAAAACACTACAATTTAAACCATTAAGTGAAAAATTGCATCTCGTGTCATCATAACTCTCTTCCACACAGTGCGAAGCCTGTGTGCTAGCCTGACCACCTACCTTGTTTTGAAGTTCCGAGCCACAGCTTCTGTGGGGTCAGGGACATTCTGTTGCTCACAGGCATGCTCCCCATGGTCCTGAGGGACCTCCACGATGCCACATTTCTAGGCTTGGAGCAGTAAGGTGACTCTGAAAACCAACACCCGGTCTCAGAGTTAACCAGCCAGCCAGCCAGCAATACCCCTTCCTCAACACAGAAGCTTCAGAAACACAGGGATGATAAAATGGTGTATCACTAGCTGAAAACATTCTGACCAAAAAATAAGCTACATTTACAATATGTAGACAGATATCACAAATACTTACTATCATGGTACACCCAAAACTGTATTTCTCTTTTAATTTTTATTGTAAAGAAACATAATGGGGAATTCAAAATGAAAATTAAAACCCATAAAAGTCGCCCAGTGTTGTCAAGTGGATTCCAACACCTGGTCACCATAGAGGACACAGTAGGGCTGCCCTACAGGGTCTTTCTCCCTCGGAATGGCTGGTGGGGCTGAACTGCCTACCTTTTTGGTTAGCAGCCAGGTGCTTGAACCATGGCACCACCAGGACTCCCTCAATCTACCAATATTATAATACCTGATCTTCCCTCCAGCTACTCAGACACATGCCCAGATATCATTTCATAATCATAATCAGTGAACTGTGCTTTTGTTTCCTTTATACCTAGCATTGTAAATATCTTTCATGTTGCTACAAAATGTGATAATATTTAAAACTTCATGAACAGTCTCTAGAAAAAAAATTAGAAAGGTCACATTTTTCCTGAGCATTTTGTATTACCATCAAAACGAAGGAACATTTTTTAAAATCTGGGAATTCTGTGAGTACATAAAGTGTCACAGATTTATGTAAAAAGCAAGGTGTTTATAAAACATTCTCTAAATTTTTTTAAATAAAGCAAAGAGTTCGCTATCTATAGAAGGCCCTGAAAAAGACTAATATATTCATCCAAACTTTAGATACTTGTTTAAGCTGTCACTTGTGGCTGCTGTTAAGTATAGTCGAGTCAGTTCCAACTCATAGCGACCCAGAAGAGGGTTTCTGAGGAGCGGTTGATGGGTTTGAACTGCTGACCTTCTGGTTAGCAGTCCAGTACTGACCCTATAGCATCACACCAGGACTCTAAGCTGTCACTTAAGGAAATTAGCAGTCAGAAACAAACTCTACAATCAGATTTCCTATATGGGTGTGGATTTATCGAAGGATGGTAAGAATCAATTAAGAAAATATGTATGTGCATGGACAAATGCTTGGAAAGACGAAGGAAAAAAATGAAAGCAGGGTGGTGGGAAGATGCTGGTACTTAGTAGTATAGTGGTTATGAGTCAGGCTGCTAACCTCAAGGGCAGCAGTTCGAAATGGCCAGCAGTTCCGCAGGGGAAAGATGAGGCTTTCTGCTCCTGTAAAGATTTACAGCCTCAGAAACCCCATGCATGGTCACTATGAGTTGGGACCGACTCCACGGCACACCAGCACCACCATCACCAGTATCACCTTAAACATAACTCATACTGGAAGAACACAGACATGGCTGCCCCTTGCCTTCCACCCAGGGCAGCTGCAGGAAAGACCCCAGAAATACGGGGATGTTCCAGAGGAGCACACAGCAATCCCAGCACTGAACACACAGACGGAAGCCCTCCAAGCAGGTGATGGGGGGCCGGGATGGGCCCTGAGGAGATGGTACAGGTATCGTAGAGGCATGGGCATTGGGAGAAACAGGCTGGAGAGTGGAGAGCTGGCGAAGGTAGTGGGAATGAGAGTGGAGAAGAGATGGTGAGAGAGAAGATAGTGCTTTGGGAGTTCTACCCTTTCTCAAGTGTGTTAAAGACACGCCTGCCATGTACAGAAACCCCAGTGGAAACAGTGAGAAGGTTAGCAGTTTCAACAGGAGACGCTTGATCTCGGTAAGGATCATGAGTCTGATACTGAGGTCAGAGGCGTTCTAACTAAACAGCCCCAAATAAACAGCATCCACACAAGAAGTCCCCGTGCTGTTATGGGTGGGGCCTTTGATTTGATGACATCAAGTCTCAGCCTGCTCCACAGCTGGAGCAAAAGCACATCAAAACTCCACATGACCAGGTGACCTTTTCCTAACATTTATACCGATTTGAAATAGATATCATGCTTTCTTTGCTTTGCAGGCATTTGCTTTCTAAAAGGGGTCTTGGTGTGGCTGTAGGATCAGCACTGGACTGTTAACCATAAGGTCAGCAGCTCTAAACCCACCAGCCGCTCCTCAGAAACCCTATACAGAGTCGCTGTGAATTAGGACAGATTCGATGGCACTTAACAGCAACATGTTTTCTATCTAATTTGGATTTCCTGAGTGTGTGTGGTGGTGGTGGTTATGTGCTGCAGACTCGGAACTGACTCATAGCGACCCTGTACAGGGTTTCCGAGGCTCTAAATCTTTATGGGAGCAGAATGCCTCATCTTTCTCCTGCGGAACAGCAGGTAGTTTCGAACTGCTGACCTTAAGGTTCGCAGCCCAATTCGTACCAGAGCTCCTTCTGAGTGTGTGTGCATACCACAATATATCTGAAACTACACAAAGAGGCTTATTGTTGTTGGGAGTTGCTGTCATCAATTCTGACTCCTGCTGATCCTAGGTGTGCAGAGGAGAACTGCCCCAGAGGGCTTTTAGGGATATGACCTTTGGGAAGCAGAGGGCCAGGCCTGTCTGCCGAGATGCCTTTGGGTAAGTCTGAATCACCACCCCCCACCCCACCAGTTCAGTTAGTTGTCCAGCCCATTTGTTTGTGCCCCCCAGGGGTTCATAACTATCTCAATGACTCTGACTTATAGTGACCCTGTAGGGTAGAAAACTTCCAATAGGGTTTCCAAGGCTGTAAATTTTCATGGGGGCAGACTACCTCATCTTTCTCCATGGAATTGTTCGTGGGTTCAATACCCGGTCTTTTGGTTAGCAGTCCAGCACATTAGGCACTACACCATTCTTGTTGTGCAGTGCCGTCGAGTCGGTTCTGACTCATAGTTGACCCTGTGTAGGGTTTCTGAAGGGCAGCTGGAGGATTTGAACCACCGACCTTGTGGTTCGCAGTCCAGTGCTGATCCAGCACCACATCAGGAGTCCCTCTGCACCATCAGGGCTCCTATGTATATAAATATGGAGTCCTGGTGTGACACTGTGGATTAATGAGCTGGACTACAAGGTCAGCGGTTCAAGCTCACCATCTGCTCCTCGGAAACCCTACACAGGGTCACTGTAAATTGGAACTGACTTGACGGCCCTTAATAACATGTATATACAACATATATGGGATCCTGGTGTGGTGTTGTAGGATAAGCACTGGACTACAAAGTTGGTATGAACTGTAAGGGCAGCGGTTGAAATCCCACCAGCCACTCCTCAGAAACCCTATACAGGTCACCCATGATTCCAACAATCAACACAAGGAGCCAATGGGCTGAAGTATCTTGTCTAAGTTATTCTAACTATAGTCTGAGGAAGACAGTTTTGACCCTCTTGCCAGGGTGCTGGGGAGCCACTTTCAGAGTTGAGAGACACACAGCAGAAGGGACGGAGGCCCGAGTCACACTTACTTGGTGATGTCGGTGGTGGTTTGTGGTAACTTTTCCTTTTTGCTTTCTGAAAGAAAGGAGGGAACTGTGAGGCTGGATGAGCCTCCCTGCAGGTGGGGAGACATGGGGAGTGACCCTAGTTCTTGTCAGAAATGAAGGGTGTAGGCCCTTGTGAGGTCAGACAGAGGACACCACACAGGAGGTCTGCCTCTGTCCCCACACTGTCCTCCCCAGCGGGCTCCAGAGCAAGGTGGGAAGCTCGGCTTCCTGGGGCTGCTTGAGCGAAATGGGACACAGAGGCTCCGTGCAGATTCCCATATGGAGAAGAGCTCTTGGAGCAGAGCCGGGCACAGGTTGTCTCCTGCTTTAGGGAGATGTGGCCTGAAGACCAGAGTGCCCCCAAGCCACATGAAGATCCCAGATCAGCCAGGCCCTGCCTGTGCTCCACGCTCAGGGTCAGTGTGGTCCCTGCCCATCCTGAGGTAGCAAAGGCCCCCTCTTCAGTGGGGTGGAGAGATAACTCGCAGCTTAACAGAGGTCTGCCCCTTCCCTGAACAATGAACCTGCCCCCTTCCCTTGAGTCCACAGGCAATACAAAGGGGGTGTCTAGAAAGGAGACCCATTGTGTTTTGTTCAGGTCATACCGGCTGTCATCAGCATATTTTGTTTTCCACCCACATGAGTGTTCTAAATACACCCTGTAGGGCTGGGCTGGGGTCACAGTGTGGCCATGGGGTCCAACCACACCAGATAGCCAGTCCTCTTCCAGGCTGCAAGGGGCCTGCCCCTTCTACCAGTGGCTTCTCTGCTCTGCTCTCTCCTTTGTGTCAGGGTGGAGGGTGCTCAACAGAGGCCATGAGAAGCTTGTTATTGACCTCAAGTGCACTCTGCCTCAAATGACTCCCGAGGGCAAAGTTTACAGTTATCATCACTGTTCTGGAAACTTCCCCATGCCAGGCAGGGCTCTGACTCCATGCTCAGGCTCTACGCAGGGGGTGGCCTGTTCTATGTCTCCGCAGTGTCATGAGGGCAACTTACCGTCTCAACGTCAGAATCGAAGGTAATTGCAGAAAGACTGTCATCTCCCTAGAGAAGAGAGCAAACATCCCCACGTGAGTCATGAGCCTGGTTCCCCACACTCAGACTTACAGAAGGGACAAATAGTTAGCCAGCAGCTGCCGAGGCCCAAACCCAATCCACCCAACTCACGGGACGCTTGCAACAGTGCCAACCGGGCAGTGGTCTTATGCAGTGGCCTGGATGGGGAGAAGACCATCAAAATGCCAACTGGGGGGAACTGCTCTGGTTGTTCTATCACCCAGGCTACTATTCCTATGGGCAGGCTGTGTGCTTCAAGGGGGAAAGAGCTCCCAGGAAAAGCATTTTGTTCATGCTGTCTAAACGTTTCACGAATGTGTGTCTCCTGATAAGAACAAGTCAGACAGGGCTCTTTAAAGCTCTCCAGTGGCCATCTACAGTGTAAGTATGGGCTTCTCCCTATCTGGAGAAGAGAAGAGGGAAGAAAATCAAAGACAGTGGAAACAATTAGTCCAACGGCCTAATGGACCGTCCATGTGAGCCCGACTCTGAGACCGACCATGACTCTGAGACCGACCAGAAGAACTGATGGTGCCCAGTGACTGCCGCTGACTGCTCTGAAAGAGATCCCATTAGAAGGTCCTGGATAGAGAGGGAGAAGAACGTGGAACAAACTCAAAATCATAAAATGACCAGGCTTCCTGGTCGGGCAGAAACTAGTGGAACCCCTGAGAGTGACCCTCAGTCACTCTTCAGACCAGGAACTGAGCTCATCAGCCAAATAGTAGGTCTGGTACTGTAGCATAAGCACTTGACCACAAGGTCAGGGGTTCAAACTCACCAGTCACTACTCTAAAACCCTATGTTGCTGTTAAGTGCCATCGAGTCGGTTCTGACCCATTGTGACCCTGTATGGGGTTTCCGAGAAGTGACTGGTGAGCTTGAACCGTCAACCTTGCGGTTCAAAGTGACTTTGCAGTCCAGCGCATTAACCCACAGTGCCACACCAGGACTCCCGCAAACCCTATACAGGGTTGAAATGAGTCAGAACCCACTCGACAGCACTTAACAACAACATCAGGTGAACAATAACACCATCAAAAGGGTAGTTATTTACCCAGGTAGAAAGCTCAGAGGGCAGGAAGGAAGGATGAATGGGAATGTGAAACACGGAGGAAGTGGGAAGAGCGCTGCTACATTGTGGGGATGGCAATCCATGTAATAGATCAAAATGTGTACGAACTGTTGACTGGAATACCAATTTGTTCTGTAAACCTTCACCTAAACTGTAATAACAATTTAAAAAGAAAGGAAAAAGTAGGAAAGCACAACCATTTGAAGTCCTTAGAAATGGACCTGAAGGCACCGGCCAATAGGAACCAGCTGAGAAAATCTACTCAGCCCTGCTAAGAACCATCTGTGCCCTTGGAGCCTCGACCTGCTGCCTCCTGAGAACTTGGTTTACAGCCTCGGAGCAGTTCTGCTCTGTTCTACCAGGTCGCTGTGAGTTGGAATTGACTGGACAGCAGTGGGTTTGCTGTTCTGGGTTTTAGTTCCATCATGTTGTTGTTGGGTGCAGGGAGTTGATGACTCCTCACAATCTCATGTGACAGAGGGTTTCCTGGGCTGCTGTCTTTACAGAAGGAGTCTCTGGGTCAGGCTAGGAGTCGAAACTGTCTCAGCAGCTCTTGACAACAGACATCTGTACGGAAGCAGGCTGCCGGGCTGCTCTCCTGTAACGTTGTGTATCTTTCAGTTAGCAGCTGAGCATTCAACGGAGGTATCATAAACTAGAAGCACCAGGCGGAATGGTAGAGCAGGGGCTACTCCAGAGAGAAGCAGGAGAAGAGATGGTCACAAAGTGCCTCTGAGGGTCAGGAAGGCGCCAGGAGCGAAATGGTACCCCCTGAGGAAACAGCCCTCCCCCCCACGCTGCACACACTGGCACAACCTCTGAACCATAAATTGAGACCCATAAAGCAACTCCTAGGAAGCCAGAAAAAAATCACATTCATCCCTGAAGGCCTGAAAGGCAGTGGGAATGTCCAAGGATGCACCAAGGAATGATCAAAAAGGGAAATCCAAGCTGCTCATCTGTGGAGAAGGACATCATGCTTGACAAAGTGGAGGGTCAGCGAAAAAGAGGAAGACCCCCAGTGAGATGGGACTGGCACAGTGGCAGCAGCAATGGGTCCAGATACAACAATTGTGAGGACGGGTGCAGGACCAGGCAGTGTTTTCGTTCTGTTGTGCATGGGATCATTAGGAGTTGGAGCCGACTCTACGGCACCTAACTACAAGTCCCTATCTATATGAGAATCCCTAGTGGCACAGTGGTTATGAGGCTGGATGCGAACCAAAAGTCCAGCAGTTCAAATTCACTAGCTTCTCCTCCAATTTGCAAGTTACCGCTTTGGGAACCCTATGGGGAATTTCTACTCTGTCTCCAGGGTTGCTGTGAGTCAGATTTAATTCAAGGGCAACAGGTTTTGGTTTTGTCCTCAGCTGAATGGTAAGCAAAGGCATAAACTCTACAAATTGGCATGACAGCTTCCAAGCCCATATACATCCGATGGCAAACCACACAGGGGCTTAAGCACACCTTTTGACCAATACATGGCTTGTGGGGGACCTAGGGTGGTGATCTCTAGGTTGCTGCTGTTGTTGTTAAGTGCCATTGAGTTGGTTCCAATTCATGGCAACCTTGTATAGGGTTTCCTAGGAGCGACTGGTGGACTTGAACAGCCGACCTTTCAGTTCAAACTTACTTTGCAGTCCAGTGCATTAACCCACAGTGCCACCAGTAGCCAGACTAAAAGGTAACAAGAAAGAAATCAAGCCAGAGGTCAAAGGTTGCACTGGACAGAGAAACAAACTTTACAGAGTTAGTTCAGCCGAGCTATTCATTGAATAAAAGAACAATGAGCCAGACAAAAACATCGAACCCATTGGAGGAGGGGGTTGGAACCCACTTGACGGCACTTAACAACAACACTCTATTACCTGAGTGTCTAGTTTTCAATAAAAATTTACATGACTTTCAAAGAAAAGGAATGTATGGCACATGTGTTTTTGTTGTTAAGTACCATCAATTCAGTTCTGACTCACAGCGACCCTTTATAAGGTTTCCAAGGAGCAGCTGGTGAATTTTAACAGCCAACCTTGCAGTTCAAACCAACCTTGCAGTCCAGTACTTTATCCCACAGAGACACAAAAAAAGCAAACAATGGAAACTGTATTTGAAGGAGCCCAGATTTTGGACTTGGCAAAGACTTCAAAGCAGCCACTGTCACTATGCTTAAAGGACTAAAAGAAGATAGGGATGACAATTATCTTCAGACAGAGACAAACATCAGCAAAGACAGAAACTACACATACACAAAAAAAGGGACTTCTGCAGTTGAGAAGTACAGTAACTGAAATTAAAATTTTCTCTAGAAGGACTCAACAGCAGATCTCAGTTGGCAGAAGAAAGGATCTTAGAACTTTAAAACAGAGCAATAGAGATGCTGTAATCTGAGAGCAGAAAGAAAAAACTGTGAAGAAAAACAAACAGTGAAAACAAATTTAAGAACTCAGGTCTGGTTCAGCACAATGTGGAGCACAATTAAATACACAAGGAAACATATAAGGGTAAGGAGAGAGAAAAGAAGGCAGAAACAATATGTGAAGAAACAATGACCCGAAACTTGCCAAACTGGAGGAAAATTATTCATCTACACTTCCAAGTAGCACTGGAATAAATGCAAAGCAATCCGTGCCCACACACGAATAGTGCAAACGCTGGAAGTCAGTGATGAAGAATCTTAAAGCTGTAAGGAACCCTCAGTAAGACTAACTACTGATTTTTTGTCAGAAACAATGGAGGCAGAAGGCAGTGGAATCATATATCCATAAGAAGCCCTGGCATTGGTGATGTGAGATTAGAGAGACTGATTAGGGCCCCTGGCCTCATGTGTTGTGCAACTGTTGTCGTTAAATACCATCGAGTCAGTTCTGATTCATAGCAAATTTGTACATAGGGTTTCCAAGCAGTGGCTGGTGAGTTTGAATCGTCAACCTTGCAGTTAGCAGGCTTCCCTAACAAGGCTCCTGCCTGCATGCATGGAGATCCAACTCTGGCAAGCTTTGCACAGCACTGCTGAGCATGGTGAGAAGAAAGCCATGTGAGCAAAGCCTGTGGCTTCCCACCATAGTTGAATGAAATCTATAAACCTTACACCAAACAGTATGGATTAACTACTAAAAAATTAAAGGTGCTCTGGTAGTGTAGTGGTTATGAGTTAGGCTGCTAACCTCAAGGTCAGCAGTTCGAAACTATCAGCTATTCCGCGGGAGAAAAATGAGACTTTCTGCTCCCGTTGATTTACAGCCTCAGATACCCTATGTAGGGTTTCTGTGAGTCGGAACTGACTCCATGACACACCACCACCATCACCAATAAAGGATAAAGGAGTCCTGGTGGGATAGTGGATTATAAACTGGGCACGGCAAAGTCAGCAATTTGAATTTACCAGTCGCTCCACAGGAAAGGTGAGGCTCTCTGCTCCCATAAAGATTTACAGCCTCGGAAATCCTACACAGGGTCTCTCTAAGTCGGACCCAACTCAGTGGCACACAACCATCACCACAAATAAAGAATGTTAAGGAGCCCTGGTATCACAATGGGTTAGGCATTAGGCTGCTAACTGCAAGATCAGCTGTTCAAACCCATCAGCTGCTCAGAGAGAAAGATAAGGGTGTCAGGCAATCCTAAGGAACAGTTCTTCTACTCTGTCCTATAGGGTGGTTGTGAGTTAGAACTGACTCAACTACACTGGGTAATAAAGAATGTCTGCTTTGAGCATTGTGCTATTGGTGATGTAGGATAAGCACTGAACTGCTAACAGCAAAGTTGGCAGTTCAAACCCACAAGCCACTTATTGGAAACCCTATGAACCAGAACTAACTAAACAGCATTTACCAACAACCGTGGGATTAAAGGAGCCCTGGTGGCACAGTGGTTAAGCAGCAGTTCAAACCTACCAGCTGCTCTGTGGGAGACAGATGTATGTTGCTGTAAAGATTACAGCCTCAGGAACCCTATGGGGCAGTTCTATTCTGTTCTGTAGGATCACTATGATAACAATGGGTTTGCTTTAGGGGTATGCACTTCTTATCTGTCTTGGCCTATCCCCATTGAAATGAGGTTTATTCAGGTTTATATCTGCAGCATCTAATTGTTGTTCTTCTGTACCATGGAGCCAATTCCAACTCATAGTGACCCCATGTGACAGAGTAGAACTGTCCTGTCATCTTTACAGGGGCAGATTACCAGATCTTTCTTCAGCAGAGCCACTGGTAGGTTAGAACCACAGACCTCTCAGCTAACCGTCAGATGCTTATCAGAGCACTGTATCCTAATCCTAAGGAGCCTTGGTGATGCTGTAGGATGAGCAATGGGCTGCTAACCACAAGATGGACAGTTCAAACCCACCAGCCACTATGAGGGAGAAAGATGAGGCTTTCTGCTGCTGTAAAAATTTACAGCCTCCAAAACCCTTTAAAGGGTCGTTGAGTTGGAATCAACTCTATAGTTGTTGTTGTTGTCAGGTGCCATCGAGTCGGAACCGACTCATAGTGACCCCATGCACAGCAGAACGAAACAATGTCCGATCCTGGGCTAAGCCCACCACTGCTGCCACACCATCAATGATGCCACCTGGCCAATCCATCTCGTTGGGGGTCTTCCTCTTTTTCTCTGACCCTCCATCTTACCCAGCATGACATTCTTCTCCAGTGACTGTTCTCTCCTGACAATATGTCCAAAGTATGAGAGACGAAGCTTAGCCAGCCTGGCCTCCAAGGAGCACTCTGGCTGCACTTTTTCCAAAACAGATCTATTGGTTCTTTTGGCAGTCCATGGCACTTTTAGTATTCTCCTCCAACAACACAACTCAAAGGCATCAATTCTTCTAAGATCTTCCTTATTCACTGTCCAGCTTTCGCATCCATATGCGGTTATTGAAAATGGCTTGGGTCAGGCGCACCTTAGTCCTCAGGCTGACATCTCTGTTTCAACACTTTAAAAAGTTCCTGTGCAGCAGATTTGCCCAATGCAATATGTCGTCTGATCTCCTGACTGCTGCTTCCACGAGTGTTGATAGTTGATCCAAGAAGAATGAAGTCCTTGACAACTTCAATCTTTTCTCGGTTGATAAGAATGTTGTTTATTGGTCCAGGAGTGAGGATTTTTGTTTTTCTGACATTGAGATGCAACCCATACCAAAGGCTGTGTTCTTTGATCTTCATCAGTAAATGTTTCAAGTCCTCTTCACTTTCAGCAAGCAAGGTTGTATCATCTGCATATCACAGGTTGTTAATGAGTCTTCCTCCAATCCTGACGCCAAATTAGGTTACCCTAATTTTTATGGGAAGTAGCACAAAGATTAATTGCTCAGCTGCTAACTGAAAGGCTGTGGTTCCAGACCCATCAGCTGTTCCATGTGTGCATAAAAAGACCTGGCAATCTGCTCTCGTGATAGATTTCAGCCTTGCTAACCCTGTGTGAAGGATCTCTGGTAACGTAGTGCCTACGAATCGGGCTGCGAACCGCAAGGTCAGCAGTTCGCAACTACCAGCTGCTCCACGGAAGAAAGATGAGGCTTTTTACTCCCGTAAAGATTTACAGCCTCGGAAACCCTGTACAGGGTCTCTATGGGTCGGAATAGACTCCACGGCACATAACCACCACCAACAACAACCCTGTGCGAATCAGGTTGCTAGCCTCAGGGTCGGCAGTTCGAAACTACCAACCATTCGGCGGGAGAAAGATGAGGCTTTCTGTTACTGTAAAGATTTACAGCCTCGGAAACCCTGTACAGGGTCACTATGAGTCCGAACCGACTCCACCGTAGTTAACAACAACAATCCTGTGGGGCAGTTCTACTCTGTCCTATAGGGCAGCTACGAGTCAGAAAGGGTTAGACAACTCACAACTATCTTTATAGAAAGCTGATCGCCGGGTCTTTCTCCCGCAGAGCCGCTGGGAGGCGCCAAAAATCCTTGGTCAAGATAGGAACGGAAGCCCGGCATCACTGACTCCAGGACGACTTCTCGAAGCCCCAGGGAGCAAAGGGGGGGGAGGGGGGGAGGTGTCTCCGGGGTGCGCGCGAACTTACTCCGGGCTACTACAGCAGCGACCCGGCCTCACAACGCCGGCGGGAGGGCTTCCTGGAGGCAGGGAACTGTGAAGGGCGGGCAAGGGGCTGGGAGAGTGGGGAGCCAGGAGCTCTGAACGGGAGCTTATGCGCTAACAATACTGGCAGCTGTCATTTGGGGGCATCTGCGACCAGGCCCGGGTGAGCTAGGGCGCGAGGGATGTGAGGAGGCCCATCGCGCGTCCTTACCGTCTCCGAGGCCAGCTCCCCGGTGCCCAGCGACATGGCGACAGCCCTTTTGCGCAGCGGGCGCGGGCCGCCCAGGCCGCCAGCAGCCTCCCCGACTGCCCGCTGCTCCGCCGGCCCGCTGCTATGGCAACCAAGCCGCCACCGACCTGCGGAAGCCCGGATGTAGCGAAGGGCGACCTTGCGCGTGCGCTGAGTTTGTGAACACTAGCGGGCCGACGCGAAGCACGCCTGGAGTTGCCCGAAGGATTGTGGGGGCTGAAGTGAAAAAGTGGCAGATGGGCTGTGCTTAGCAGTTTACAAAGTGCTTCTACCACCGTTCTCACTGCAAGCCTGTTGGGCTTGTTACCACATAGTATCCAGGGTAGGAGGAGGCACAGTTCCTAAAGAATAGACAAAACAGAACAAAGAGAACAGAAGTAAGGTTCATTCACGCATAATTAAGAAAGTAACCTATGTCACTGGTGCAGAAATTATTGAGAACCCAAACTGCTGTGTAAACCCTCACCGAAAATACAATAAAAGATTATCGTTGTTGTTGTTAGGTGCTATAGAGTGGGTTCCGACTTACAGCGATCCTGTATAGGGTTTGTTGTTGTTAAGTGCCGTCGAGTCGGTTCCCACCCATAGCGACCCTGTACAGGGTTTCCGAGGGTGTAAACCCTTACAGGAGTAGAAAGCCTCATCTTTCTCCTGCGGAGAGGCTGGTAGTTTCGAACCGCTGACCTTAAGGTTCACAGCCCAATTCGCAACCACTACACTACCAGAGCTCCTTTGTATAGGGTTTAAGAGGCTTTAAAAATATTTGCAGGAACAGAAAGCCTCATCTTTCTCCCCTGGAGTGGCTAGAGGACTCAAACTATGAACCTTGTGGTTCACAGTCGAGTGCTGATCGTAAATAAAAATAAACAATAGATAAGTAGTTGTTGCTCTGTCCCATCAAGTCAATTCCAATTCATGTTGTTATTAGGTTGCGGACTCATAGTGACCCTACAAGACAGAGTAGAACTGCCTCATAGTTTCTGAGGCCTGTAATCTCTGCAAGAGTAAATTCCCATGTCTTTTCTCCCCAGGAGCAGCTAAGTGAGTTGGAACTAAAGACTTTTTACTTAGCAGTCGTGCGCTTAACCATTGCGCCACCAGACTCATAAGCACTTAATTGTTGATAAGTGCCACAGAGTCGTCTGACTTACAGGCACATTGTATAGGGTTTCCAAGGCTGTAAATCTCTACGGGAGCAGAAAGCCCCATCCTTCTCCCACGATCTGGTAGGCTCGAACCAATGACCAAGTGATTTGCAGCTCAGTGCTTATTCTACAGTCACCAGTGTTCTAAGCAATTCATACTAAATATTTAGTAAGTTAATGTTGGAAAACACAAGTGACTGGTCAAATGTCACAAAGGCCTTAAGGGCTGACATTTAGAAAAGTATTCCCTTAATGCGGAATTTTAAGCTATGATTTGATAGAGGTGCAGGGCAATAAAAGGAAAAGAAAAAAAAAGTGTGCACTGTATTCAATATGTATTACTAAGATATTTAACTCTGTAAAATGAACATGTGCTTCTGGTCAGTTATTATTGTTTTTGTAGCTGTCCAGTAAATTCCGACTCATAGTCACCCTGTATAGGGTTTTGAAGGAGCGGCTGGTGAATTTGAACTGCAAACCTTGCAGTTTAAACCGACCTTGCAGTGGAGTGTTTATCCTTTAGAGCCACAGGATTCTGAGGGGCCCTGGAGCCACTCCATGTACAACAAAATCAAACGGTGTCTGGTTCTGCACCATTTTCCTGATTATCCGTGTGTCTGGAGCACATTTTTGTGGCCATTGTCAATCCATCTTATTTTGGCTGACCCTCTACATTACCAACTATGATGTCCTTTTCTAAGGATTTGTCTCTGCTGAAGACATGTCCAAATTAAGCGAGCAGTTTCGCCATCATCACTTCCAAAAAGTGTCTCGGTGTTTGAAATCTGATTCATATTTTAATACCGACACCTCTGCCCTCTCTTTCATAATATACCAGTGTATTCTATTCTTTCTCAAAACCTTGAGTAAAGCTGACATTCTGGGATCGTTGTTGTTGTTAAGTGCCGTTGAGTTGCATCCGACCCATAGCAAACCTGTATAGGGTTTCCGAGGAGCAGCTGGTGAGCTTGAATAGCCAACCTTGCAGGTCAAATGGCTTTGCAGTTTGGTGCATTAACCCACAGCGCCACACCAGGACTCCTCTTATTCACGGACTTTGAGAAACTCCGGCAACCATCCCAGAGTCCCTAAGAACCCAGTTTTGAGACTCTGAGCACAAACAATCAAGGACCTCGTCCTGTTCCCGCAGCCCATTTACTTTGCGCCGGAACTTGGTACTTATTTCCGATTTAGGACTCGCTCCCAATCTCCCTTCAGCCTCAGTGGTGGGGCCAAGCGCCTTCATGACAAAGCCACACCCCTTCCTTCGGCAGCCTCTCCGGATGTTCGGCATGTACCACTGAGCATCCTGATGGGGGTGATATATCGGGGCGACAACCTATCCCTAACCCGTCTCGGCTGGAGATCATTACCCTAAGTATCGAACCTCAGAAACTGACAGAGCGGCCTCCATAAGAGCCGTATTGATCATTATGTTCTCCCTCCAGCTCCTGTGCCCTCTCATGTCCAGCAGGTGGCGGGGTCCGTAGCTGGGGGCAGAGTGACGGAGGGCAGGGTCAAAGGAGGGGCGGGGCTAGCTGCTCGAGGACGGAAGTGGAACGGGTGAGGCATTTGCACGAGCTGGGGTGGCAGCCGCAGGTTAGAGTGACGAATCATCCTAACCAGATATCCCTTCCAGACCCCGAAGATCTGGAAGACTAGGAGCAGCCCAGAGCAGTCGCGCGCGGGCGGGCCTGGGCCCGATCGCTCGGCTGCCACATCCGGGGCGCGAGACTGGGCCAGGCCTCAGAATTTTGCAGCAAGAGCTTATTTCCTAGGGACATAGCGTCACCTCGGATGAACAGACGGGCTCCCTGCCCAGACCCAGACAGGTAGAGCCACCGACACCCCTTTCTGCACACGCACCTGAAGACCACAGGACCGTCCCACCTCCACAGGCACCTTCAACCTAGATACAAAGGTACTCCCTCTTATCCCCGCGCCAAAGACATAGGTGCCCACCACGATCCTGCGAGGATAGGCACTTTTCAGCCAAAACGGATAGAGGCTCCAGACCCAGCTCATGTATACACACAGTCCCCTCCGTACACAGCCTTCTGACACCACACTGTCAAATATAGACTACATTGCCCTGGAAGAAACAGACACTTCCAACCCGAACTGCGAACAGATATGTGCACTGATGCACCATCCTTGCCCACATCGCTGCAGTGAGACCAGTGTGAGACCTGCACCAAAGTCCAAGGTTCACTGACCCTTGTGGTTTAGCCCTAACCATCAGCACTCAGTCCTGGTGTGGCGCTCTAAGTTAATGTGTTGGACTGCAAGGTTCTTGGTTTGAGCTCACCAGCTGTTCCCGGGAAACCCTATACAGGGTCCCTATGAGTCGGAACTGACTCAACAAAACAACAGCAATGTCAGCACTCAGGGTCCTGCTTGTTTTAGATAACATCATGTTGTTAATGGGAGCTGTCCAGTCCAGTCTGACTCTTAGTGACCCCATGTTGACAGAACGGAACTTCCCCGTAGAGTTTGCTAGGCTGAAATCTTTATGGGAGCAGATTGCCAGGTGTTTCTCCCTCGGAGTCACTGGTAAAGTTCAAACCACCAACCTTCAGATTAGTTGTTGTTAGGTGCCTGCAAGTTGCTCCTGATTTGTAGCAATCCCATGTGACAGAGTAGAACTGGCCCATGGGGTTTTCTTGGCGCTGATCTTTATGGAAGCAGATCTCCAGGCCTTTTCTTCCTTGGACCCACTAGATGGGTTTGAACCGCCAACCTTTCAGCAGTAAGGCACTTAGCTATTGCATTGCCAGGGTTCCTTAACCAGATCATAACAAAACAAAACAAACTCACTGCTGTTGAGTTGATTCTGACTCTTAGTCACCCTAAAGGACAGACTAGGACTGCCCCACAGGCTTTCCAAGACTAAATCTTATGGAAGCAGATCGCCACATCTTTCTCTCCATGGCTGGTGGGTTGGAACCTCCAACTGTTCAGTTAGCATCCAAGTGCTTTAACCACTATGCTTGTACCCACTGACTATCTTGTACCCACTCCAAACCAAACCCACTGCTATCAAATTGACACATAAATAGAACATCATGAGTTGGAATCAACTTGATGAAAATGTTTTATGAAAGCAGATAGCCTCATCCTTTGTCCTGTAGAGCGGCTAGTGCGTTTTAGCTTCCAACGTTGTAGTTAGCAGTCCACCAACGTCTAGGACCCCTTTGACCACTTCATATACAACACACATTGAAAGGTTGTATCCGTCCTCAGAGCTGTTGTCTTCAGCCATCTGTCTGTCTGAGGGAACATTTCTGAAACCTCATCCTAGACTTGAGCTGGCCTCAGGACTGCTTGTAACCAGGGTGGGCAGGTTCTCAGGTCTGCCCCTCACCATTCTTTTGCAGGAACCCCAGCCACGTCATGGACCCAGAATGCTCCCGGCTCCTCCCGGCTCTGTGTGCTGTCCTGGCGGATCCCAGACAGCCAGTGACAGATGATACCTGTTTAGAAAAACTCTTGGACTGGTTTAAAACAGTAACGGAAACAGGTGAGGCTAGGAGAGCTGCTGGCTCTGTTTTTCCAGAGATGTGGGGATGTATGGGGAGAAATGGAACTATGAACACAAAGCTGCTCCTGTGAGAGCATTCCTCAGAGTCTTCCCGTTACTTCAGGAGCTTGAACTTGACATGTTTCTCTGCTTCAGCATTCTGCATTCAGTTTAGGCTACCAGGATCAATTTCCATACAGCTGACACCAAATCATGGTGACCCCATCTGCGCCAGAGTAAAACTGTGCTCCATAGGGTTCTCATTGGCTGCTTTTGGGGGAATTAGATTACCAGGCTTTTCTTCTGAGGCTCCTCTGGGTAGACATGAACCTTTAATCTTTTGGTTAGCAGCTGAGTGCTTAGCTGTCGTTACACCCAGGAACATAAGAATCGCAGAACACCATATTGGCATCCCCCATGTTACTACTGCTTAGTAGTTTAATTCTATCGTGTTTTGTAACCATCTCAAAAATTACTTTAAAATTTTATTTTAAATTATTATTTTTTTAATTTCTAAGTCAGTGCTCTCCCCACCTCTCCACCCAAGATCTACCCAGGTATCTGTTGGTTTCTTTACTTCTTGTGCCCCTCTTCTTCACTCTATTCACTTTGCTTCTCGCTGAACCACATGCTTGGCTAGTTCTCTCAGCAATGGTTTCCCAGTGGAAAACACCCTCATTCTCTGCCTCAAAATGCCTTTTTCTCCCATCAACACGTCTGAATGTTAGTATAGATGGATATAGAAATTTAGGACATAGAGCTGGCAGAGAATCCCTATTCCATTGCATTTATTTGCCTGGAATCTGAGAAGTCTGTGGGAAAATTCCAGTATGTGTTCATTCCATTTTTCCACAAACCTTTTAAAGTTTCTCATATTATCAGTGAAGAAATATCCATTTGATACATAAAAAGGGCCTTTTGTTTTAACTTGCATTTCTCTTTCACGGTCAGTGAGGTATTGTTTCCGTTTTGTTGACCAATTATATTTCTAGCCCTTGAACTTTTCTCATTTTTTGTTGCTAGCTGTGGTCAAGCTGGCCCCCAGCTATTCATGGCATCCCCATACACAATGGAATCAGAATGTTGTGATCTGAAGAGCCTTCATTGGCTTCTTTTCAGAAATAGATTGCCACACCTTTCTTCCTAATCCCTCTGGAATCCCTGACGAAGCCTGTTCATCATGATAGGGACACACAAGCCTCTACTGATGGTTAGGTGGTGGCTATGCCTTAGACGTATTGGTCAGGAACTGAATGTGGGAGCTGTGAATCGTACCAAGGAACCCCCGCTGCCCCCACTTATTGAGATGTTGGTTTTCTAGCCACCCCACCTTGTATTGAACTAAAGTTACAAATCCTTTTCTGCTTGCATTTGTTGCAAATGTTTGCTCCCGGTGGGTGGCTTAGCCTCAGCCCTTGAGAGGCAGGGCGGTCTGGGAGGTGATAAGCAGGAATGGATCTGTGATCTGCTGACTTCTGTCTTCCAGAATCCAGCCTCCTGCTGTTACAGGAAAACCCCTGCCTGGTTGAGCTGCTGTCCCAGGCCTTCAAGTTCCAGGACCTGAGTTCCAGAGTTGTCTCCTTTTCACTTCGCCTGGCAGGGATATTTGCCGCTCAGGAAAATTGCTTCCAGTATCTTCAGGTGAGCCTGGAACCTCCCAATTAGGACCCTCCCTTCTGCTCTTGCAGATAGGTGAGGCGTCTGTAGGTGCCATCCTAAAGTCTCAGCAGTGGGGCTAGCTGTGCTGTCTCCATGGTTCTACCAAGTGGAAAAGTTGGCCTCATGGAGGGGTTGGAACTGGAGCTGAGTTGTGTAGAGTTTGATGGGGGGTGGGAGGCAGGGAAGAGTACCAGGCGGAGAGTGTGACTGACTAATCTTGGGGGGGTGGGAGATACACACTGTTGTTGGGTACCGCTGAGTCAATTCCTGGTAACAACCTCACTCTGGTAGTATATATCGGGCTGATAACCTCAAGGTCAGCAGTTCGAAACTCCCAGCCATTCCACAGGAGAGAGACAAGGCTTTTTGCTTCTGTAAAGATTTACAGCCTCGGAAACCCCTGTGCAGGGTCACTATGAGTCGGAACTGACTCCATGGCACATAAGCACCACCACCACTATGATAGAATAGCATTGCCGTCCTTCCACAGGCAAGAGGTAAGGCAGCCTGTTCCCGTAAAGATTGCAGCCTTGGAAATCCTGTGCAGCAGTTCGGCTCCGACCCGTAGGTTGCTACAAGTCACAGTAGAGTTGAAGGCAATGCATTTGCTTTTCTGTTGTTGCTTTTGTTCGTATGTGTTTTAAGTCTTTATGGGAACAGGTCTCTAGGTCTCTCTCCCATGGAGCCACTGGTTGGATTCGAACCGCCATTCAAGTAGGAGTGAGGAACACGTAGAAAAGGGAACTGTGGGCCCGTGTCATACCTGGATTTCAGACTCTTTAGTAGGCTACAGAGAACCAATGGGTGGGGTTTAAACGAAGAGTGCTGTGGTCACAGGTGTGCCTTTGAAGGTTAGGACACTGCTGGTGGTTCTGGGGAGAGGGTTTCTAAGTGAACTGTGACAGAAGGGATAGATCTTTATTTAGGATCCAGTTTCCTTCTCCCAAAGCCCTTCTAGAAGGCAGAGTTAGCAGTCTTATGGCTCTTAGGGAAGTGTCTGCCACTCACAGAAAGACCACTGCTCAGGGGTTCTTTCTTCTCTATCAGCAACTTACATGAAAATGTCTCCTCCAGCTCAGAAAAAATAACCTCTCTATGATAAAATCTGTACGCCAACAAACTAGGTAGTCTAGGTGAAACGCACAAACTATCTGAACTGACACAAGAAGAAATAGAAACTCTCAGCAGACATGTGCCAAGTGAAGAGACCAAATCAGTAATCAAAAACCTCCCAACAAAGAAAAGTCCAGGGCTGGACTAATGACCCTGTCCAAACATTTAAAGAACAAACACCAATCCTTCTCAAATTCTTTCAACAAATAGTGGAAGGATTACTTCCAAAGCCATTTTAGGAAGCCAGCTAGCATGACCTTGATCCCAAAGTTAGATAAAGATATCCCGAGAAAAGAAACCTACAGACATATATTCTGTATGGATATTAATATAGAGATCCTTAGCAAAGTACCAGTAAACTGAATCCAACAGCATAGAAAAAGGATTTAGCAAAATAAGCAATAACCTTGGATTGGCCCTGTATCCCCAGGAAATGACCATGCTGCCTTTGTTCTTTGCTCCAGCAGGAAGAGTTGATGCTCAGACTCTTTGGGGAGGCGGGCCCCCTTGGCCTGCTGACCTGGAATGTCCCCTCGGTACGCAGCGGCTGGATCCAAGGCTTGTGTTCTCTAGCACAGCACCCTAGTGCTGAGCAGTTCCTGGTGGAATGTGGTGAGTGAGGCTCTGTGCCCCTCTGCCCTCAAATCCCACCTTCAGTTGCACTTCATACCTGTGGTGCACTGGGCCTCAGGGACCCCAGGGCAGTCACTTCACCTTGCTTCGCCTTTATTTCTTCATCTTCAGTAAGTGGTTGTGTTGTGTGATCTTGGACAAGTTGCTTAATCTCTCGGAGTCTATTTGCCAATAAAATCTGGATACTAGTACTTCCCTCAAAGGGGAAGCAGTTGCAAAGATTAGATGACAGAATATATATAAGGTGGCACTGTTAGATAAGCACTGGACTGCTAATGGTAAGGTTGGCAATTCAAACCCACCAACCGCTCCTTAGAAACCCTATACAGAACCAACTTGATGGCACTTAACAATACCGTGCCTAAGACTAATACTGGCTCATTCCAGTGAGCTGTTTATTTTGTATATGTGTATATGTACATGGGTAAGTAAAAAAGTATAGCTGCTATGGTTCCAGTTCATAAATGCACAGGTTCATTCCAAACAAAGCATTTCAGTGTGTCTCTCACATCACTGATGCCTGCAGACAAGTTCTCTCAGCAACACACTTGTTTAGTCCTGTTCAATCAAAACAGTGGCTTCCAAGGACATCTACTGGGCCAGTTCAATTCAAGTCAGATCTGAAGGTTATGGTGACTTTTGTGGGGTTGTGGTGGTGGGGGAGTGGGATTCCAAAGGGGTTCTCTTGGTAGATTTTCTTGAAGGACACAGGAAGATCATGGTGGCTTCCTAGGAAGAAGTTTTAAGAAAATATCAAACTGCGTTGGTGAGAAAAAGGCCTGAATGTTGCTCTGAGGAATTGTTTTCCATCATGGCAACGCCCCTGCTCATCCTTGGAGGATAGCAAGGACTGTCCTATGGGTATTTCATTGGGTAACTTCCCCTTATCTACCCTGCAGCCCTGATTTTACCTTTTCAGACTTCTTTTTGCTTCCCAAACTCAAAGAACACAATTTGAGTCTCTGGAGGATGCCAAAACTACCGTTAGGATGTGGTGTAAATCTGAAAGCACAGAATTCTTTAGGGAAGTCCGATTGTTGTTAAATGCCATTGAGTCAGTTCTGAGGATTCTGTAGAGCGTTTCCAAGGCTGTCAGTCTTTGCAGGAGCAGAAAGCTTTATTTTTCTCCCAAGCGGTGGCTGGTGGACTTGAATCCCTGACCTTGTAGTTTGAAGTCCAGGGCTCATCCTACATAGCCACCACACTCAAGGGTTAAAGAGATGGAAACACTGCCTTCAGTCGCACATAGACCTAGATGGAGGGGAGGATATGTCAGCAGCTTCACATTTTGATTCTTTGGGATAAAGGTTGCTATCCTCTTGTAGCAATGTTTTTCGACTTATTACCTTTTCCTTTTTTTTTTTTTAAATTTAAAGTTTTTGTTGTGGATTGAGTGAAAGTTTACAGGGCACATCATTAGTTTCACATTCAACTATTCATATAACTTGTTTCATTACATTGATTATAATCTCCTCCATATACCATCAGTTAAAAGTATTTCTCTCTATCCACTTTAGCTTTTTAAAAAACACACAAACAAAAATACCCACTCAGGCATATATAATAATTTACATGTCCAAAGGGCACATTCTGCAAGTCTGCTCCTGGCCACCAGCTCTTAGTCCTT
>NW_006408552.1:17696279-17712843 GCF_000296735.1 Chrysochloris asiatica | reverse complement strand
CTCTTCTTCCTGAGAAGTTTCAAGATACCACTGTTGGTCATTTTGATGTAACTTAGGATTTAATTTTCGGCCTATTTCCTCTTTTGTCTGCTTGTCCCACTCCACAATCCCTATTCAGGCCTTTTTTCTAGTTGGAAACAGTTCGGGGCCAGCTGTGGCCATTTGGTTTTAATTGGAAACTGTCTATTTAAATTTCGAGGAGATCTGTGTGCATGCGTAGTAGAACCCTCCGAGGGTGGGGCTGGGCCCACTAGCTTAGGCACCCCTATAGTCACCAGAATGGAGGTGCGCAGACAGCAAGGAACCAATGAACAGATACCAAAAGAAAAGAATGTCCACACCTTTATCTCAGTGGTTCTGCCAGGCGTCTGTGGCCGCTCCGATCCTTCCCCCGCGTGGTCTCACCCAAGATGGCGGCTCCTGTAGCAGCTGAGCGTCCCGGACTAGAAAGCAATAGATTTCTTGTTTCTGCCACAAATTCCCCCAGCTGTAAGCCTTCCAACCTTCTAAATATTCCTTTACATGTGGTTCAGAGTTCTGGGACCATCCCCTGAGCCTGCTTGGTCGGGTATTCTGTGTTGTTGTTGGTGGAGCTCTGTACTACATGTCCACCCCATCCGCCATCTTGTTTGTTCTTCAAATACCCTTTTCCTTTTTTTATGCAAAGAAATGAGGCTTATTCAGTGAGCCAAATCTCTCTTAGTTGTATTTTCCTTGTCTGTAAAATGGGGCTTCTGGGATGAGAACATTTGTCATTTAAACGTTGTCAACAATGTAATGTTGACGTCTAAGGAAACGTGGCTGTGACACTGATATCACCAGCTTGTGTGATGATCACCTGAGGAAATGTGACATGAAATGTCCTTCAGGGGGCGTCGCTCCATCGGTCACTTACAGACCACCTGTCGAGAGTCTGCAGCTTCTCAGGGCTTCAAATCCCAGAGAGGAGGTGGTGCTGGTGGCCCCTGAACTTGGGTTTTTCATCTCCTGTTTTGCTTTTGTGAAAAGGGGAGTGCTCCCATTGCCCTGGCTTAGGGCTTCTGAGGACGCCTGCCGCTCTTTGCAATTTGCAGGCTCTTTCCCTTGGGTCTTGGGTCTCAGTGGCAGCTCAGGGATAGAATTCCATGTGGATAGCCAGGGTTTGATTCCCAGCCAGTGTACCTTATGTCCCCCACCCATCTGTCCATGGAGCCTTGCATGTTGCTGTGATGCTGAAAATTCAGCTTATGAGAACTTGATGTATGAATCACATGTGCTGGTCAGAAACTGACCGATGAACATACATGGGGTCACCAAGAGGCGGTGCCCACCTGATGGGCAGCAGCTGACAAGATACTGCCCCTGAGGCTGAGGGAGTGGCAGCTGTGGCCTGGACTCCAGCTAAGCCTTCTCTCCCCACTCCCACCCCCAGGTGCCCTGGATATCATCTTCGCCCTGCAAGGGGATTCTAGCCTGTTTGTGGCTTCTGCTGCCAGCCAGCTCCTGGCACAGGTCCTGGCTTTGTCCCTACAAGGTCAAGACACCCCACAGCTCAACATGCTGGATGACGACTGGCCCTTGTGTGCCAGGAGCATTGTGGGCTTCCTTGAGAACTCCCTGCAATCTGGAACCACGCCACAAGTCACGAAGGCACTGAACGTCCTGACCAGCACTTTCGGACGCTGCCACCAACCCTGGACACAAACACTTTGGATGCGGCTAGGCACCCCAGTGGCCTGTCTCTTGGAGAAGGAGCCCGTGCCCGCGGGCCACTCGCTTGCTGACCTCCTCCTTAGCATGGCACGGTCAGTCCTGGGATAAGGTGGTGGAGTGGCCCCGGTGGCGGGGGTACTGGAACCTCTTTCTCCAGGAAGTAAGTCATGGAGAAGTCTCACACCTGGGGCTGTAGGTCATGGAAAGACAAGACCCCACCACTTGACTAGGGGCCAACAAGGCTCTGGGTTGGCAGTTCAGGTCCACCCAGGGGCTCCTCGGAAGAAAGTTCTGGTGATCCTCTCAATGAGCATATTTCTCCTCTGACACACATGGGGGCTCCATGAGTCAGAGTCGACTTAACAGGAACTGGTCTTTCTGGGGTTTCTCTCTGCAGGTCTCCTGTGTTTGGCTCTTCCGACTGTGACCTCTGGGTGACATTGGCCCAGACACTGAATCGTCTAAGCCCCACGCAGGCTGGACCATTGGCTCTGGGGATCCTGAAACTCCACATCTGGTATGGGCTTCATTGGTGTTTGCTTCATTGGCTGCTGGGGTGGGGCCCAGGGGCCAAAGGAGGGGCCCACTAAGGGCGCCTGAGACAAGGTCCTGGTCTGAGGCACTGACAAGGCCTTGCACACTTGCTGTAAACATCAGCAGCCTCTAAACCATTCTCTTGTTGGCTTATGCCATCAAGTTGATTCTGACTGATAGTTTTAGAGAGAAGAAGGGCCAATAGGGACATCTTTACAGATCACTAGGTCTTTCTCCCACTAGGTGGGTGCCAATCATGGTCCTTTAGGTTATCAGCCTAACAACTGTGCCACCAGGGTTCCTTCAACTTCCTTTAGCGGAGAAATAATTTTTCAAAGGAAAGCTGGAAGGAGCTGCCAGACAGGAAGGAGATGAACAGAGATGCATGGCTGAGCTTGGGGATGAGGATCGAGCCAGGCCCTCCAACTGGCCCTAGGGACCTCAGAGCTCATGGATCAAAAATGCAGGGGTGCATGCAGGGATGTGTGGCTAGGAGGGGGCCAGAGCAGAGTAGGTTCGGGAGGGGGGTGAGGGTGGGTGGGGTCAGCAGATCAGGGATGTTGATAGAAGCTTCCTAGTGTCCTTGTGAACCAGTACATGGGTGTGGGCCCAAGGCAAGGGTGAATGTGGTGTCAAGACCCAATCCCCAGAGGGCCAGGCATCGGGGGTCTTGAGAAAGGCCCTAGAAAAACCTCAATCTACCCATGACCAACAAGGGGCAAGACCACTGTACAGGACCTAAGACATCCCTCCCGCACCCTGGTGGCACAGTGAATTGAATGGTGGGTTGCTAGCACTCAAGGTCAGCAGTTCAAACCCACCAGCTGCTCCACGGGAGAAAGATGAAGCTGCCTGCTCCCATAAAGCTCTGCAGTCTTGGGAACCCTACATAGGGTCACCATGAGTGGGAATCGACTAGCTCTGCTGGCAGTGACAGGTGGGGGTGGGGCTGGGGGCAGGAGTGGATCATGTGCCCATGTCCCCAGTCCCCAGGCTCTGAAGACCCAGGCACTTGGAGTCCTCCTTCAGCCACTGGTCTGCATCCTGGAAGCTGCCACCCAACCCCCTGGGTCTTCAGGTGAGCTGTGTGGAGTGGGCAGGTATGGAGCAGGCAGCTCCTGAGGAAGGAGGCGGGTGTAGAGCGTGAGGGTGTGAGTGGATGGGTGTAGAGCTGGCGGGTGCCAGGAAGGATGATGTCATCCGCGAACCCAGCCTGCGATTTCTGCTTCAGTCCCGCTCTGTCTCAGACAGTGAAGATGGCACAGGCAGCCCAGAGACAACCCTGTGGGTGATGTCTTACTGCCCCCACTGGGGGTGGCGCCCCCTGTGAGAGCTAACCTTAGGTCCTGCCCAAGTCTTGGCAGAGGTAGCCCCAGGAAGCTGGGGGCCATATTGGGTCCATAATGCCTGAATTCTCAGTTCTAACTGAGGACTTTAGGAGAAGGGTCAGGTTTGCCTGGAAGTGGGAGCATTCTATTGGATGTAGCAGGTACCTCTGGACCACACAGCCTGGGAGACTCAGGGCTGCTCCTCCTAGAAGTCTCTAGAACAAGTGGATTGCTTCCCAGTGCAAAGGGGCCATCCTTTTCTCTCCTGAAGGAGCCCTGGTGGGTTAAGCATAGGGCTGATAACTAAGAAGTGGGTGGTTTGAACCCACCAGGTGCTCCTTGGGAGAAGGATGTGGCAGTCTGCTCCCATAAAGCATGACAGCATTGGAAACCCTAGGGGGTAGTTCTGCTCTACCTAGGGGGTATTCCTCTAGGGTTGCTGTGAGTCAGAAGTTTCTCAATGCTTGTGGGATGTCTCCCAAGGCTCTGGACACAGGTTCTGACCCATGTAGGCTCCACTTGCCAAGCTGCCCTGGGAGCCTCTGCCCGATCTGGAGCAAGGGGCTGTGGCGGTGGTGGTCAGTAAGCAGGTGGATGCCTGGAGTCAGCCACCCAGGAATTGCTGTTAAAGAAATCTGCTGTGTTGTCCTCCAGGCCTGCTGGACGGGATCGAACGCAGCCCTTCAATATCCGACACCCTCCTGGCCTCCACGTCATCCTGCATCAGCCTGTTGTGCCAGAGCCTGGCCCACCTGGGGGAGCTGCAGCCGCTGTTGGGTGTGGCCCGACCAGGGGTGGGCAGCGTGGACCCCAAAGTCCCTGCAGAGCCTCCTGCTAAGCCCTCTCCCTCCCAGCATCAGCCCTGGCCACAGGCAGCCCTGCTCCAAGCCACGGTAACGGCTCTGCGCTTTGGCAATGGCTCGGCGGTGCCTGTCTCCAATGTGGGGCGCCACCTCTGTGGGGTCCTGGCTGGCTGTGTCCGAGTCCAGCGCGCGGCCCTGGACTTCCTAGGGGTGCTCTCTCAGGGGACAGGTATGTGTGCCGCTTGACATTCCCTTTTCTGGGATGAGCTCCCCTCCTCATCCTGCCACGCATCCTCTGCTCAGAAGGGTGGGATGAGTGGAGGGCTGGGGTCTTCAACCACCTGCATCTGTCCCAGGCCCCCGGGAGCTGGTGACACAAGTATTCGAGGTCCTCCTGCAGTATCTGAGCAGCCCCGGCTCCAGCCCCATGGTAAGAGGGTGAGGGGAGGATGTGATCCTGAGGGAGGGGCTCAGGCCACAGCGAGAATGAGGGCAGCACCTCATTGGGGTCTGTTAGAGTATAGGGGAAGTGCTGGCTATTGTTGTGGTGGTTAGATGCCGTGGAGTCATTTCCGACTCATAGTGACCCTGTATAGGGTTTCCAAGGCTTTAAATCTTCAAGGGAACAGAAAGCTTCATATTTTTCCTGCAGAAGCAGCTGGCAAGCTCCAACAGTGGACCTTGGGGTTCACAGTCCAGTACTTATCATATGGTTTCTCCATCAACACAACCCCAAATGATCTGCAGATTCAGTGTGATCTCAGTAACCTTCTTTGTAGAAATGGGACAACCCAAACCCAAACCCAAACCCAGTGCTTGGGAGTCAATTCTGACTCAGCAATCTTACAGCATAGAGTAGAAATGCTGCCCCCTAGGCTTCTGAGACTATACGTCTTACCTGAAGCCGGCTGGTGGGTTCACACTGCCAACCTTTGGGTTAGCAGCCAAGTGCATCCTTCATTTGCACCACTTGGGGAATGGAGCCTCAAGTAGCTAAAACAGTTTTGAAAAAATAAGAACAAAGTAGGAGGACTCACACGTCCAGATTTCAAAACTCACAATGGGGCTTCAGAGAGCACATGAGAAAAATGAAATGAAAAGATAAGGGAATTTTTCCACAAATTTTTGAAAGCTCCTTCATACCATATCACAAAACTACCATGATCAAAACAGTCTAGTACTGGCATAAGAAGAGACATTAAAAAAATAATAAAAAGAATAGATATTTACACCGCCGTTATAGAACTGAGATCCAGAAATGCATCCATGGCCAGTTGATTTCCAGCAAGGAGCCCAACTCCACAATGGGAAAAGGACCTCAACCTCCTTACAGAGAATTGTTTATAAGGGAAAGGAATGGGGCCAGGGTGGCCCCATGATTAGGGTCCAGGTGATTATAAATGTTTCTTGAAACCCCACAGCTGGTTCAGAGTCTGGGTGGGTTCTGGCTTTAATGGTGCCAGCCAGACAATGGAGGGGCTTGGACAAAAGCATGGAGGATTATTTGCGTGTTTAGAAGAAGATGGCTTGAATAAGTTGTTGCGTCTTGCTGCAGAAATCTCGTTACCACCACAGTTGTGGGATATGAGCAGCTGCTTTTTCTTCCATTCTGCCCCATAGTCTAGGATGCTGCCTCTTCCAGAATCTTCCATCTTGTGAGAATAAAGTCCAGTGTTCACTTCTCCCTATACCCTCTCCCCTATCTTTCACCTCAGGGACAAGGTGAAGGCAAACTGTGGGTGGGCAGTCAGAGCGGGTCCCTCTGCACCCCCTCCAGGTTCTGAAGAAAGCCTTCCAGGCCACTGTCCAGTGGTTCCTGAGTACCTCTAAAGTCAGTAGCTTCTGTGAACCCGACCTCTACACCCAGCCATTCCTCAGAGGTACACCATCTCCCCTGGGGTGGCTGGCAGGTGGGATGGGGGTTGAGGGGAGGCCACCCTGACCTCCCTTGTGTCTGGGATGTCACAGAGCTATTCCCCGTGATGCAAAAACGTCTGTGCAGCCCCTGCTGGGAGGTACGGGACTCGTCCCTTGAGTTCCTGATCCAGCTGACCACACGATGGGGAGGTGAGTGTGCCCCTGTGTCAGAGGGGAAGGCTGTGGGGGTGTGACCCCTTCCCGAGAGGCTCGGCTGACCCACGACTGTTCCACCACAGGGCATCCTGGCTTCCAACAAGCCCTCCTGGCCTCAGATGTGCCCGAGCTAGCCGAACAGCTTCTCCAGGACCCCGAGGGCTATGTCCGTGCGAGCGCAGTGGTCGCTGTGGGACATCTGGCCAGCCGGGGGCTGCATGCCACCCCCAGCAGCCCTGAGCACCCAGGGGCCCAGCAGGTAGGTGTTGAAGGGCGTGAATGCTGCCTGTTGCCCGTGGTGGTGCCCACAGGCCTGACCATTTGGTGAGCGGTGTCTAAGCCTCTGAGTGCAGGCTGACCTCGTTTCGTCATGCTGTTTTCTAACAGTGTGCACTCACTGCCTGTCTCTGCCCTGTGTGGGTCTTTCTTGCAATATTTCAAACTTTTAATCATGCTGTGGATGCTTCATAGACTGCTGTCTAGTGTCAACATCATTTCAGTACGCACAGGAAACCCAAAAATGCATGCAGCTCATTTTGGGGCAGCTCTCTTAAGTGGCGCGGGGTTGGGGAGATGGGGTACTTTGTTTCTTTTGGATTCTTGTCCTCAGCTCGCAGGTGATCTCTATGTGGCACACCGATCCTCTGTACATTTGTACTTCTTCATTCTGTGCCTCATCTGCTCCTTTTCTAGCTCAAATGTAATTGCTTTACAACAGTCCCTACACCAATAAGGCCACATAACGAGGAAGCCCTCTTCCCCAATTGGTTCACAGCCACAGACTAGAGCCAAAAGAACACATTGTCATTGGGTCAATCCCAATTCACGGCGACCCTGTAGCACAGAATTTCCAAAACCAGTTCCTTTTGCACTGGAGTTCTAGATAAACACTGGACTGCTAATTGCAAAGTCAGTGGTTCAAACCTACCAGCTGCTCCTCGGAAACCCTATATGGGATCACTATGAGTCAGAGCTGACTTGACAGTATGTAATAGCAATGACAGCATAGGTGAATGTAGAGTCCTGGTGTGACACTGTAGGCTAAGCATTGGACTGCTAACTGCAGGTCGACAGTTCAAACCCTCCAACCGCTCCTTGGAAACCTTACACAGTAGGAACCGACTCGATAGCACTTAGCAACAACAATTTTTATGCAGGCAGACTGCCGCATCTGTCTATCAGGGAGCTACTGGTGGATTCAAACCACCTACCCTTTGGTTAGCAGAAAAGGACTTAACTGCTGTGCCACCATGTTTCCTTTTCCCAACTCAGCTAGCTAATAGGACAGAGGAGAACTGTCCCATAGCATTTCCAAGGCTAGTATCTTTATGGAAGCTGACAGACTATCACAGCTTTCTCCCATGGAGTGGCTAGTGGGTTTGAACCACCAACCTGTTGGTTAGCAGATAAGTGCTTAACCGCAGAATTACCTGGGCTCTTTGCCACATGAAAATTGCAGAGGCAGATTTCAGTCCCTTACAGCATGGCGTGTTGTATTCATTCTCTGGCCTGCTCTCAGGCGCCCGTCAGCTCTGTATCATTTCACCCATTACATGGATGAGCAGGTTAAAGCTGGAAGAGCAGTTTGCTCAAGGGCACGCATATAGACAGGTCAGTGTTAACCTTCAACCTCAGACCCTGCCAGGCCTCACGGTAGGTCAGTGTGAATTCCTAGCCAGGCCCACTGACACCTCTCCCACATCCCCGTTTTCTAGAAGCGTCTACTCCGGGAGCTCCTACACATGCTATCTGTGGATACAGAGGGCTTTCCCCGGAGGGCCGTGATGCAAGTCTTCACGCAGTGGCTCAGGGATGGCCATGTCGCGATGGCTGAGGACCCGGAGCAGTTTGTGGCCAGTGTGTTCCAGGTGGTGAGCCGGGACCTTGACTGGGAGGTGCGCGTTCAAAGCCTTGAGCTGGCCCATGTGTTCTTGGCCCAGACACTGAGGCCACCCGACTGCCCCTATGCAGTCACCCTGCCGAGGGTCTCTGAGCCTGTCCCCCTGGTTGAGGTGCTGCGGACACTGGGCCGGGCACAGGTCCTGGACTTTGCTCTCCGTGCCTTATTCGACTGTGACCGGCCCGTGGCCCAGAAGTCCTGCGATTTCTTGCTGCTGCTGCAGGCCAGGACTACCCCCGACAGTGGGCTGCAGGGGTCTGGATGTGGCCCTGATGCCACTGATGTGGAGGCTGCCCTGCAGGCGTGGCAGGCAGGTGAGCAGGGCCAGCCGCTGGGTGAGCTGGTGCCTGAAGTTGCAGTGGCCGTCCTGCAGGCCCTGGACCTGGAGGGACTGCGGGCCACACTGGCCGAGAGCAGTGACCGCGTGGAGCAGAGCCCACAGTCCCTGCTACAGGACATGCTGGCCACAGTGGGCACCCTGAGCGAGCCTGAGGCAGACTGCTACTAAGACTTCAGCCCCCGAAGACAGAGCCTGCCCTTCAGCCCAGCCCGGCCACTCAGGGAGGGGAAGTGGGGCTGGTGGAACAGCATGAGGAAGCCCCCCATCCCTAATTCAAAAATGACTTCTTTCTACTGAAATGAATGGTGTTTGGCTGCAATTTGTACTAAGAGAGGCAGGAGGCGGGCAGGCCCCTGACCCAAGGGACCTTCTCCCAGGGCCTCTCTGGAACGCTGTTGATTTGGAGGTGAGTCTGGGGAGGGACCCTGCTATGACATTCAGGAGCACCTGTTGTGATACCTCCACGTGGAGCCCCAGGTAGCCCAGTGCATCTCTCCCATTTCACAGAGCAGAGACCCTCTAGGCAGCCCAGAATGCAGATCCTGTGAACTCAGACCTCTGGCCCCTCCCAGCAACACATGCCCCCATTTCAGTCCCAGCTAACATCAAGCCCCAGTGTGTACATTCTCCAGCATCACTCGTAACTCCTAACAGGGCAGGTGACTCAGTGGTAGACTCCTTGCCTTTTACACAGGAGACCCAGGTTCAATTCCCGGCCAGTGCAGCCTTGGTTTGGGTGCTCCAGAAAGACAAGGTGCCTTGGGGGCAGGCATGTGGAGGGAGGAACTCCACTGAACCGGGGGGCACTGAGGCAGGCAGGATAGCACACCCTGGCTTTAATATCTGTGATCCCCAGTAGTTTATCCAGTTCTGTCCTTTAGTCATTCCACAAACGCTGCTTTGTGTCTAGGGCTCGAGGACAAAAGATCTCAGAGCAGGTGGCTTATAAACCAAACCAAACCCTCTGCCTTCAAGGAAATTCCTGCTCACAGCGAGTTTATAAGATAGTATAACTGCCCTATAGGGTTTTCCAGGCTGTAAATCTTGGCACTCCTTTTTCCTGAAGAGTGGTTGGTGGGTTGAAACTGCTGGTCTATTAGCAGCCAAAGTGCTTTCACGGCTGCACCACTAGAGCTCCAAACTCAAACCCACTGCTGTGAAGCCACTTGTGACTCAGCGACCCTAAGAGAGAGAGGTTTCTGAGACTCAAACTTTACAGAAGCAGACTGCCTCGTCTTTCTCCCTAGGAGTGGCTAGTGGCTTCCAACTGGCCACCCTGTGGTTAGCAGCTGAGCACTTTCACAGAAATTAATTCTCACAGCTCTGGAAGGTGGGAGTCTCAATCATTGGTCTCAAGGGTCTCTATTCTTTCTGAGGGTTTTGGGTAGAACTTCGCATCACTCCCTTCAGATACATCCTCTGGAAAGACAACTCATTCACTAGATAAAGCAGAGGGTCAGGAAAACGAGGGACACACTTCAGGAGTTGGATGGGCACAGTTGTTAAGTGCTGTCGAATCGGTTCCCACCCATAGCAACCCTGAATGGGGTTTCAGAGGAGCGACTGGTGAGCTCAAACTGCTGACCTTGCAATTCAAACTGACTTTGCAGTCCAGTGCATTAGCCCACAGCATCACACCAGGACTCCGGATGGGCACAGCAGTCCCGGCAAAAGACACAAATTGCCCAACATTCATGAAGATGTCGTAGAACCGGGTAACATTCATTCTGCTGGTCATCATGTTGCCCTGCGTTGGATTAAAATTTTAAAAATCCTTAATTCCCTCACCCCCCAGAAAAACCCTAGAGGGAGACAAACAGGGAAACATTGTGTATTAAACACACAACCCCACTGTCACTGAGTCAATTCCAACTTCTAACAACCCTGTCAGTCAGAGGAGAGTTGCCCTGGAAGTCTCCAGAACTGTCATCTTTATGGGAGCAGATCGCTGGTCTTAGAGCCATGAAGTGGGTTTGAACTGCTGTACCATGTGAGTAGGAGTCGACTTGATGGCATCAGGTTTGGTTTTTGTCGTTTTACCAGGACCTTCAGAGGGAAGCCCCTCCCACATACCTGGCTCCCTGGTGCTGGCCAGCCACGGTGCTCACTGCCAGCAGAACCCAGGCAGGCCCCAGCCCACAGTCTGGCCTGGTTCCCAGGAGCCATGGAGTTGTCAAGGGCCTTCAATATGTGCTAAGGGAGGTTGGTGACTTGGATCCCAGAAAGAGGGCAGTGACTTAAGGTTAAGTGCCATCCAGTTGGTTCTATTAGCCACTCTGTGTAGGGTTTCTGAGGAGCAATTAGTGGGTTTGAACTGCAGACCTTGTGGTTTGCAGTCCAGTGCTTATCCTACAGCGCCACACAAGTCCAGTGACATTATTTCTACAGGGTCTATGGCCAACTGGCCCAAAACACCACACTGTCGTCAAGACAATTCTGATTGGACAGAGTAGAGTTGCCCCAGAAGGTTTCCAAGATTCAATCTTTATTGACAAATGCTACAGCTTTCTTCCACAGAGCGGCTGGTGGATTTGATAGTCTAATACTTTTACTACTGTGCTACCAGGGCTCCTTATTGGCCAGGTAGTCTGGGACTACATCTTGGTGGCTCACTGGTGCACCTGTGGTCAGCTGGTGGACTGGCAGGTACAGACGACCCTAGGTTGGTGCACACGGGCTCTGTGTCTTTCTGTGTCTGTCTGTCTCTGTGTGTCCTGCCCAAACCTATACTCCTGGCTCCAGCTGGAGGACACAAGAGAAGAAACAAATGGTTGATTCCAGTTGGGAAAACTGATATGTCACCTCTCAATTGTCACTGAGTACCAACTCACAAGTGCTCCAGAGGGGCCTCAAGGTTGTGACCTTGAGATTACAAAGCCTGCCTTCCAGGCTGCTTCTGAGTGGCCTCAAACCACCAACCTTGCCGCTAGTAATGTTTGCTGTTAAGTTGATTCTGACTCATAGCAACCCAGTTCAACAGAGTAGAACTACCTCAGAGGGTCTTCTTGACTCTGTTATCTTTACAGGAAGTAGATCTCCAGGTCTTTTCTCCGCAGAGCAGCTGATGGGTTTGAACAGTCATCAAGCACTTAAACCACTGTGCCACCAGGAACACCTCACCTCTTTTTTTTTTTCAATGCTGTCATACAGTGTTTTCAGTGAACATTTACACTGCACATTAGGTTCCCATTTGGCAGTTTCTATACAAATTGTTTCAGTTACATTTTCTACAATGTGTCAACCTTCTCTTTGTCTTCTGGTGGTTCTGTTTCCAGTGCTCTAGTTTCCCTGCCCCCTTAGCTTCTCATCTTTGCTTTAGAGGCATTTCTGACTTTGGTCTCACAGAGATGGTTTGTTAATAGAGCTCTGTGTTCTTGGGCAACATGCTTTATTGTGTGTGCCAATCTGTTACTTCCACTAAAAGATGGCCTTAGAGGATACTTGCAGCTCAATGTCTACATAGTATCTCAGAGCACTAAGGAGGTCCTCCTCTCTTTTTTTTTTTGAAACAGTAATTGTGAATTGAATGAAGGTTTATAGACAACATTTTGCTTCATCTCAATAATTACAATCCCCTCCCTACAACATCACTTACTCACTTCCTCCCTGTGGTTCCTATTTCCACCCCACCCTCCTTCCCATCCCTTCTCAACTTTGTCCTTAGGTCAATGCTGCCCTTTTGATCTTGAGTGGTTGACCATTCCATGGTCAGCATACCTTACTAGTGTTGGTGTCCCCCTATAAATGTATCTACTGCTTGGCTGAAAATTGAGTCACAATCCCCTCCTCTTCTTTGGAGAGAGGGTGTAGGTGACCTAGGAAGGGGTGGCGAGCTGAATGAAGGTGCTTTATAGTACCCCAGAGGTACATGCTTCTGGACCCAACCTCCGAGCTGGTGGGCAGCTGGTCCTTGTGCTCAGGGTCACTGATCTGCCTGGGGAAAGACCAGGGGGATTGTTGGGGACAACAGTGCAGCCTCATGATAGGACTGAGCCCTGTCAGAGCGGCACACATAATAGCTCTCCATGAAGGCTTGTTGAGTGACAGAATGATTTAAACCAGCTCCCAGGCCATACCAGAGCAACTTCTCAGGGTGCAGGGACCTCTGTCTGTGTTCTTGATGGAGACCATCCAACCCCCCCCCCCCGCCCCACACACACACACTCATTTGTTCCTGTCAGAGTCGACTCATGTCTCCATGGAAACCGCTTGGCAAACACTGACAGCAGAGGCGACAAACAGCAGATAGTGGAGTCTGCTCCGGAGCGGCTAGACCACGGGGCGGGGCCGGCACAAGCGAGTGTGCCCAGCTGTGCGGAGCGACATGTGCACGCGTACACAGGCAAGCTGGGTGTGCACTGGGTACCAGGGCATGGGCGTGTGTTGTGAATGGGGCGGATCTGCGGGTATGTGTGCGCACAATTGTGTATGTGGGTAAGTGTGAGTGTGTTGTGTGTGCGCACATGGTGTGGTCAATCGCACATTTGAGTGTGTTTGTGTGTGGGGGGGGTGAGTGTGTGCACCTGCAGGTGTGCGCGTGTGTATGAATGGAGATGGCATGCTGTGTGTGCATGTCCCAGGTGTGATTCCTTGGGGGAGACTCCAGGGTGTGTGCAGAGGAGGAACCCTGGGAGCTGCTGTGATGGGAGCCAGCAGGTGGCCCCATTAGCACTTGCCCTGTGCTGAAAGGAACCAGACAAGAGGGAGACCCCTACCCCCAGCATCGTCCTAGAAGAAGATGGCCACTGAACAGGTAATTCCAGGAGACTGCATTGGACCTGAAGCAGAAATGCTGGGTGGGAGATGCCCGGGCCAGGGAAGGACGAGGGTGCCAGGCAAGGCACTGAGTAAGTGGAGCAGCAGCCCCTCTCAGGGTTCACTGCCATCAGGGTCCCCATGCCACTCTGTACTGCCTGCTGCCTTGCCACCCAGGGCACCCAGCGACAGGATATTATCATTGCGGCTACTGCTGTCGTTGTTTCTAGCTGGTGGAGGACCAAGGGCAGGGGTCTTGAAGGCCACAGGGAACATATCCAGGCCAGAAGGAAACATGTCCAGGCACCCCAGGGTCAAAGCTGATCCCCACAGGGACAGATGTCACCAAGAGCCTGGGAGCCAACTGGGAGGGCTCACTTGTTCCATGAAAAATCCTTCCCCTCCCCACCATGTGTTTGCCATTTTTGTGTTTGAGAAGCACATGTGGACTTCATGGTCCCTGGTGGTGCAGAACACAGACACTGAGTGACAGAGACCCAGAGGGAGGAGGAGACAGACATGGAGCAGGAAAGACAGACAGACAGACAGAGCTACAACCACAGACAGTGAAGCAGAGACTAGAGCAGTCCCTCCCAGATGCTGAGACTCTGCCCACCCCTCCCCACCCACCCAGTCCAGCCAGACCAAATGGGGGGAGATCCTGTGTTGCTGCCAGGAGGGACTCGGCTCCCATCCCAGGAAGTGCCCCGCCTCAGTGTGTGTGTTGGGGGACTTTCTGCTTCAACAAACACCACGGTCCCCAGCAACAGTTGTCCTGGCTGTCCCTAAGGGAACAAGAGCCTGGACACCGAGATCCCTAGAGAGTACTAGCTTGGGGCTTTGCCACACCCCTGCAGGCCCCTCCATCCTTACTGAGAGTCAGCCTTGCTTTGTGGACAAGCACCCCATCAATCTCCCTTCTAAATGTCCAGTGTATCTGCTCCCCTCAGCCCTGTAGGGCCCTAGGTTCTTCCAGGACGAGAGAATGCATGGGCACCCCACCTTGCGGCCATTGGCTGGCTCTCAGTGAACCACAGTTTTGCAAGGGGCTGCCCAGGCTGCTTCAGGCAGATGGGGACCACTCGCTGGACTCTGGGTTCCTACAGCAAGACAGGGAGGCCTGGAGAAATTGAGGTATGCACAGGTGCCTTGCTGGCTTGGTAGAGGCCATGGAGATCCTGACCACGTATTTGTGCACAGCCTGGACAACATGTATAAGGCCTTTCTTCCAGTATCCTCCTGGGCCTGACTGAACCCACCTCTCCCCAACAGAACAGCAGCTGCCCTTATCCCTGCCTCACGGCCTCCTAACCCCCTCTCAGTCCACCTCATTAAAAGGTTCTGCATGCTTCTGTTCCTAGATCCTCTGAGTTGTGTTGATTCTAACTCACAGAGACCCTGTAGGATAGAGTAGAATTGCCCCGTAGGATTTCCAAGGTTATAAATCTTCACGGAATCAGACTGTCTTCATCTTGTTCCAGCAGAGTGACTGGTGAGTTTGAACTGCTGACCTTGTGGTTAGGAACCCAACACTTAGCCCACTGCACCACCAGGGCTCCTTTTAGGCAGGAAAAGAAAATTAAAAACCAAAAACCAAACCCACTACTGTTGAGTCCAATTCATAGTGACCCGTAGAACAGAGGAGAACTGCCTCATAGGGTTTCCGAAGCTGCCTTGTGGAAGCAGACAGTCTCATCTTTCTCCTGCAGAGTGGCTGGTGGATTTGAACCGCCGACATTGTGGTTAGCAACTAAGTGCTTTAACCACTGTGACACAAAGGTACCTTAGATAGAAACCAAGCCCACTGCCATGCAGTCAGTTCCATCTTAAGTGACCCTATAAGGACAGAGTAGAACTGCTCTTTAGTATTTCTGAGATTGTAAATCTTTAAGGACGCAGATAGCCTCGTCTTTCTCCCAGGTAGTGGCTGGTGAATTGAACTGCTGACCTTGCCATTAGCAGCCCAATGCTTAACCCACTACATTACCAAGGCTTCTTGCCTTAGATGTAGATATGTTGTTGTTATTGTTAAGTGTTGTCACATCGGTTCTAACTCACAGCAACCCTGTAGAAGGTTTCCAAGGAGCGACTTGTGGGTTTGAACCACTGACCTTGTGGCTAACAGTCCAGTCCTTATCCTACAGCACCACACCAGGACTCTAGACATAAGATAATATCATTGTAATTATACTAGGGGCCTCCAAAAAAGTTCATGGAAAAATTCCATTATCTTTTAATTCCATTTTTCCATGCACTTTCTGAAGCCCCCTTTTTTTGTTGTCATTGTTGTTAGGTGCCGATTCATAGCAACCCCATGTACAAGACAACAAAGCACTTCCTGGCCCTGCCCCATCCTCATAGTCATTACTATATTTGAGCCCATATTTCCTACCACTGTGTCAATCCATCTTGTCCAGGGTCTTCCTCTTTTTCTCTGACCCTCTCCTTTACCAGCACAATGCCCTTCTCTAGAGGCTGGTCCCTCCTGGCAACATGTCCAAAGTACATGAGATAAAGTCTTGCCTGCCCTCATCGCTTCTAAGGAACATTCCAAAATGGATTTGGTCATTCTCCTGGCAGTCTATGATATATTCAATATTCTTTGTCAACACTATAATTATATCTCCATGGCTGTTGTCAGGTGCCGCTGAGTTGGTTCCAACTTACAGAGTTCTGCCATAAAACAGAACAAAGCACTGCTTGGTCCCGCATCACATAGTTGTTACATTTGAGCCCATAGTTGCAGCCACTGTGTCGATCCTTGATATACATTATCGTTAAGTCTGTGGAGTTGGTTCCGACTCACAGTGATCCTGCATAGGACTTCCAAGGAGCTGGTGGGTTTGAACCGTCAACCTAGTGCCTCAAACGGACCTTGCAGTCTAGTGCATTATCCTGCAGCACCACACCAGGGCTCCATATATATATTATTGTTGTTAAATGCTGTTGAGTTTGTTCAGACTCTCAGAGACCCTGTTTTCTAAGGTTTTCTAAGGAGCAGCTCGTGGGTTTGAACTGTTGACCTTGTGGTTCATAGTCCAGTGCTGATCCTACAGTACCACACCATATGTTTATATATACACACACACACACACACACACATGATAAAGCACTGGACCGCAAGGTCAATTTGAACCAC
>NW_006408552.1:17688830-17696037 GCF_000296735.1 Chrysochloris asiatica | reverse complement strand
TATACACACACAATGCAAGGAGCTCCGGTAGCGTAGTGGTTATGAGTTGGGCTGCTAGTCTTGAGGTCAACAGTTCAAAACTACCAGTAATTCCATAGGAGAAAGATGAAGCTTTCTGCTTCTGTAAAGATTTACAGCCTCAGAAACCCTATATGGGGTTGCTGTGAATCAGAACCAACTCCACGGCATACAACCACCACCACCATATATGTAATGCACCACACTAGGAGTATATATGTATATGTTTTGTTGTTGTTAAAGTGCCATTGAGTCAGTTTTGACTAATCACAACTCTGATGTGGCGCTGTGGGTTAATGTGCTGGACTGCAAAGTTGCTTTGAACCACAAGGTTGGCAGTTCAAGCTCACCAGTCACTCCTCAGAAATCCTATATAGGGTTCCTATAGGTCAGAACCGACTCGACGGCACTTAACAACAACAGCAACAACCCTGTATAGGGTTTCCAAGATTTTAAATCTTTGTGGGAGCAGAAAGCCTCATCTTTATACCATGGAGCGACTGGCAGGCTCGAACCACAGACCTTGTGGTTCACAGTCTAATACTTACCATATGAGGCAGTGCATCCTATATATGTATGTGTATATGTTTATATGTGTGTGTGTGTGTGTGTATGGGTGTGTGTGTATATATATATATATATATTGTGAACCACAAGGTCAGTGGTTCAAACTCACAAGTCGCTCCTCGGAAACCCTATACAGGCTCACTATGAGTCAGAATTGATTCAATGGCACTTAACAACAACAAATATATATATATATATATATTCCTAGTGTGATGCTGTAAGATCAGTACTGGACTGCAAACCACAGGTCAGCAGTTCAAGCCCACCAGTTGTGACGCTGTAGGATAAGCACTCAACTGCTAACCTCAAGGTAGCAGTTAAAACCTACCAGTCACTCCTCAGAAATCCTAGACAGGATCACTATGAGACAGAACAGACTCAACAGCACCTAACAACAACATATATATATGAAAACTAGATCAGAAGGAAATGTCCCGAACCAGGTGATGAATTCAGGTGCCAGGTCTCAGCACACCCTCAAGGTGAGGATGCTGTGGACAAAGAAGGGTGCTAAGTGACAAGCAGCTGAGGGAACAGAACATGGAAGTGTGAATCCCTTGAAAGATATATTTAAATGTGGAGAAAAATAGCAGGGAGGATGTTTGACAAGAAGTTAAGAGATCTGGCCTTTTGACAGTTGGGTTCTGTGGTATCTTCATTTCCTGGGGCTGCTTTAACAAAGGACCACAATGTGGGTGACTGATGAGAACAGAAATACATTGTATTGAAATCCTGGAGATTCTAGAGGTGGACCCTTCCTTGCCTCATCCAGTTTCTGGTGGCCCCAGGTGTTCCTTAGTTTATGGCCACATCACTCCAACCAATCTCTGTCTCTGTGGACAATGACTGTCTTCCCTCTGCATCTCCTTTATTTTTCATTACTGTAATTTTTAACTTTTTAGTAGGAATTGGATGGAGGTTTACTGAGGAGTTCATCTGTTTTACCTTAGACAATTCATACACATTTTGTTTCATGTGATTGATTGCTAGTCCCACAAGGTAACACCACTTATCCCTGTTTTCCCTGTTGCCATTTCTCCTTCTCTAATCCTTCTAAACTTTGTCCTTGGGTAAATGCTGCCTTTTGACCTTGAATGCTTGATCATTCTAAGGTGCGCATACCTCTAACTAGTGTTGTTGTCCCCTTATCGACCTATCCATCGTTTTGCTGAAAACTGACCCATGAAGGTGAATTCAGTTCCACACCTGAAGGGTGACTAAGGGCCATAACCTTGGGGTTCTACCAGTCTTGATCTGACTATTAAGTGGATCTGTTTTAAAAAATAATTTTGAGTTTTGTTCCACACTTTTCTCCCAGTCTGTCTAGGACTTTCTAATGTAATCCCTGTCAGAGCAGTTAGTAGTGGTGGCCAGACACCATCTAGTTCTTGTTTCAAGATGATGGGTACTGATGCTTTTGTGGTCCATTAGTCCATTGGACTGTTTCCGTGTGTCTTTAATTTTTATCACTTTTCTTTCATCTGGACAGAAAAAGACTAATAGGTACATCTTAGAAGGTTGTTCACGAGCTTTTAAGACCCCAGTTGATACTAATCAAATTAAGATGTAGAACATTGTATTTACAGACTATGTTATTCTAACTGACTTTGGTGTCCTCCGAGATTGTGGTCCCAAGACCCTATGCCCAGTGACTCATTCCCTCAAGGTGTTTGGTGATGTCTAAGAAGTTTTCATAATTTTTGCCTTATGTATGTTTCAACACACTCATGAATATGTTTGCAACAAAGGTAAATATCCATGTACAAATGTCTTCAGTCAACCCTATATATGTATATGCGGGCATCCTTGCACTCTCCTTCTCATACCCATTCAGCCTGTGTGTCTATCCAGGAATTGCTGGATTAGGACTCTCCTGCTCCAGTGTGACCTCGTTGTTCACTGACAACATCTTCAAAGACCCACAGGTACTCACACTACAGGTAGGACATTAGCACATCTTTTCTGGGGACCCAATTCTTTTCCCCTCTTTTCAAAATTCCTCACATTTTCTGCAGTTGACATGCATTGTTGCATAATCATTTTTGAAGCCTCACAAACATCCCTTGCCATGGAGGGGGCAGATGGTGACCAATCCCTCTGCCATCTGTGGGGGTGCTGCTGAGTGCGTGGGGGCAGTTCTCCAGAAGGAGAGCAGGGCAGGGCCGGAGGGGGCTGGGCTGGCTGCTGAGGGCAACATCTGGCTCCAAGAAGATCTTATCCTAAAGCTTTTCAGTACTGTCAGAGTATCCAGTAAGCATGGTAAGCAACAGTTCTGCTTCTTGGTCTGCCTGGTATCTGTCTCTCTCCCCACCCCACAGCAATTTCCTTCAGAATCAACTTTCAAATATACAATCCTTGAGAGGGATAGGGGGCCCATCTGCAAGGTTGTTCTTAAGTGCTGTCGAGTCAATTCCGACCCATAGCAACCCTGTTTTGGGTTTCCAAGGAGCAGCTGGTGAGCTTAAACCACAGACCTTGCAGTTTGAATGACTTTGCAGTCTGATGCATTAGCCCACAGTGCCACACCAGGACTCCAAGGTAAGCACTCTGAAACTTGCATTTGAATGTAGAGAAGATAAAGCGACCAGAAGAGAAATGAAGTAAAAGAGCTGAACAAAACATTTCAAAAGGCATCTTGAGAAGACCTAGTCAAGTATTAAAATGAAATGTGCAAAAACCTGGAGTTAGAAAACCAAAAGGGAAGAACATGTTCGGTATTTCTTAAGCTGAAAGAACTGAAGGGAAAATTCAAGGCTTGGGTTGCACCATTGAAGGATTCTGTGGGACAAATATTGAATGATGCAAGAAGCATCAAAAGAAGACAGAAGCAAAATTTTGCTGATGAGAATTCAAATGGTATTGCAGCAGTACATTGACAGGGAGCTGCCAGAAATTCAAGCTGGATTCAGAAGAGGATGTGGAACTAGGACTATCATGGCTAATGTCAGATGGATCTTGGCTGAAAGCAAAGAATGCCAACAAGATGCCTTATTGATTGTACAAAGGCATTCAACTGTGTGGACCATAACAAATTATGGATAACACTGTGAAGAATGGGAAATCCAGAAATTGTGCTCAAGAGGAATCTGCACATGGAACAGCAGGTAGTCATTAGAACAGAACAAGGGAATACTGAATGGTTTCAAATCAGGAAAGGTGTGTGTTAGGGTTGTATCCTTATTCAATTTCTATGCTGAGCAAATAATCTGAAAAGCTGGGCTGTATGATAAAGAACGTGGCATCAGGATTGGAGGAAGACTCATCTGTGATATGCAGATGATACAACCTTGCTTGCTGACAGTGCAGATGACTTAAAATCTCAATGTAAAGAAAACAAAAATTCTCATCACTGGAACAGTAAATGATATCATGATAAATGGAGAAACGATTGAAATTGTCAAAGACTTCATTTTGCTTGTCTCCACAATCAACACTTATGGAAGCAGCAGTTAAGAAATCAAATTATGAACTGCATTAGACAAATCTGCTGCACAAGACCACTTCCAGGTGTTCAAGAGCACAGATTTAGCTTGAAGACTAAAGTGTGACTGACCCAAGATTTTCAGTCACTTTACATGCATGTGAAAGTTGGGTAATGAATAAGGAAGACCAGAGGTGAATCGATGCATTTGAATTATGGTGTTGGCGAGGAATATTGAAAGTACCATGGACTTCCAGAAGAACAAACAAATCTGTGTTGGAAGAAGTACAGCCAGAATGCTCCTTAGAAGCCAGGATGGTGAGACTATTTCTCTTGATTTGGGGACATATCATTAGGGGAGATCAATCCCTGGAGAAGGACATCATGCTTGGTAAAGTGTAGAGTTAGTGAAAAACAGGAAGACCCTCAAGGATATGGATTGACACAGTGACAGCAACAATGGACTGAAATATAACAGTTGTGAGGCTGGCACAGAACAGGGCAGGGTTTTGTTCTATTGTACATAGGATTGCTGTGAGTTGAAACCACTTTGATTGTAAGTCCTGGTGTGGTGCAGTGGGTTAATGCACTAGCCTGCAAAGTCGGTTTGAACTGCAAGGTTGGTGGTTCAAGCTCACTAACTGCTCTTTGGAAACTTTATACAGGGTTGCTATGGGTCGGAACCAACAACAATCTTTCAGTTAAGGTAAGTTGTTGTAAAGATTAGTTACTGTACATACACACACACATATATACCACAAGGTCAGTGGTATATATATATATTTATATATGTGTGTGTGTGTACATATATATGTAGATATATATTGGACTGGACCACAAGGTAGATTTGAACTGCTAAGTTGGCAGAAACCTATACAGGGTCACTATGAGTTGGAACTGACTAGACAGCACTTAACATTAACAAAACTATGCATAAGAGCACAATGGCTTCTTACAATAAGCACTGGACTGCAAACCACAAGGTCCATGGTTTGAGCCTGCCAGCCAAGCCTTGAGAGAAAGATGAGGCTTTCTGCTCCCACAAAGATTTAAAGCCTTGGAAACCCTATACAGGGTGGCTATGAGTCGGCAGAATTGACTCCACAGCACGTAACAACAACAATACATACACATACACACATATAGAGAGAGTACTGGTGCCGTGCTCTAGGATAAACACGGGACCATGGTTCAAACCTACCAGCTACTCCTTGGAAACCCTATATTGGGTCGCTATGAGTCAGAAACGACTCACTGGCACTTAACAACACAAATATACATAAATACATACATACTCACATGCATATATGTTGTTGCTAGTCAATTCCAGCTCAAAGGGACCCTGTGTAGGGTTTCTGACGCTGTAAATCTTGGTTGAGCAGAAATTCTCATCTTTGTCCCGCAAGGTATTGGGGTGCCCTCATGCGATATCCCATCTGGGAGCCGGGGCCTACTTCTCTCACCTGTGGACTTTACGATTGCTTCATCACCACCTATCATTATGTCTGGGGTGTAGGAGCTCTATGGAAACAGGCGTTCCAAAGGCGGGACAACGGGCTCTTACCCCGGCCTGCCCCCCAAAACCCAAGAGTGTTGAGGTGCACGTAAGCACTCTCCGGGTCCCGCCCCGATAGTCCCGCTGCGCTGACATCACGCGAGCCAGCCCAGCTTGGCTGCGCCCGCTGAATCCACACAGGCGGGCGATACGGGTTGCCAGGTAGGGCCCCGGGCTGCGGGACCCAGGGCACCGGAAAAGGGCAGAAGTCTGTCCGCCCGGGCAGGAGTCTGGGTGGACACAGCGCTAGGCGGCGGGAGTGTTCTGGGGATGCGTCGCGTGGGCTCCTGGTCCCCGCAGCCGAGTAAGTCCGGAGGACTGCCGGGAGGCGGTAGCGCCAGGCGGGAGGCGAGGGCACTTCAGAGGCAGTGCAGTGTTTTGATGTGGCGCGTGTGGTGCTTCCTCCTGGCTTCAGGGGTCGGGGACCCAGACCCGGCGGGGTGCGATCTCCGTGCCGTTCCCTGAGCTCAAGGCCAGGATATCTGCGAGGAGAGGAGGGGGCGGGGAGCGCCCACTCGAGGTTCCAAGGCGTTTCCTGCCCAGAGCGAGCGCGGCGGGTACGGAGAGTCCCCAGGCGCCTAAGGCACAGGACATCTCTGGAACCAAGGACACCGTCCCGAGGTGCAGACGTGTGTCCAGGTGCGGACGTGTGCCCCCAGGTGCTGGCGTGTCCTTCAAGGTGCGAACGTGCACCACAGGTGCAAGTAGGGTAGCTGGCTGACCGCTACCGGCTATTGACCAAGAAGGAGCCTAGCTGGAGCCCACCCACCCTGGACAATCGGGTTGTGTCTGAAGATCAGAGACGCCAAGAGGGCGTGGTCACGCGGAGATGCCCAACTTGAACTCGACCAGGACAGGAGAGGGCAGCGTGGGTCTTTCCCGCCTCTGTGCAGGGGCAGACTGGGGGTGGGGGTGGTGGTCAGGCAGAAAGCGGGGCCGACCGGAAACCTACAGTCTGGCCGCTCTGCTTCCCCTCCTCGTACACGGAACCTTCTGAGAGGTGCGAAACCCCAAACCACGTACCCCTTTCTACTTGGGGTTGCTCAGAATCTTGGGTGCTTTGGCCGAGGACAGCGAATGAATAGCTTGGTGCAGCTGCCGGGACTCTCTGCGAGGCTCATTCAGGAGGGAAACAATTGGAGCCTGATTTTCCGTCCAAGAGGGGGGTGGGTTCCGGCTAGTTAGATTGAGGGGCTCCTTCTAGTCAGATGTGGGCGAAGGGGTGGGGAGTGGTGTTCTGTCAAGCCAAGTCAGATGGGGGTTCTGTTTAGTCAGGTGGGGGCTTTCTAGTCAAGTGGGGGGTGGGACTCTGTCTAGGCAGATAGTGATGATTCTGACTAGTTTGATGGGAGAGTTTCTGTCTAGTCAGATGGGGGGCTCTGCCTAGTCAAATGGGGGGTCTGTTCAGTCAGATGGTGGGGGCTCTGTTCAGTTGGATGGGGAGTCTCTATCAAGTCAGGTGGTGGGGGCTCTGTCTAGTGAAATGGGGAGTTCTGTTGAGTCAGATGGTGGGGGCTCTGTCTAGTCAGACGGGGGGACTCTGTTCAACCATATAGTGGGGGCTCTGTTGAGTCAGATGGTGGGGGCTCTGTCTAGTCAGATGGGGAGACTCTGTTCAGTCAGATGGTGGGGGCTCTGTCTAGTCA
>NW_006408552.1:17617052-17688730 GCF_000296735.1 Chrysochloris asiatica | reverse complement strand
AGATAGGGGGACTCTGTTCAGTCAGATGGTGGGGGCTCTGTCTAGTCAGACAAGGGGACTCTGTTGAGTCAGATGGTGGGGGCTCTGTCTAGTCAGACAGGGGGACTCTGTTGAGTCAGATGGTGGGGGCTCTGTCTAGTCAGACAGGGGGACTCTGTTGAGTCAGATGGTGGGGGCGCTGTCTAGTCAGATAGGGGGACTCTGTTCAGTCAGATGGTGGGGGCTCTGTCTAGTCAGATGGGGGGACTCTGTTCAACCAGATGGTGGGGGCTCTGTTGAGTCAGATGGTGGGGACTCTGTTCAGTCAGATGGTGGGGGCTCTGTCTAGTCAGATGGGGCTCTTTTGCAGTCTGATCTTGATTATCTGGCCAATCAGTAGGAAGAGGCCTGGATGCTGGCTAAGGTGACAGATACAGGGATTGAGGGACGCTGAGCATGTCAACAGATATGAGGAGCTAAAGGTCAGCAACATCTCTGCTCTTACAGAAGACTGCCCACTCCATGTGAAGACATCTCTGCTTCTGGGGAATCTGTCAGCAGGTTAAGGGTCTGGGTTCCAGTGTGAACCTTCACAGCCATAAAACTACTGCGGTGTTACGCATGTCTCTAAGCTTCAGTTTCCCCATCTGAAACATGGGCACTGTAATAGCACCTGCAGCCTCAGAGGGTGGTTCAAGTGCTGAACACGCTCGTCTTCTCACCAAGATGCCTTTGAAGAAAGGTCTGGATATCTTCTTCCAAAAGATCAGCCGCTAAGAACTCTGAGGAGCACAGATCTACTCTGACACACATGGGGGTGCCAGGAGCGGGACATGGCTGTCGGCAAAACTGGATTTGGCAGGAGGAGCAATGGGTTGAGCAGGCGCTGGGTTCCAGTCTTGTACAGAAATGACCAGGCAGGGTTATCACCCACCTGCCGTTCACACATCTTGTCATTAGGTGCTCTGTAAAGTGTTGGGAACCCTTCTCTTACTGATCCCTAGGCCATCTGGGCAGACCTGCATGGGGTCAAACCACCCTCCAGTCCACAACCACAGTGGTTGCTTCCGGACTTGCCTGGCCTAAGGGGATGACAGCTCCCAGGCTTGTTGGACATCTCAGGATGGTTCCTGGTATGAGGGCAGGTGACTGTGGTCTCTGTCTAGTGTAGTTTCCCATGTGGAAGCATGTGTACATGCATGCTCTCATGGGTGTGACAACTGTCCCCCAGAAGGGGATCAAAGAAGCAAAGATGATTCTCAAAGTATGATCTGGTGACAGTTGGGGAGCACCCCAAGACTCTTGCAGGGAATCCAGGTCAGAACTATCTTAATACCCTGCCAGGATGTGGCCTGCCAATTCCACTTTGCTTTTTTTTTGTGAATGTACAGTGGAGTTTTCTGGAAGTTTCAGGATGAGAGATGGTGCCTGCCCCTCTGAGGGTTTATGGAATGAGTGTTCTGTATTCTTGTGCTTTTAATGTTTCTCTGCTTGGTTTATGCTCAAAAACCAGTAAACCTGGATAAATTGTTGCTGTTGTTAGATTCCATCTCATAGTGACCCCTTGTGACAGGAAAGAACCACAAAGTTTTCTAGATTATCAGGTTTACAGAAGATCACCTCGTCTTTCTTCCTCGGCACCTCTGGATTGATGGGTTTGTACCAACAATCTTTAGGCTAGTTATTGTTGTGAAGTGCCATCGAGTTGGTCACAATTCATAGCCACTGTGTGTAGAGTTTCTGAGGATCGGCTGGTGGGTTTGAACTGCTGACCTTGCAGTTAGCAGTCTGGTTCTTATCCTACAGTGTACTTGGCTACGAGTTGAGTGTAAAACACTTGGGATACCTGGCCAGGGATCAAAATAACCTGGGAACAAGGGTCACTAGGGGGTCACAGTTCTGCCTCTTCAGGGTCTGGGTGTTAGGGACTCCTGTTTCATAGCCTTGGAAATCTTGTGGGGCAACTCACTGTGTCCTACAGAGCTGCTGAGTTGGAATTGCCTTGAAAGCAGTGGGTTTGTTTTTGGAGGGGTGTTTGCGGGCAGGAAAACCCTCACCAAGGTCTGTGGGATGGTAAGGGTGCTGGAAGGAAAGATACTAAGGATTTAAGGGATGGGCCAAATGAGAGGCACTGTGTCTGAGTCCTCTTGAGCTGTGTACTCTTGACTGGTTGCTTTCACTCTCTGAGCCTCGGTTTCCTCAGCTGTAAGATGGGCTAATACTGATGCCTATATCCTGGGAGTGGTGCTGTATGATAAAGCACTGGATTGAAAAGCCAGTTTGAACCACAAGGTCAGTGGTTCAAACTCACCAGCTGTTCCTTGGAAACCCTATACAGGATCGCTATGAGTTGGAACTGACTCGATGGCACTTAACAACAGCGTCTCAGGATGGCTCAGTGGTAGACTTCCCACCTTCCATGCAGAAAGTTGGATAGTGATAAGGAAGACCATAGAATTGATGCATTTGAGTTATTGGTATTGGATAAGAATATTGAAAGTACCATGGACAGCCAGAAGAACAAACAAGTGTTTGTTGGAAGAAGCACAACCAGAATGCTCCTTGGAAGCCAGGATGGTGAAACTTCATCTCTCATACTTAGGATATGTTATCAGGAGGGACCAATCCCTGGAGGAAGACATCATGCATGGTAAGGGAAAGTGGAGGGTCAGCGGAAAAGAGGAAGACTCTCAGCAAGATGGATTGCACAATAGCAGCAGCAATGGGCTCAAGTATAATAACAGTCGTGAGGATGTCCCATAATTCGTTCTGCTGTTCATGAGATTGTTATGAGCTGGTGCTGACTCGACAGCACCTAAAAACAACAACAATACGGAAGACCGAGTTTCAGTTCCCAGCCAGTGCACCTCACCGCCTGTCTGTCTGTGGAGGCTTGTGTGTTGCTGTGAAGCTGAGCAGGTTTCAGCGGAGCATCCAGACTCCAAAAGACTAGGAAGAAAGGCCTGGCGATCTACTTCTAAAACTCAGCCAGTGAAAACCCTGTACATCACAATGGTCTAATTGAAACTGATTATGGGATGGCGCATGAGTTGGGCTGATTCAATGGCAGCTCGTTGCAATCACAACACGTCTCAGAGTGGTTGTGGGGTTCAGACAAGGTGTTGGATCCTAAAGTACTCTTGGCGGCTTTACAGGATGGTGGGCATGTGAGGGGGAAAGGACCAGGCTTGGTTCCAGCCACTTGTGACTGTGGTGTCAGTCCCATTTCCACTCCCTTTAAAAATCCATGGCACCAGATTTTCTGCTGCTCCAGAAAAATAATTCGTAGCTTCTCTCAGTTACAGAAAGAATAATTCAGAGGTGGTCACAGCACTGAGGGGACAGCTACCAGCTGCTACGCTCTCTCAGGAGAGTGACCAGGGCCAGAGTTTGTGTGTGGAAGGTCTGGGGAGAGCAGAGGGCCCTCGCATGGGTCCCAAGCGCTGCATCCAGAATCCAGACTAAACTGGTGAGATGCACGCAGTCTCAGTGGGTGGTACGTTGGAACCTGGGGGCCCAGCACTGCCTCCCTCTTGTCCAGTCCATCTGTGCTTTCAGGGAGGTAGGCAGGGGCACTATGCTCATGTTACCTGGGAAGAAACTGAGGCACAGGGCGGGTGAGAGGTCAGAGGGCCAAGTTCATGCCAGAGTCGTGGCTGGCATTCAGGGTAGGACTACTCAAGGGCCCCTCTGTGCCTGGCCCCCCTGCTAGATGACAAAGCACTCATAGTCCAGCCTCCACACCCTGTGGCACCTGACCCAGGGCCCTGGCTCTCAACACATGCATGTGCACATACAAGTGAACACATGTGCTCACACATGTGCACAAGTGCACACACAAGCACACAGATGTGCACAACACACACACATGCATACAGCACACACACAGCTCATGCCACCCCTGCCCAAAGCTGGCATATTCACCATCTCGCTCAGGGTAAAGGTCAAAGACTTTAAGTGACCTCCCAGGTACCTCTGAGGTGGCCCTGTCTAGATCTGACCTCACCCCTCAGGTCCTCTCTCCCTCTCACTGCACTCCAGCCATATTGGCCACCCCCACTGTCCCTTGAATCCACTGGACATGTGTTTCCAGCGGAGCCATCACGCTATGCCCCTTCTACTCAGTTCCCTTCCCTGGGGCTCCCTCGCTCCCCTCCTTCCAGTTTTAACAACAGTGGGTCTTACTATCTGTTAGCATAGGACCCCCTGGATAATGCAAGCTGTGAATACACTACTCAGTTGCTGACCCAAAGGTTGGAGGTTTGGAGGTGCCTCAGATGAAAGACCTGATGTTCTACTTCCAAAAAAAATCAGCCACTGACAACTCCCTGGCGCATAATTCTGTTTGGACACACGTAAGATCACTGTGAATCAGAATGAACTCCATGGCAACTCAATTTTAAAATGAGTGTGGGGCTCTTAACTTCCTGCCTCTCCCCCAGACCAAGGTTGTTTCTGTTTTCCTCACTAGAAATGAGGGCTGCGCACCCCAGGACTTACTGCTTGGGCTGCTTGCTTGACTGTATAACTGCTTCTGACGCCCGTACTATCACACTATCATTTGTGTGTCTTCTTGTCCTGGGGGACTGGTTTGCTTTCTCCCCTTCCCTCCCTCTTATTTCCTCCCTTTCTAATCTGGGAGCCCCCATCCATCCCACCTGTGCTGGACCCTTGCCCTTTGCCATCTTGTCTTTTCAGAAATGAGACATCAAGTAGAAACCCCCAGCAGCCTGGGTGCCCAGAAGCCAGTACCTTATTTATAGCTTTTTAGGAACCCCAGACTGCAAGGTTGGTGGTTCTAACCCACTTGTTGCTCCTTGGGAGAAACAGGAAGTTTTCTACTCCCATAAACATTTACAGCCTGACAGACTCAGAGGGCCACTGTGAGTTGGGATCGATTTAATGGCACTGGGGTTTTGTGGTTGTTGTTTGTTTGTTTGGAGGTACCATGCTAAGTGAAAGGTTGGCAGTTCATCTAGTGACTCCTTGGGAGAAAGACCTGGCAGGCTGTTCCCACAAAGATGCCAGCATAACCCTATGGGCAGTTCGATTCTGTCACATGGGGCTGCAAGAGTCAGAATCCACTCGGCAAAACACAACAAAAAACGCCAGCAAGGGTGTGTGCAGAGAGAGGAGTGTGTGCAATCAACGAGATGGATTGGCACAGGGCTGCAACAATGAGCTCAAACCGGACAATTTGTAAGGATGGCGCAGGACTAGGCCATGCTTTTGTTCTGTTGTACATGGGTCACTATGAGTTAGAACCAACTCGACAGCACCTAACACCAATCTTTATAACAGCAGATTTACTATATCTTTCTATCCTGCAGCAGCTAAGTGGGCTCGTGGTGGTGGTGGTGGTGGTTATGTGCCGTGGAGTCAGTTCTGACTTATAGTGACCGTGTACAGGGTTTCCGAGGCTGTAAATCTTTACAGGAGCAGAAAGCGTCGTTCATTCGCAGAACAGCTGGTAGTTTTGAACTGCTGACCTTAAGGTTCGCAGCCTGATTCGTAACCACTATACTACCAGAGCTCCTTACTGCTGAATTTTTGGCTATCAGCCAAGAGCTTAACTTTTGTGCCACCAGGGTTCCTTTCTGCAGGTGTACCATCTGGTCTTTTATGACTCATAGTAACCTTATGCACAACAGAATGAAACACTGCTCAGTTCTGGGCCATCCTCACAATTATTGCGAGGTTTGTGTCCATTGCTGCTGCCACTGTGTCATCTTGGGGGTCTTCCACTCTTTTGCTAAGACTCCACTTTACCAAGCATGATGTCCTTCTCCAGGGACTGGCCCTCCCTGATGACATGGTCATTCTGACTATACTTCTTCCAAGACAGATTTGTTTGTTTTTAGCCAACAATTCAAATTCTTCTCTGGTCTTCCTTATTATTGTCCAGCTTTCACATGCATGTGATACCTGGGTTTGGGTCAGGTGTACTTTAGACCTCAAGGTGACATCTTTGCTTTTGAATACTTTAAAGAGGTCTCTTATGGCAGATTTGCCCATAGCAATACATCCTTTGAGTTCTTGACTGCTGTTTCCATGGGTGTTCATTGTGGATCCTGAAAGATAAAATCCTTGACAACTTACATCTCTACTCCAGGTCCAGGCAGTGATGGCTGGGAGGTCTGAGAGGAAGCTGACCTTGGTATTTCTGTATCCTTCTCTTTCCCAGCTGTAGGGTGCCGATGGGCCTCCGGGTGACCACACTACCCCTTGATGCTACTGACAAGGTCCAGCTGCACAGGTCTACCACCCAGTCTCTAGCTGTGGAGAGCAACCCCAGAGAAGGTTCTGGAAGACTCCGTGGCTGTGCCCAGGGCAGCTCATGGACAGCACATGGGTTCCCGGGAGTGGCCATGCTACAGTGTAGGCCCGCTCAAGAATTCAGCTTTGGCCCTCGTGCCCTGAAGGATGCGCTGCTGTCCACCGATGTGGCCCTGAGGCAGCTGTACACCACAGCTTTCTCCCCGGCAGAGCGGCTCTTCCTAGCCGAGGCCTATAACCCTCAGGGGACACTCTTCTACTCTCTGCGGATCCGAACAGCCTCCGACTGGCTCCTGAGCCGCCCAGAGGCCCCCGAGGCCTTCCAGGATTTCTATCAGTCCCTGCTGGGTCGGAAGCAAAGCCCAGGCCGGAAGCACATCTACCTGCAACCCATAGGTACCAGGTGGGGCTGGGGCAGCAACACTGGATGCCCTCAGGGTCAGCATGCCCCACCCCCTGCTGGAGGGGACTTGGGGGAAGGTAGCCCTGAGTGTGTCTGGGACCCAGGACCAGTGGTAGAAAGGCCTAGCATGACACTAAGTCCTCCACACACCCACTTTCTGGCATCATGTACTGAAACCTAGGTGGGGTATTGGGGCTGCGACCAGCCTGTTGTACAGCTGAGGAAACAGGCTGGGAACTGTGGTCCCACCTGCCACATCGCAGAGCTGTAATTGGTGGAAAGAGGAAAAGCCAGGATTTGAACTCAGGTCTCTCTGAGCTGCAATAGCCTAGGCTTCCAGGGGCACCTGGAGCTATAAGCATGAGGTCCCAAGCATGGACCAAGGGGCGGAGACAGCAGCATGACCAAGTTAGGTGGGGAAGGATGAGGCTTCCATTACTACAAAAAACCCAATGGATTTTTATAAGTGCCATTTGTCAAAACTCAAATACATCTAAGCTGGGGATGATCCGCAGTTAATTTATCCCTTCATCTGGGTATGGGCTGCTCTTTCTTTTTGTTCTGCCCTTGTAAGAAAATGTTTGTAGGTGTCTGCCTTTTGGGTAGGCAGGTCCACGTCGGTCTTGTTCTCCCAGCCCCAAAATGAAGGTCTTGGGGAGGCGGTGGGCTCTGTGGGTGGGTGGGTAGGTGCGGAAGATGCAGCTGGCCAAGAGTGCTGCTCTGCTCGGTCCACAGATCTGAGTGAGGGCTCGGTAGGACGCCCCCTGCTGGAAAGTGTTCGGAGCTACACCGAGGCCTTTTTTCTGGGCCTGAGGGTCAAGTGCCTTCCTTCGGTAACAGCCTCGGCGATCCATTGCCCTTCACGCCCCAGGCGGGACTCGGATCGGCTGCAGTTCCACGCAGGTGCGTGAGCCCGGGAGTGCGTCAGGGGAAGGCAGGGCGGGTCGGCCTCACATAGAGAGGCGGGGAAGAAGGAATTCAGGAGGCTTGTCTTCGTTTGTGTTCCCTGGTGGTTGGTTGTGGTTATGTGCCGCGGAGTGGGTTCCAACTCATAGAGACCCTGTACAGGATTTCCGTGACTGTAAATCTTTAGGGTAGCAGAAAGCCGCATCTTTCTCCCGCGGAACAGCTGGTAGTTTCAAACTGCTGACCTTAAGGTTGGCACTATGCTACCAGAGCTCCTTTAAACTAGTAAAATCAGTGAGAAGTAAGAGGGTATTAGCAGTGTAACTACTAGGGTCCCACTTCATACCTGCAGGGGTTTACTCCACGCAAAACGTGTCTAAACATGGCTGCAGACAAGTTCTCCCAGGAATACACTTATTTTAGCGTCATTGTTGTTATTGAGTGCTGTCAAGTTGATTCCAACTCCTACTTACGCTGTATAGGGTTTCCAAGGCTGGAAATCTTTATAGGATTTAAACCTTTACAGAAAACCTCATCTTCTCATCTTTCTCCTGCATTAAAAAAAAAAAAAAAGTTTGTTGTTCTTAGGTGCCATGGAGTCGGTTCCAACCCATAGTGACCCTGTGGACAACAGAACGAAACACTGCCCTGTCCTGCATCCTCAAAATTGCTGCTATGCTTGAGCCCATTGCTGCTGCCACTGTGCCAATCTATCTTGTTGGGGGTATTCCTCGTCTTCACTATCTCTCCACTTTGCCAAGATAATGTCCTTCTCCAGAAACCGGTCCCTCCTGAAAACATGTTTGTTGTTGTTGTTAGGTGCCGTTGAGCTGGTACTGATTCATAATGACCCTGTGGACAACAGAACAAACACAGCCCGGTCCTGTGCCAACCTCACAATTGCTAATATGCTTGAGCCCACTGTTGTGGCTACTGTGCCAATCCATCTCATTGGGAAGTCTTTCTCTCTTTCTCTGACCCTCCATTTTACCAAACATATCCTTCAGGGACTGGTCCATCCTGATAATATGTTCAAAATGTGAGAGACAAAGTCTGGCCATACTGGCTTCCAAGGAGCATTCTGGCTGTACTCCTTCTAACACAGATTGGTTTGTTCTTCTGGCAGTCCCTGGTACTTTCAATATTCTCCTCCAACACCATAACTCAAATGCTTCAATTCTACAGTCTTCCTTATTCACTGTCCAACTTTCACATGCATATGAGGTTATTGAAAATACCATGGCTTGGGTCAGGCTCACCTTAGTCCTCAAACTGGTATCTTTGCTCTTGAACACTTTAAAGAGGTCTTGTGCAGCAGATTTACCTAACGCAATGTGTCATTTGATTTCTTGGTTGCTGCTTCCATGAGTGTTGATGATTGAGCCGAGCAACATGAAGTCTTTGACAACTTCAATCCTTTCTCCATTTAAATGGATGCTGTTTATTGGTCCGCTAGTGAGGAGTTTTATTTTCTTTACATTGAGGTGCAACCCATACCAAAGGCTGTTAGGATGCCTTCAAAAAACAAAGTGTGTTAGGGTGACTTAAAAAAAAGATTTTTTAATCAAAACGGTAATTTTCAAGGGGATCTGCTGGACCAATGAAATTCAAGGCAGAGAGCTCATCTCAGAAGGTTATGGTGACTGTTTTTTTTTTTTTTTTTTTTTTTGGTTTCCATAGGAATATTGGTGTGGCCTTGCAGGATAATGTGTTACACGGAAAGGTCAATTTGAACCACAAGGTCGGTGGTTCAAACTCACCAGCTGCTCCTCAGAAACCCTATGCAGGATCATTATGAGTTGAAATCGACACAATGACAATTAACAACAATGGCAATAGGGGTCATCTGAGTAGATTTTTTTCCCAAAGGAATTGGGGATATCACAGGGGCAGGCATTATTAGGAAGAAGTTTTAAGAAAAGGGAAAATTGCATAAGTGAGACTAAGGCCAGAAAAGTTTCATGAGGAATTGTTTTCCATCCCAACAATACACCGGCTCATTCTTTTCCTTTGTAAATTTCTTTGGGGAACCTAACCCCATCTACCATCCAGCCCTGATCTCATCCCTTCAGGTTCCTTTTTGTTCTTCAAACTCAAAGAAGTTCATTTGAGTCCCTTAAGGCTGTCATTGTGATGTGCTGTAAATGGAAAATATAAATGTAAATGTTGTAAATGGAAAAGCACAGACTTCTTTGGGGAAGGCTAGGGAGATGGGAACTCTACCTTCAGAAGTGTATAGACCTAGAAGGAAGGTATGTTGAGTATCAACAGCTTCACATTTTGATATTTTTCTTTAATAAGGATTTTCACCAGTTTGTAGCAATACGTTGTTTGACTTACTTTCCTGTGTATCTGTGTGTAAATAGAGATTTACTTCAAGGAAATGCTTGAGACTTCTGTCACCAGAAATCAGGTGATGAGAAGAAAGCAGGATTGAGAGGGAGGGAGCTTTGTCAGAACATCCATTTGTATACCGCAGGCAGTTATAGCCCCAAGGAAATGCATGCAGAACCTGTACAGACCAAGAGGCAGTTGTTCAATGTGTGAGAAACATTGTTGATACCGACAAATGCTCAATTAATCCAATCTATACTCACTCCGCGGGAGAAAGATGAGGCTTTCTACTCCCGTAAGGATTTACACCCTCGGAAACCCTGTACAGGGTCGCTATGGGTCGGAACCGACTCGACGGCACTTAACAACAACAACAACATACTCACTTAAGTGAGAGTGAGGTTTTCTTTACTCGATTTTGCAAAATCAGGTGCCCAAACCAGTAGACACAGGCAGATGCAAGGCATGGCCAGCTCATAAACAGTTTTATTCCCTGTCACGGAAAAAGCCCCTCCTCCAGTTCCCCTTTTAATGGATACTTTGGAGTGCATAATCTGCCCCCAACGTTTCCTACCAGTCCTTACTGGGAGCATTCTCATTTAAAGTTAGTTTCCCCCCCCCTCCCCATGAACTTCCCCAATTTCCTTAATGGATGTATTCGTCTTTCTAAATTTCTATCTGGTCAAACTAGCCTCTTCCTCTCCCCTGAGCTCCTTTTGTTATGCTAGTCTGCTATCCCCAAGATTCCTCTTAGTCCTGAAGATGGGTCACCCCAAGAGCTATTTTACACAAACAGAACAAGGGAAAACTGCATGGTTTAAAATCAGGAAAGGAGTGCATCAGGGTGGTATTCTTTCATCATACTTATTTAATCTATATGTTGAGTAAGTAATCCAAGAAGCTAGACTTTATGAAAAAGAACAGAGCATCAGTACTGGAGGAAGTCTCACTAACAACCTACAGCATGCAACGGACATAACCTTGTTTGCTGAGAGCAAAGAGGACATGGAGCACTTTCTGATGAAGATCAAAGACTATAAACTTCAGTCTGGATTACACCTCAACATAAAGAAAGCAAAAATCGTCAAAACTAGACCAATAAGAAACATCAGGATAAAGAGAGAAATTGATGTTGATCAGGTTTTCATTTTACTTGGATCCATAATCAAACAGCAGTCAAGAAGCCAAACAAAATCAAATTTGCATTGGACAAATCTGATGCAAAAGACCTGTTTAAAATGCTAAGAAGCAAAGATGTCACTTTGAGGACTTAGGTGTACCTGACTCAAGCCAGGGCATTTTCAGCCACCTCATATGCATGCAAAAGCCAGGCAATGAATAAGGAAGATGGAAGATGAATCGATGCATTTGAACTATAGGATTGGTGAATATTGAATACACCATAGACTACCACAGAAGAATAAGCAAATCTATCTAGAAAGAAATACAGTTCCTTTGCAGCATGGATGGCAAGATTTCTTTCACATACTTTGGACATGTCATTAGGAAGGACCAATCCCTGGAGAAGAACATCATGCTTGGTAAAGTGGAGGGTCAATGAAAAAGAGGGAGCCCTCCACAAGATAAACTGAAACAGTGGCTGCAACATTGGGCTCAAGCATGGAAATTGTTGTGAGGATGGTGTAGGACTGGGCAGTGTTTTTCTATAAGTCAGAACTAGCTCAATGGTACCCAACAACAGCAACACCTGGGCCCTGCTACCACATTTCTTGCCTGGCTTGTTGCAGTGGTCTCCATCTGACCCCACCATGCACTCTGGTTGATTCTCTGGAGCATTGAAATTGATTAACTCACTTTGGTGTAGGACATTTGCTCAGAAGAGGCCCCTCTTGGCATCCTTCAAGCTCATGTCCATCTCCTCTGCCCCTTGCTCACCCTTATGACATTCTGACCCCTGCAATTCCCCTCTAATGGACCAGGCACCCAGCCTTAGGACTTCTTTGTTGGGAGAGTCTTCCCCAAGGAGAGGTGTGTTGTGTTTCTCGAATGGTGTGGGACAGTCTCCCCCACACAGAGGTGTGGCGTGGTTCTCAGCTGGTGTGGGAGATTCTTCCCTAAGCAGACATGTGATGTGGTTCTCAGATAGTGTGTTTCTCCAACCTGGCAGATCTTTGCTCAGATGTCATTATCACTTTATTTAAAAGGACAACCCAGACCCTTTTCACCTGCAGCTCCCTCCTCCCTGCCTTGTCCTTCTCCACCATATTCATTACTATGTAGCATCCTGCACTTTTCACTTCTATCTTCTCTCTCTCCCAGCTAAAAATGCTAATTCCTGAGGGCTGTGGTGTGTCTGCCTTGTTCACTGCTACAACATAGTTCCTAGAAGAGTGCCTGGCATGTGGAAGGCACTTGATAAGTGTTGCGCATACTGAAGGTACTCAACTAGCTTTCTGGTGTGCAAAAGGTGCTTCATAAATGTTAGCATGCTCAAGGTACCAATAAGTGTTTCTTGGACATATGTTGCTGTTGTCGAGTGTCATTGAGTCAGTTTCAATTCATAGTAACTCTGTATAAGACTTCTAAGGAGCAGCTGATGAGTTTGAACTACCAGCTTCATGGTTAGCCATCAAGTGCTTTTTCTCAGGACACCACCAGGACTCATGATATGCTGGACATATGCTTAATAATCATTTGTTGGCATGTTGAAGGTGCTTAGTAAGTATTACTTACTAAGATACATGGATGATGCTCTACAGGTGTTTGTCGGGCAAGCTGAAGGTACTCAACTAGCGTGTGCTGGTGTGTGGAAGTTGCTCTCAAGTGTTTTCTGTGTATATGCTGAAAGTGCTACACAAGTGTTTGTTGGCATGCTAAAGGGACTCCACCAGTGTTTGCTGAAAATGCTATGTAAGTGTTTGTTGGGCATGTTGAGGATGCCCCACAGGTGTTTGCTGGATGTAGTCATCAATGGAGTGCCTCCCTGTAGGCAGGCATGGTGTTGAGAGTGTTGTGGTCTTTGTCTCACTGTATCTTCACCACCACCCTCTGAGGCAGGAGTTACTAGCATGCTTCCATGTACAACTGAGAAAACTACGAGCTCGAATCCTGCTGGAAGCCCAGGCACATGCTCCACCTGGTGTTGCTGAGGCTTGTCCATCTCCTGCAGAACGTCACTGCTCAGACATGTGTAAGGGGCTGGTCTGGCAGAGAAAGAGGGGTGTTACAGGATGAGTTTACCTGGAGTGTGGAAAGCGAGACAGTCAGACGGAGTTAGCGGTGGTGGTGGCAGTGGGAAGGCTGGGGCTGGAAGCTCCCCCTCCCCAGTCTTCCCCCAATCTGTGTCCCCAGATGGCATCCTCTCCTTCCTGAAGAGCCACAAGCCGGAAGATGCACTTTGTGTGCTGGGCCTCACGCTGTCCGATCTGTACCCCAGAGAGAGCTGGAGTTTCTCCTTCAGCCACTTTCTCCCTGGGCACGGTGAGAAGGCACAGCCCTACCCCCTCGGCTACACCTCTGCTCCAGGGGAACCATGCACTTGTGAGGGACAACATTCTGAACTGCGAGCCCCAAGTTCCATCTCCTTGTGGGCAATGGCTGTCCCGGGCGGGAGGGTGGGTGTGGGTGGGTGGGGGCGGGACATCTCTGGGAGGAGGGAAAAGGGCGGTTTTGACCTTGGCTCCCTCCCTCTGCTTGTCCCCAGAGGTGGGTGTCTGCAGCTTTGCCCGATTCTCTGAGGAGTTCCTGCAGGGGGAGCCTGGCACCTCTGACCCTGTCCCTGAGGCAGCTGTATATAATCCTGCAGTTCCCGGACCAGATAGGCACCGCACACTGAGCTTCAGCTCCCTGGGGATGGTCCAGAGCTGCAAGGTGAGCATGGCTGGCGGCAGTGGGAGGAGCAGAGAGAGGCAGCTGCTTTGCAGACCATAATTGAAGAAGTTAAGGGGCAAGAAATGGAGAAAGGACTGGGGCTTTGCTGAGCTAAGGGAAGTTGTTAAGGATGAAGAATCAGATGGAGGAAACAGTTGGTATGTCAGGCATTCTACATCCCATGACTGGGGAAACTGAGGCACAGAGCTGCAAAGTCCTATGCCCAAGGCTATGCAGAGTTGATTGGCAGAGCTGGGGTCCAAACTTGCAAGTGTCTGACCCCAAAGCCTGTTCAGTTTCCCAGAGCAAACCACACAACTCACCTATCTACCCAGAGTGAGTGTCCAGTGGGGTTAGCCATGCAACAGACATTGTCCTTGGCAACCTGGGCAGCCAGGTGCTGGGCTGGGGGTGGCGCTCAGACACACACCTCCTCGTTTCTTGGATTGGCCTGTTCATCTCCCAGGCTTCAAGTGTCTCCAGGATGGGTTCCAGGGATTAGGGTCAAAACTGCAAGGTTGTCTCTTCCAGATCACGAGCCATGAGCTATGCCATCTCCTGGGCCTGGGGAGCTGCCGCTGGCTGGGCTGCATAATGCAGGGTGCACTCAGCCTGGACGAGGCACTGCAGCGGCCCCCCGACCTGTGTCCCATATGCCTACGGAAACTGCAACACCTTCTGGGCTTCCGGATCCTCGACAGGTACAAGGTGAGTGGACAGGTATAAGGTGATTTTATGGGTGCAACGTGAGTCGCTTTGCTCTGGTGGCAGGGATGGGGGCAGGTGGGGAGCACTCTTGAGCCCTGGCTAGATCATGTCTACTGTGATAAGAGAAGCAGAGGAAACAAATGTTTATTCTTTGTAAATTTGTGAGTCCTAGTGCCCTTGTTGTTGTGAAGTGCCATTGAGTCAATCCGGACCCATAGCGACTTTGTATAGGGTTTCTGAGGAGCCAATGGTGAGTTTGAACTGCCGACCTTGCAGTACTTGGCCTGTATTTATGTACCACGAGCTGGATGTTGTCATGGACACTGAGCTTGTATGTGTTCATACTGGGTCTCACAGTGCAGTGCTGTTCAGCATTCCAGCTTGCTCTCCTCTTTCCACACAGCGTTCACAGAGACAAGAATACCTGTGCCAGGAAACTTACCTTAGACCTACAGGAGTCTGGTTTTGCTACAACAGAGCCAGGGTCCTGGGGCTGAGCAGTGTGGCTATGTTGCCCTCTGCTGTCCTCATAGGGAATTGCTTGGCTTCACTCCCACCTCCACCCCCACCCCGGTACCCATGGTGCAGAAAGAAAAAACTTGTTCATGTTGTTTACAAACTCAGAAACTTTACCTTGAGGTCAGAGTTTAAAGGCAAATGGTGTGTTTTCTTTAAACCCATCTTTGGATGAATAGATCTTGTTAAGGGGTTTTCACTGGAATAAAGGCACAAGGCTATCCAACCGAGTTGCTTTGGTTTACATTTTTTAGATAGACTATGTTTTTTTTTAAGGTTTTTATTGTGGATTGAGTGAAAGTTTTCAGGGCACATCATCGGTTTCACATTCAAACATTCATATACCTTGTTTCACTACATTTATTATAATTCCCTGCACATACCATCAGTTAACAGAGTTTCTCTCTATCCTCTTTAGCTTTTTTGGGGGGTAGACTATGTTTTTAAAGCAAGGAACCTGGTGGCACAGGAGCTAAGAGCTCAGTTGCTAACGAAAAGGCTGGTGGTTTGAACCCACCCAGTGGCTCTGAGAGACCTGCTGAGCCGCTTCTGTAAAGACGACAGCCTAGGAAACCCTATGGGACTGTTCTGCTTGTCACATGTGCTCGCTATGAATCAGAACCTACTTGACTACACATAGCAACAGCATTTGTCAGGGCAGTTTGAAGTTTACAGAAAAACTGCATAGAAAGTTTAGTCTTGAGAGTTGGTCAGAGAATTGAACAAGTCAGATAGAAGGCTACAGCCCTAGTGCCCACCGTGCCCAGTTTCGAACCTCTGGCAGTACTGTTGTAAGTGTAGGGTCAAGCGTGTGGTAAGGGTTCGTGAGCAGTTGATGTTGGGGTATCATCTTTCTCTGGTTGCTGTGTGACGTGAGCTGAAGGCTGACTCTGGTTTGCAAAGCAGATTTCTCCTTCCGTGACCTTTACCTGGAGCCTTGCTCTACTAATTCTAACATGAAGTTTGGCAACTATTACTTTTCATTCCCCCTCTTTCATACACACACACACTCACACACACACAGGCACCCAGACACACATGTAAGCCGTGAATTGGTGAGGTGTACCTGGCACTGTAGGATAAGCAAGGTCGGTTTGACCACAAGGTCGGCAGTTCAAACTCACCAGTTGCTCCTTGGACACCCTATACAGGGTTGCTATTGGTAGGAACCGACTCGACAGCATTTAACAACCAAACCCATTACTGTTGAGCAGATACCACCCCTGGCCACCTCGCCGTGGGGCAGAGTAAACTGTGTCTATATGATTTTCAGTGGCTGACTTTTTGGCAGTAGATCACCATTCTGAGCACGTTTGTTGTTTGCACCGTCCACAGTACTCTGCCTAATGGCGAGGCTCTACCTCCCCTGAGGGTCATGTCTGGGCACCATGAGCTCTTATGAGCCATTAGGGGCCAGCTTCAGCTCATTGTAAACTCCAGTCCTCACAAGTTGCCTGATGGTTGGCTCTTGGTGGCTGAGGACACTGGGGTCCCTTTCAGTGACGGGGTGGACCTTGGGTAGCTCAGCAGACTGGGAGTCCATGTCTCAGCTTGTGTCCTGTCTTTCAGGGACTCTATGCCTGGACCCAGGCTGTGGCAGGGACCTGGCCCAGCTGGCAGGCGGCCGAGCACTCAGGGTCAGAGGAAACCCTGCCCCTCAGCGCAGACTCAGGGCTGGGCAGTGAGAACGACTCAGAGGCACTCACCAGCCTGTCAGAGCCTCTGACTCCCGATGGTGGAGACCCTGAGCTGGAGCCTCCAGAGGACCTGGAGGGCCAGCTGCCACCATTGCCCAGGGGCCCTGCTGAGCCTGAGGGGACTCTCCGGGAACAGAGACTCTGGCTAGCGGCCTGCATCCATACTCTGGAGAGGGATGTGTCTGAGGTGGAGCTGGCGCGACTGGACGAGGCTGTGGATGCACTGACCCCCTGGGAGCTGTTCACCGGGCAGCTGCCGGCCACTCGGCAGGTCCTGCCTAGTGCCCAGGATGGCGCAGGGCTGCGGAAGGCCCTGGGGGACACTCTGTCCTCCTGGAGGAGGAAGCTGGGCTCACGGAGGTTTGCCAAGGCAGAGTCCCCCCCTTGTCACTAGAGGCAGGAGGAAACTTAGACTGGTGAGTCCAAGGAGGGACCAGGACCCCCGATGCTGGCCGATAATCGCAGGTCAGTGACAAGGGCCCTGTAGAACCCCTGACACTCGGGACCCGTTTTAGCAAGAAGTTGGTGGAGCTGCATCCTCAGATGGTCTTCATCCAGCTCTGCAAGGTCCACCCCAGTGCCCGGAGCTCAGCCCGCCAGCCACCTGCAGGCCCATTGGAATTCCTGTGGCATGATGAGGGTGGGGTCATGGAGACAGTTTGGCTTCTTTTCTGGAAAGAGGCAAGAACAGGGACAATTGATACCTGTAGAGGTAGTTTGTACAATCTGGGGGACTCTCTTTAAGAAAAACCATAAAAAATAAAATGTAAAGTTAGAGATTCCTTACATAAAAAGCTCACAAACCCGACTGCTGTCAATTCAACTCTAGAGTGACTCTAGAGGACAGAGGGGACAGTCCCAGGGGGGACAAGGCTGTCATCTTTATGGAAGCAGACTGCCACATCTTTCTCCCACAGAGTGGCTGGTAGGATTGAACCGCCGACCTTTCAGTTAGCAGATCAAAGCTTACTCCAGTGCACCACCAGGACTTCCTCACATTGTCCTAACACCATCGAGAGACACAAGTCCCAGCGATCGTGGAAAGCAAATGGAGGTGGGTGGATCTAGAGACGCCAAGATGTGGCTCGTTACCTTGGGTCCATGGTTCTCTTCTGCGTAGTCTTGGAGCGAGCAGCATTGCAGTTACCCAAGTGGTAACCATGATGGAGTGAGGGGAGATGACAAAGAGCAAGGTTTTGTAGAAATGAACCAAGGAAGGGTATTATCAGAGCACAGTAAAGTGACAGGTACCAGCAGGCCAGTGTTCCAGCCAACCACCCAAAACATAGTCACTTTCAGACACAAACCATCACTGGAACTCCCTTGAGGGTAGGGAGATGTACCTTCAACATAGCTCCACTCACAGGGTGGCCACGTTGGTCCATCTGGTGGCTGGAAGTCTCAGTATCTCTCCATGTGAGCCCCTTTATATGGCTTATGCTCCCGTACAACCTGGCAGTTCCCAAGGTAAGCACTCACAGATGAAGAGTTGGATTGCCTGGGGACCTTAGTTTCATAAGTTATGTGTTGTCAACCTGTTGTGCTCAGTGAAGGAGGAAGAAGTCCCAAAGCTGCACTCAGGTTGGATGAGGCATAGGTTCCACCTCTGAATGAGGGTGTAGGAAGGTTCTGGAAGAACATGTGAAATGGTACTATCTCGTGTAGTAATTTTTGAAAAATGCCATGGGTCCTAGTGAGTGTCCACTGCTTGGGTTGGCTTTTGCATGTGCTGCACAATTTTACCTGTCTTCCAACTTCCTTCTCCTGTCTTTTGTGGAAGGTGAGTCATTGGAATTATCCAAGAATGAACAGAGGTAACAGCTGTTTGAGTTCCACTCAGGCTGGGCTGGGAGTATGCCATATGCGGTCACTGCCCGGGTCTCAGCCCATCCATCTGTGCCTGCACCATGGAGATATATATCCACCAAACACAACCAGGCTCCACAGCTGGCACCAGCTGCAGACCGAGCAACATTTTTTAAGGTCGTAGCTTGGAGGGAGGCTCTGAGAAGAAAACTTGGAGGAACCAACCCAAGATCGCTTTGTCTGTTCAAGTGTTGGCTCCTGGTTCTCTGCCTGTGATGGGGATCGAGAGGGTGGTGTAGGCAGGGAATGGTGGGGGCTGGAGGTGGGTAATGAAGACTATTAGTTTGCCAATCTGAGACGTGATGAAGCAGAGTACTTCCAGGAAGAACTGAATGGACATACGGTCCAGGGTTATTTTGATAAGGCAGCATCATCTCTGTGTCTGTCAACAGACTCATAGAATAGGTCTTCTAGCCTGTCAGCAGACCCCACACTTTGTGGTAGGTGAAGACCATGGGACTTGAGTCGAACACTCTGTTGTGTTGGTGTGTGACAAGGCATGTATACTCACACACATACACGCATGTAGGCATTCACCCTACATGCACTCACATGTACACACCCATGCCCACACGTGCACATGCACACACGTACGTGCATTCATGTGTACACACTCAGTACACACACACATGGACTCAAACACGTACATTCATACACCCATACACATATGTGGGTACATATGCACACACACATTCTGATGAAGAATGATGAACCCCAGACTGAGAAGCACCTCTTTCCTGACAGCTCTCTGATTAGATTTGTTCACTTTCCACTCTCTCATTCTGACCCCAAAGCCCAGCAAGAGAATTGTTCAAAGTCCCAAGGTTTAAGTCAGAGAAGGAGAGGAGGTGGGCTCTCCCCAAGCCCCCTGTCTACCCCACATTCCCAGAGCTTGGGACAGCCATGACGTCGTCCCAACTGAAATACAATGGACACAGACTTTTCACATAATAAGAAAATAAACAGGCAATGGCTTCAAGCCGCTCATGTTAGAGCTGGAAGCCCGAATTTAGATCCCAGCAAATTGAAAGGGATGCTGTTACCTTCTAAGGAGCCCTAGTGGCACAGTGGCTAAGCACTGGACTGGTAAGTGAAAGGTTGGTGGTTCAAACCCGCTAACCACACCTTGGGAGATTGGCGACCATGTGTAGGCAACATCAATGAAGTTCTGCTCTGTCACGTGGGGCTACTATGAGTCAAAATCCACTTGATGACATTTACCACCACCACCAACACAGTATTCCAGAAGTGGTATAAGTGGTTAAGCACTCAGCTGCAAAACTGTGGAGGTTTTGAGTCTACCCAGAGGCACCTCAGAACAAAGGCCTGGAGATCCGCTTCCCAAAGGTCACAGCCTTGAAATCCCTGTGGAGCACAGTTCTGCTCTCATACATGAGGAGTCGCTATGAGTCGGGATCAATTTGACAGCAGCTGGTACCGAATTCCAGAGATACAGGTATCTGTTATGGTAGGAAGTCTCCGTATCAAGCCAAGAGGGATGCTGCTCTCTAAATCTACAGGCAAGTCCCAAATTTCCTGGAGCTGGCAGAGCGACTCTTTCCTTGTAAATATATCCCATCTTCTGGCCAGTCCCTTCTAAATACCAGGGCGGTTTTTTTTGTTTTTTTTTTACAGACTCCTCTATCCTCAAAAGGAGCTCTGGTAGCATAGTGGTTACGAATCAGGCTGCAAACCTCAGGGACAGCAGTTCAAAACTACCAGCTGTTCCGCGGGAGAAAGATGAGGCTTTCTGCTCCCGTAAAGATTTACAGCCTCGGAAACCCTGTGCAGGGTCGCTATGAGTTGGTTCTGACTACATGGCACTTAACAACAACAACAACTATCCTCAAAGCAACTGTGCACGGCAGATATTGTAATCTCTACATTACAACTAAAGGAGCTCGTAGTGTAGTGGTTAGGAGTCGGGCTGCTAACCTCAAGGTCAGCAGTTCGAAACTACCAGCCGTTCTGCAGAAGAAAGATGAAGCTTTCTGGTTCTGTAAAGATTTACAGCCTCGGAAACCCTGAACAGGGTTGCTATGAGTCGGTTCCGACTCCACGGCACATAACCACCACCACCACATTACAACTAAAGGAGCTCTGGTAGCATACTGGTTATGAGTTGGGCTGCTAACCTCAAGGTCAGCATTTAGAAACTACTAGCTGTTCTGCAGAAGAAAGATGAGGCTTTCTGCTCCCATAAAGATTTACAGCCTCGGAAACCCTATACAGGGTTGCTATGAGTTGGAACCGACTCCACAGCACACTACGCACGCTACGCACACTACGCACACTACGCACACCACCACCACATTACAACTAAAGGAACTCTGATGTCACAATGCTGAATTAAGCACCAGCTTGCTAACCAAAACGTTGGTGGCTGGAACAACCCATGGGCTCCACAGGAGGACCAGTTAATCTGCTGTCATAAAGATTGTTAAGTACTGTCAAGTTGGTTCTTACTGTGACTCTATGCACAACAGAACAAAACACTGCCTGGTCTCACCATGCTGGCTTCTAAGGTGCATTCTGGCTGTGCTTCTCCCAGGACAGATTTGTTCCTTCTGGCAGCCCACGGTAATTTCAGTATACTTCACCAACACCATAACCTAATGGTATCCATTCTCTGCAGTCTTCCTCATTCATTGTCTAGCCAAGAAAACTCTATGGGAGCAATTCTACTCTGCCACTGAGTCAGAATTGACTCGGTTCACCCAACAACAGAAGTATTATGATTGGGGGAACAAGATATATAGAAAGGGTGCATCACTTGCTGAAGGCTCCCGTTTAATCCTGAGTTCTTCCACTGTGTTAATGCTGTTTTTCTTAGGAATGAGATGGAAACTGGGGATGTCTGAGAAGGAAGGAGACAAAATGATTTGGGAAGCTGGTATCAGTGTTGTCACTAGTGTGTGTGTGGGTGCAGATCACACTGGGTGACAGTCAGAGGGGGTGACCCCAACATGACTGTTGAAAATTTTTGTGCAGTGTTTCAACAGAAATTTATTATTTTTTAATAAAAAGATCCCTGTATTTAGTTACAACAAAAGCATTTTTTGTAAGCCCAACTTACATGTATCAAGATACCTATAAGGCCAAACATCTGTGCTCATTTACTTCGTGAACGTTCTAATCTGCTCAGGTCTGAGTTGTTATTATCACCTGCTTACAGTGATGGTTCAAGTCACATGGTTACATCTGCGCATGTGCTCATTTACTTGTTGAACTTCTAGTGTGTTCACCTCTGAGCTGTCATTATTATCCAATTACAATAATGCTTTGGATCACATGGCTTTGCACGTGCTACAAGCAGGCATTGTTGTCTTTGCTGCTCGTGTTTTGATTGCTGTTGATTTTGTCAAATTTTCTGGTGTTTTAGGGCCAATATTGTGGTAATTGGTATTTATGAACATATATTGTTAACTTTTTTTGAGAGTGAAGTAGTCATTGAAGGAAAAGGAAAGAAATATATATTAAAAAAAGGCTTATGCTCATTTATTAATAACATTGCAACTAATAATGTTGTAACTAATGACATTTGTAACTAGTAACTCAATGTTGAAAGATTTTACAAAACAGTTTTGTGGTTAGAATTCATATTGTCTAAGAAATATTACAGTTAAGTAATGATCAACTCAATTGATCACATGTGATTCTGATTAAAACTAATGATAAATATTACTAAGGATTCTGTATGGTCTGGTACCAGAGGAGGTCCGTAGGGGGTGAGTCCTTGAGTTACCAAACTGGGTGACACCAATCCTAACCAGTATCCTCAGATTCCAAAGTAGCACCCATTCTTGTGACCCTGCCTGCTGCCTTTGCCTCATTATAATCTTACAAGATCACCAGGAAGCCTCTTGGGTGTGCTGACCATTTCAGACTCCAGACTTGATGAATGGCCTGGGTGGGTGGCCAGCACTATTGGGTGAAGATGCCAACCCAAACAAAGTCTCCAGTTGCTGGGCCTCGGCTGACTGTTTGCACAGAGGGCAAGTCCCCAAGAGGAATATTTATACCCTTTGGAGAGGAAGAGCGAGGCTTCAGGGTCTGCCGGCAAAGTTGGGCATAGGACAGCAGATGTATGGCTGTGAGTAGACAGCCCATCCACGCTGGCCCCCGGGATCCAAAGCTGTTTGGCTCAGCGAAGCCATAGTGTTTAGTCAAACCGGCGTTGGTCCTGCTGATGAGGCAGGTATCTAGCCACACACAAGAGCTAATTGCTAAACCCAAGCAAATACCAAGTGTACAGACTTTAAGAAAAACAGGCCTGGTGGCAAGGTGGTTAAAGCACCCAGCTGCTAATCAAAAGGTCGGTGGTTTGATGTCACCCAGCAATTCCTTGGGAGAAAAACCTAGTGATCTGTTTCCAGCCAAGAAAACCCTACGGGACAGTCCAACTCTGTAACACAAGGGGTCGCTAGGAGTCGGAACCGATGACAACAAGCTCTTCAACCTAAAGGTTGGTAATTTGAACCCATCCAGTTGAACTATGAAAGTAAGACCTGGTGATCTTCTCCCACAGAGAATACAGCCGAGAACACTCTAGGGACAGTTCTACCTGTAACCACAGGGTCACTGGGAGTCGGAACTGACTCATCAGCACCTAACAACAGCAACAATGATTACAAAAACCCAGTGCTTCTGGAAAAACTGTAACAGATCACTGTAGATACCCGGCAGGAAGAGTGCTAGCAGCTCACCTCACTCAGCATTACACAGCATGGCCCTCACTCATGAGATTGCAGAATAACCGAGGTATGCACTTTTGAACTTGGCTTCTGGGGTAATGAGGTAAATGAAAAAAACCCTTATGTCAGGGGTTTGTTCTTTTTGTTGGGGGTGGGGGAGAGGGAGAAAAAGGTTTCCAAGAAGTGGGCTGGGGTCACTGTGTACTCAATCCAACCCCTTCCCTTGACTTCTCTACTGAGGATAGGAGGTCAGACAGTACATGACTAACGGGCAGACAAGCAGCGAGGGGCCAGGCCCTATGTGCATCCTGGGGTTGCAAATGCAGCCCTGTAGTGAGGCAATGCCATGGCCAGGAAACCAAGTCAACCAGGCTGTCAGCACTGAGGTTGTTGATTCTGTGTGACAGTGTAGAGCCGCCCGAGGGTTTCCTAGGCTGTCATCTTACGGGAGCAGATCACCAGGTGTTTTCTCCTGAGGAGCCACCAGGTGGGTTTGAACCACCAACCTTTCAGTCAGCAGTCTCATCCTTATGGGACAGAGCCCCGGTGGCACAATGGTTAAGCACTCTGCTGCTTACTATAGTTTCAACCAAACCAGCTGCTCAAGGGAGAAAGACCTGGTGATGTGCTCCCGTAGATTTCAGCCCAGGAAATCTTACAGGGTGGTGTTACTGTCCTCTAGAACTGCGAGGAGTCACAGTGTTTAACAATAGTCCTTCAGCTAGCAGCTGAGTGCTTAACCAAACCAAAACTCACTGCCAATGAGTCAATTCCGACTCAGCGACCCTACAAAACAGAGTAGAACTGCCTACATAGGGTTTCCAAGGCCAGAAATCCTTACCCAAGCCGACCGCCACATTTTCTCCTGCAGAGCTGCTTGGTGCATTTGAAATGCCGACCTTTATAAAGTTAGCAGCAGAGTGCTTACAACAGACTTATAACTTACAAATGCCTACTGTCCAGGTTTAAAAACAAACAAACATATTTGTGTTGTCGTGAAGCTGGGCCAGGTCTGCGTTACCTGGACTCCACCGACCCTCTGTCCTCATGTGGCCCCCTCCCCCGCTGGCCCTCCACACCCCATAACAGTCCCATTCAGAAACTTCTCTCTGGTGACATCTTCTTGCAATTGGTAGGCACAGGTCACCTTTCTATGTTCTCTTCACATGACCGAGGTGCCCAGCTACCACTGCTAACCGCTTTGAGAGACTCTATTAGAAAGTCCTGGATAGAGAGGGAGAAGAACATGGAACACAACTCAAAATCATAAAAAAGACCAGGCTTATTGGTCAGACAGACTGGTGGGACCCCTGAGATTATGGCCCTTAGTCCCACCCCAGTGGTTCAAGTTTCAGCCAAACAATAGACAGGGAGGTACAGACTCCTTAAAATAATCGACCATTTGCAATCCAAGAGGTTGTACATGCCCAGCATCGAAGTTCAGGAAGTGTAGGAAACAAGGGTGAGAACAGGAGCCCACAGGGAGGAAGTGGGATGAAGTGATGTTACATTGTGGGGATTCTCATCAATGGCATGAAACTCGATGTGTCTGAGTTACTGAATGGAAAACTGATCAGCTCTGTCGACTCCACCCAATTAATAATAAAATGTTAAAAAAACAAACAAAACACTGAACTTGTGCCGGATTAGAATGGAGTTAAGAAAGAGAACATTTTGGAAGTGACTATTTAGGATTCTAGAGCCAGGCACTCGATTAAACCAGAAACCCAGCTGCTAGCTCTTGGAGTCCCCATGATGTTCTCTATTATAAGATCTGTTAAAGCCTAAAGGGTAAACTCAAAACAAAGAAGTACTGGGGGAAAGCTCTGTGGATAGTCTGTGGGCTCACAGGGTCCCTGGCTGCTGTCTTCAGGTGAGTCTGGGAAGGGTGTCCCGCTCACCTAGTGAGAGGTGGCAAGCCTGGTTTGGTTCTGGAATGGGGGTTTCAGTTTCTTGGGTGAATGGTTTCCTGTGCATGCTGCTTGCTCACCTGAGGGGGCAGCACAAGCGTGGGGGCTTTCACGAGGGAGGTCCAGAGTGCGCACGTCTCCCTTCCTTTGCGTTCTTGTGGGTCCCATGTGAGACCAATAAGGGAGACAAACTCAGAAGGCGGGAAGAGATAAAAAAGGATGACTGGAAACGGAAACACGGAGGAAGTGGGAAGAGTGCTGCTACATTAAGGGGGCTGCAATGGACCAATGTTACGAAAAAAAAAACACACATGAATTGTTCAAGTACAACGTACTCTGTAAGCTTTTACCCAAACCACAATGAATTGTTCAAAACAAAGACTATGGGGTAGACATTTGGCAACAGATATTGGTGTGGTTGTGCAACTTGATGATTGTAACTGATGTCATGAAATTGAAAATGAAAAGCGTTTAACTGGTAAATGCACTTATGCTGTTATTAAGTGACGGAGAGTCGGTTCTGCCTCATAGTGACCCTGTATAGGGTTTTCCAAGGAGCGGGTTAGTGGGTTTGAACCACTGACCTTGCAGTTCAACTTGACCTTGCGATTCAGTGCTTATCCTACAGTGCCACACCAAGACTCCAATGCAGTTATATGTGTATTTACAATGTATTAAAGGAAAATGTCACGAGCTGTTAGTGGGCCAAGTCCCCTTGGAGTATGTGTTTCATCTGTACCCTTCCCTCAGACAATGTTTGCTTTGGGGCTCAGTAGGGACAAGGGAAATATTAGCTTGTTTGAATGAATAAACTCAAGAGTGTCTTTTCCCTCAGCGCAAAGCTGCCTGCGCCCTCACTTTGAAGGAAGGAGATGGCTGAGGACATCAGATATACCCTGTAAGAAAATGGTACCTCAGACCACAGAGGCATGGGCATGCTGAGGCTTAGGCCAGAGACAACCCTGCTGCTACCACCACAGTACGGGAAGGCCTGGGGGCTGCTCTGAGTCTGGGAGAGGGCTTGGATGTGGCTCTTGACTGTAGCCAAACATTAAACTCACCTGGGAAATTAAAAACCTTCAGATAACTCTGCTTCTTTGTCTCTGTGTTCCTGTTTGGTTGGTCCAGTGTGGCTTAGGTAGGGGGCTTTTTAGGAAGCCCTGCGGGTGGCTTGTCACTGTGGCATTTACTGAGGGAAATGGAGCTGGGGGCCTCATCCCTGTGGAGAACTATGGATGCGGCGTGATCTTGTTGGACATTTCTGGAGAAGGGGCTGACACTTGTACCTATGCCCCCGCCCACGGATATAAACAGAAACTCGTCACTCTCTAGAAACCCACTTGTTGGAGATAAGCAATTGTGCAGAAGTGTTGGCATTAGATCAATCTGGACAGCTGGAATCTGAGCCCCCAGGGACTGCCATCCAGAACTCCCAGGTCCCTGGATCACATCTTGTGTCAGCCACCAGGCCCTTCCCCTCAGTGCCTTGTAGGGTTCTATAGCCTCGCCTGTTAACACTGCTGGGAGCTGTGCTCTAGAAGCATCCGAGCACTTTGTGTAACCCAATGCCATTGAATCAATTCTGACTCAGTGACCCTACAGGACAGACTCGAACTACCCTATAGGGGTTCTGAGGCTGTAAATCTTTACGGAAGGAGATTAACTCATTGTTCATCCAAGGGTGCGGCTGCTGGGTTTGAACCACTGAACTTTCAGTTAGCAGCAGTGGCACGCTTAACCCACTTGGACATAAAAACTGTCACCAAGAAACAGGAGAGGACTCGAGTCATTTGCTTGGAATTTTGGGGACTAGAAAGTTAAGCTGGTGTTGATTTTGAATGCTGGATGCAATTAATGAATAGCCAATCAAGGAATTTGTTTCAGTCCTCAGCCACCAGGCCCAGACCCATATACTGGGTCTGCATCTCATTCACTAAATCTGTCATGTCTGTCCCCAGGACCCCACGCTCATCAGCCAGTCCCATTAAGTTTTGTGTTTCAAGGTAATGTTTCGATCTTGGAGTTATAATAAGCTGACTTATTATAAGCTTGTTTTCTTTAATCAAACAAGTAAAAAAAATAAAATAAAAAAAGATTTCAAGAATAAGAATTCTAGAGAACTCTATACATGAGAAAACTTCTAAAACTACACTTCAGTTTTAAAAACTGTACTGTGTGTGAACAGACTAATGAGGAAAACATCTTATTTTTGAGGAAGTTTATTGTTACATTTTTAAAAAATTTTACTTTGCAATAGTAGACGAGGTACAAGCCTCCTGCTTCTCCAACATCTCAATAAAAAAAAAAAAAAAAGAGACAATAATTGAGAATAACAGTGAAATTAAAAATAATAATAATAATACAAATGCCTAAGGCTTTGGAGACCAAAATGCCTTGGTCTCTGGGCAGAAAAGTTGTAAGTGATTGTAGGTTAGCCTGGGTAGAATTCTGATTCCTACAACAATAAACCTCAGGGTCACACTCCCCACCTCTGCTCTCACAGGGGGAGGCAGTCCGGGTTCAGTGGAGCTAAGCGGCTCAGTCAGGGAATCCAGGGTCAGAGGCTGGTCTGAGGACCCCAGCCTTTGGGCCACCCGTCTTCTCTTCTGTGTCTTGGATGACCCCGTTAAACCCAAGACCGGATCTCTCCAACTGTGCTTGCTTCTGGTTTTACCGCCGCTGCCAACTGCGTCTGACTGTGCACAGGACAGGTGTTTGCTGATGAAGCTGCTCCACGCTCCTGACCTCCAGGTGGACCCAGGAGTTCTGCACCCTGACCTCCTGAACATGAGAATGAATCGAGCGATAGCACCCACCTCACTGGGATCTGAGACCCAGCCTGAGGGGTCCTGAAAACATGGTCAGGGCCAGCAGTCCCGGCCACACCGCCCCTTCTCAAAGAGCCCCAGTGAACCTTACTAAGACAGCAACTTGTCCCCCTCTAGTCAGAAAGAGTCAAATGCCCAGTGCACGCTGACGCGTGTCCCGAGAGATCGAGGATCCTGTGCTATCCCAAGGTACCCTGGGTGACACAGAATCCCCAAACCAAACCCACTGTAGTCAAGCTGACTCTGACCCAAAGTGACCCTGTAGGTAGGACACAGGAGAACTGTCGTGTATGTTTTCCGAGGCTGAAAATCTTTACAGAAGCAGACCGCCTCATCTTTTTCCTGCTGGGTGGCTCTGCTGGAACTGCCAACCTTATGGACAATGCTTAACCACTGTGCCACCAGGGCTCTTCAGAATCGAGGACAGTCTTCCTTCTGGGCCAGCATCGGCCACTAGATTAACGTGAGGTGGGACGGGGTGGCTGGCGGGACCCGAGGCCAGCTGTGGTCTGGGCAGTGGGTCTGGGAGGAGGTGGAAAGCCACAGTGACAATCTGGTGTCAAATACAGGAAAACCCTTTTTTCAATAAATGCGAGGAAAAGTCCCCAAGCACCCCAGGCAGGCTTCAGTAGAGTGATGCCCAGCGGGGATGCATTTGGAATGCAGTGCAGGTCGGACAGAGTGAGGCACCTGTACAAGTGGGTGGAGCTTTGTCAGGTCCCCTCGGCAGCTCTGACTGGTGGAGAATGTGTGCCTGTGTTTGCTTGTCATGCGTGTGTGAGATGTTTGTGTGGTGTCCTGTGTGTGTGATGTGTAGTGTGTGATACGTAGTGTGTGTTCGTTTGGCAGTGGAAGGCAGGTCCCGGGAGGAGAGGTGGCTTTGCTGGAGAGCTGTACACAGGAGCCGGCTGCAGTCTGGAGGGACTGGGATTTCTCCAGAGGCCGTGGGCTTCCAGGAACAGTGTGGAGATCTACATGCAGCCAATGAAGCTGCAGCCGGCGACTTGTATGCGCGGCAGGAAAGCCATCTGCAAGGCCACTTGGTTTGGTAGTGCCATTGGCGTGTGGAGAGGAGGGGACAGCGTGCTGTGTGCACACAGGGAGAAACACGCTGTGCTGTTGGGCGGGCCCCTGTGGAAGGTAAGGAACCCGCAAGTCCCCGTCAGCCGAGTTTTGCTGCTAAGACTCGGGAGGCTGCTTGGCTTGACAAACATCTCTCGGGAAATTGGCACCAGAGTTTTAAAAAGGTGACCCGTTCACAGGACGGGTGGGTCAGACCCTAAGGCTGGGCCAGGGGCTGGCTCGTGCACTCTGAGCTTGGGGGTGCTGATGGGTCCCCTGCAGACTCACGTTGGACTTAGTTTGCCTCATGGAAGACTTGGAGTTAGAGACGCCATCTCCAAGGCCACTGGGTGTTGGAGCTTTTTGCTACTGAAGAGGGAGCATGGGCATGTACCCCCCGGACACCCACAAGGCCTTGTGATCCGGAAGGAGCCGTGTTCCTGTGAAGAGAGACTGGGTGAGGGGTCACAGATGCTCAGTAGTTTTCCTGGTCCCCATGACTCGGCAGCCGGCAGCTGTAGGGTCTCCTCACTGCAGCATGATGTCCTTCAGGTTCTCTTGCAGGATGGTGTCCTTCACGGCATGGAACACGAAGCGGATGTTCTCCGTGTCGATGGCAGTGGTGAAGTGGTGGAAGAGCGGCTTGCTGCGGTTGCGCCTCTTGCGGTCAAAGCACTGGACCAAGTAGCGCTGCACATCTGCCAGGCGGTGGGGGTCGCCTTTGAAGTCGGGGAAGTACTTCTTGATGCTGACGCTCTTGACCTTTTCCACCAGCAGGTCGGTCTTGTTGAGGAACAAGATGATGGAGACGTTGACGAACAGCTTGTTGTTGACGATGGTCTCGAAGATGTTCATCGACTCTACCAGCCGGTTGGTGCGTCTGTCCTCCATGAGGACCTGGTCGTACTCGCTGGATGACACCATGAACAGGATCGACGTGATCCCGTCGAAACACTGGAACCACTTCTGGCGCTGGGACCGCTGGCCGCCCACGTCCACCATCTTGAAGGGGATCTTCTTAATGACAAAGTCATGCTCCACAATGCCCTTAGTGGCTTTCCTGGCAAGCAGGATGTCTTGCTTACTAGGAAAGTAATTCTGTAAACATAAAGGGGGCAGGAGACAATAAGAAAAGGAGGTAAGGTGGAGGGGAGGAGCTTTAGGCTGAGGCTGACTCTGGAAGACACTGAACCAAATACCAAGAGCAAACTTCATTAGGAAAATGATAAATCTACCACGGCATCAAATGGATTACTTAGAATGAAGGCATCAAATGGGTTACTTAAAATGGACAGAGGCATCAGTCATTGAAAACCCCCATGGGGTTCCCTGACACACACAGGGTTGCCATGAGCCGGAAGTGACCCAACAGCAACTGTAATATTAAGAATTAGAAGATTTAAGTCTACTTACTAAAAATATAAACAAAATGACTGAATGGAGGCTCGCTGATCTGAGGAAAGAACAACTGGGGGTCCTTGCTGCTGGCACCTTAAAATTTCATCAGTCTTCTCCAGAGGAGAGCTACCATCTGTTTTGTTTCTGGATATAGATGCTTTTGTGGTTTTCTAACTTCCAGAGCATACACTGAGAGTGCTCAGGCTCTGCGATGCTACGCACAGGACTCGAACATGTTATTCCTGGAAGGCTCTGAAATCTTTGGCAACATTCATGGGTGACTGTGGTGACTCTTAAGCGCTGCACCAATTCGGGTCAGTTACAAATTCTCCAGTGACCCGAGCACTAAACCACTTACATTCAAACTGCAGGTCTCTGGATGCAGCCACCAATTCACATCAGGGACAGGGGACACAGGGACAGGCCCTAGGGTAAGTGATCCGGTTGCTTCAGCAAATAAATGAAAAGAAACATAAAGATGGAGGGAGAAACCTACAGATTAAAGTCCGTTTAAGTGACATCCACTAGCTGCAAGGTGTGACCTTTACCTGGACTCTGATTCAAACTGCTAAGACTGCAAGCACACAGGTGACCCGTTATTGACCAGAGCCTGAACATGGAGTGAATCAGGAATTATTAATTTGTAGGAGAAACAATGGTATGGGTATGATTTTAAAGATCGTTATCTTTCAGAGATTTCTGATGGCATGCTGCTGCTGTTGTTAAGTCCCGTCGAGTCGGTTCCAACTGATAGCAACCCTGGAGAAGGTTTCCAAGGAGCAGCTGGTGAGTGTGAACCACTGGCCTTACAGTTCAAGCCAACATTACGGTCCAGTGCTTATCCTACAGGGTCATGGGATGTTGAATTTATTCCTGGGGGACCCCAAAGTCAAATCCACTGTCATTAAGTTGATTCCAACTCATAGTAGCCCTGTATAGGGTTTCTGAGGAGTGGCTGGTAGGTTTGAGCCACTGACTATGCGATTGAAACCTGATGGTGGTGGTTATGTGCTGTGCGTTAGTTCTGACTCATAGTGACCCTGTACAGGGTTTCCGAGGCTGTAAATCTTTGCAGGAGCAGAAAGCCTCATCTTTCTCCCACGGAACAGCTGGTAGTTTCGAACTGCTGACCTTGTGGTTCACAGCCCGATTCATAACCACTGCGCTACCAGAGCTCCTACCAGGTTCAAAATCAATTGGTCTGGCCCTGCCAAGGCAATTGCACTTCCAGCCATCATATTAGGAGTGAGTTAATTAAATGTTTGACCAAACACAGCACACTTAATTTTCAAGTTGATAATTTCGTATGGCCCACTAACACTGTTGTAAATTTTGGCAGAAAGAAGGTTCCCCACCCCGGCTAGATAGGCTTTCTGAGACTGTAAATCTCCATGGATGCAGACAGCCGTATCTTTCTCCCACAGAGAGGCTGGTGGGTTTGAACTGCTGACCTGTGGTTAACAGTCCATCACTTATCCCACAGCGCCACCTGATTTAGGAAAGGACATTGGTGAAACCAGATTGGTTGTGAGCGACAGTTCTTGAACTTGAAATTTCATGGTGCTGTTTTCTTTATTTCTGTGTAAGTTTGGATTTCCTATAATAAAATGTTACGGGAAATCCTTCTTTGATTAGTGAACTACTCTCCTTGTGGTGATCTGGGTGAAGGAATTCTTCTAAACACACGCTTTAATACCTTGGCTTGTTGTTGTTGTAAAGTGCTGTTGAGTCAGTTCCGACTTATAGCGACCCTGTATAGGGTTTTCAAGGAGTGGCTGGTGAGCTTGAACCACTGACCTTGCATTTCAAACCATGTCCAGCTGTGGTGGCTTGTGTGTGGCTGTGATGCTGGAAGCCACTGGCATTTCAAATACCAGCAGGGTCACTCATGGAGGACATGTCTCAGCAGAACTTTCAGACTAAGAGACTAGGAAGAGAAGCCTGGTGATTTACTTCTGAAAGTTAGCCCATGGAAATGCCTTGGATCACAACTGAACACTGTCTGAGTTGCCTGTTCTGAACACATCATTAAGAGGATGAGGAAGTCATGTCTGGTGACATAGAGGGCCAGTGAGGGTGAGGGAGACCCTTGGGATATGGACCACAGCACCTGAAGGCTGTGAGGAGGACAGAGGACCGGGCAAGGTTTCATCCTGCTGCCTGTAAGGTCACCAAAAGTCATTGTAGACGCAACGGCTGCGAAGTGTGTGAAGTAAGAATGTGAGCATTCACTTCTTCCTCCGATACGGCGCATAGCGATCTGACATCACGACTTGGACTGCTGTGATCTACAAACTATTTCTAATCTTGCAGCACAGAGTTTTGTGGTGGGGATAGGGTTGAGGTGGTCTACTCACCAGCTGACCGATCCGGTCCAGGTTATCCAGGAAGTACTTCACGGACTCGCCCTGTTGTGGAGAACAAACATTCAGGGCTCAGTCTTTAGTGGGAACCTCAATGAGGCACACAGAAAAACTCTATGGTGTCGCTCGGCGCCATGTGTATACAAAAGACGAAATGTGGACCAGACACGTACGTTTGGGATGGGTGGGATGTTACCACAAAATACATGAAATTATACAGTAAAGACCCAGTCAGACTATCACTATCTTCCTGTCAGAAACAGCAATGGAGTCCTGGTCACAGGGCTGGGGGAAAGAGTACCCCCTGTCCAATCTCTCTCTCTCTCACACACACACACACACAGTCGTCATTTTAGACTTTGCTTTTCCTTACTTCAATTTGTTGTTGTTAATTGCCATTGTCAAGTCGGTTCTGACTCAAAACGACCCTGTAGAGGGCTTCTGAGGAGCAACTGGTGGGTTTGAACCTTCAACCTTACAGCTAGTAGTCCTGTGCTTATCCTAGCATGCTGCACCAAGACTCCAGTTTAACGGGTTGTTGTTAAGTGCCATTGAGTCGGTTCTGACTCATAGCAACCCTGTATAGGGCTTCCAAGGAGCAGCTGGTGAGCTTGAAGCACCGACCTTGGGGTTCAAGCTGACCTTGCAGTCCAGTGCATTAACCCACAGGGCCACACAGGGCCTCAGTTGAATGGGTACACAGTGCTTTTTCTTGGCATAGGCTCTAAGTTGACTTTAGGACATGCAGTATTACACCACTCGCTGGTTGATTACCGACCTCCTTTCCATCTTGGAGCACTCTGCCAGCAGAAGCAGGTTCCATTCTATCCCCATCCTTATGTGCCTTCATGGAGGACATTAGGTACAGAGGCGCTGTCCAATAGAACGTCCTCTGAGGATGAGACGGCTTGGTGCCTCTCCTGTCCTATTGAGCTGGTTCCGACGCACAGTGGGCCCGTGCAGAGCAGAACAAACATTGCTATGTTGTGGTATGATCAAGGAACTGAATTTTCAGTCTAATTTAACTTCATTAGTTTTCATTTCTATTTCTCCTCTCTGTACTACCACCTCATCAACATTCTAGACTGTGCCCAAACTGGCCCAGAGGACGACACGAGAGTAATGCATATTTGGGTCCAGGAAGGTGGTTTCCATGGGCAGATAAAGGCTTTTTCTTTTTTTTTCCATTGTGGTTTGGGTGAAAGTGTACAGGACATATGAGTTTCCCACTCGACAATCCACACACATTTTGGTGATACTGGTACAGCTCCATCAGTAGAACATCACTTCTCCTGCCTCTTCTCTGGGTTCCTCCTTTCTGCCCCCTTCTGTCCTCTGAGCTTTGTTTCGGGGAATGCAGTCTTTTCCATGACTCACAGGTAACAGCTGATTATGGGAACTGGACACATACTCTGTCCCTAACGGCTCAGGTGCTGATGGTGAAGCTTGGGGGTGTTGAGGGGCTGACCTGTGGTGGGAACCAACATGGAAAGCGGCACTGCGGACAGAGTCCCATTCCTGGCTGCACAATGTCCCCCGGCCCCAGCTCTGCTTCAACTCCCTGCTAAGGATTCAGTCTGAATCAAACCTGAGTTCCAACAAGATCCCCAGGTGAATATGCATATTGTTAAATGGTGATTCTGGTTCAGTCAGTCTGAACAGATGGACACATTCTCAGCAGGGGAGTGAACTGGAACAAATGGGCTGGAAGTCCTGGATGTGCACAAGCTCTTCCTGTCCATCCGCTGCTCTGAGGCCTCTGGATTTGCACATCCGGTCTCCTCCCACGATGGGAACAGGAAATAGCTGGATGAGTGGATGGCCACCTGGTGCTGCACACCCCTCCCCCACTGTCCATGCTAGGGGTCACATGGGGTGTCGTGACAGCGAATACCCCCCGATTTTGGAGGCCACTCTGCTCCTGTCCATCCCCACCCGGGACAAAACAACAGGAACACATGCCCTGCCTGGGGATCTCTGCTTGGCTGGGCATAAGGAAGGAGTACAGCTGTCCCAGTCAATGTCCTCTCAGAGAGGGGTCACCAGGAGACCCACAATAGCATTGGCCTGATGACCAGGTGGTTAAACTCTCAGTTTGGAATCCTCTCTGTGAATAGCCTATTCTTAGGGTTCTTGGTATAACAGAATGAATTCTGAAACTGTACAACGGAACCTGTCACACAGAGCCTGGAGCTTGTGTGTAAGGAAGCCTGGTGCATGGTGGGTATGTTAACTGATAGGTCAGTGGGTCATCCCACCAGATGCTCAGAGGGAGAAAGCTGATGACAGCCCAAGAAACCCGATGGAGCAGCTCTACTCTGGCCTACAGGGTCGCTACGAGTGGGAATTGACTTGGTAGCTGTAGGATCTTTTTCATTTCCATGATATACAAAGACTGAAGTTGTCAAAGACTTAATTTTGCTTGGACCCACTATCAACTCTGATGGAAGCAGCAGTCAAAGAAATCAAACGCTGTATTGCATTCGGCAAATCAGCTGCACCAGATCTCTTCAGAGTGGTTCAAGAGCAAAGACGTCAGTGTGAGGACTAAGGTGTGCCTGACCCAAGCCATCACCTCATATGCATCATCAAATGTGGATGATGAATAAGGAAGACCACTGAAGAATCGATGCATTTGAGTTATGGTGTTGGGAAAGAATATTTAAAGTACCATGGACTGCCAGAAAAGTATACAAATCTGTGTTGGAAGAAGTCCAGTCAGAATGCTTTTTAGATGTCAGGATAATGATACTTTGTCTCTCACACTTAGGACATATTATCTGAAGGGACCAGTCCCTGGAGAAGGACATCATGCTTGGTAAAGTGGAGGGAGGGTCAGCGAAAAAGAGGAAGATCCTCAATGAGATGCATTGACACAGTGACAGCAGGAACGGCCTTAAACATGACAAAGCCTGGGCAGGGTTTCCTTCTGTTGTGCTTGGGGTCACTGTGAGTCAGAACCAACTTAAGGGTATCTAACAACAACCACGGATCGTAATGTCGAACATCTTTTCACGTGCTTTTCTTTGCCATCAGTGGCTCCTCGGTGGCACCACGTCATTGTGCCCACTTACTACGTGGCCTGTGTACTGTAACACTGCCAAGTTCTCCGTGTATTCTAGGTGGGGCCATTTGTTAGCTAGGTGATTTGAAAATACTTTCTTCCAGTCACAGTTTGTCTCTTCATCTTCTGAGGAGGATCGCTCGCAAAGCATATGTCTTGAAATTGGTAAAGTCAAAGATGACTTTGAAACTTTTCCCCCCTAAATTGATAATTTTCTTTTTTCTGGATGCTTGAGAGCTTGGTGGATCTATGCAATAAGTACTGGACTGTTGACCACAAGGCTGGTGGTTCAAACCTACCAGTCACTCTGTGGGAGAAAGATAAGGCTTTCTGCTCCCATGTAGGTTTACAGTCTCAGAAACCCTATCCAGGGCAGCTAAGCACTGGAACTGAGTCAACAGCAGAGGTTTTCTGAGTTTGAAGAACTCTTCACCAAGCCCCAGGTCTTGAAGGTTGTCTCAGACATGATCTTCTCAAAGCTTTACACTTAAATTGACGATCCAGTCTAAATTAATGTTTGTTTAAGATGTGAGATGTAGGGTCAGATTTATGATGGTGATTTTTTTTCACGAATGTTCACATAGTAGGTGCTGGGGGTCTTGGTGTGGCACTGCGGGATAAGCACTGGACTGCTAACTGTAAGGTTGGTGGTTCAAATCCACCAGCTGCTCCTTGGAAATCCTGTACAGGGTCACTATGAGTTGGAATAGACTTGATGGCACTGAACAACAATAACAACAGGTGCTGAGTGCTTATGAAGGGGACGGAGAGAGATGTGCTATTAAAGCCCAGCTCATTTTAATGCTCGCTGAAGCATGTTTTCCCTTAGTCATTCAGAGTCCCTGACTTCATCTGTCCCCACATCAGAGTGTCACAGAGAGAGAATGCCCTCCTCCCTCCAGTGGAGCTTGTCTGATGAGCACAGAACAGGCAGTTGTTGCTAAGTGCTGTAGAATCAGTTCTGACCCATAGCAACCCTGTATAGGGTTTCGGAGGAAAGGCTGGTAAGTTTGAACCTTGCAGTTTAAACTGACTTTGAGCTTGAGTGCTTATCGTACTGTGCCACACCAGGACTCCAGACCTGGCAGTAAGAACCTAATAAATGTCTGGAAAACCTATTGCTTGTGCATTAGTCACCAACTAAAGCAAAACAAACGGGATGAGTCAGAGCTGGATCCTTCCGGCTATTTCTGGAAAGCCCCTTGCTTTTGACAGCCCTGTTTGCAAATAAAACAAAAGAAAGAGAGAAAATACACCATCAGCCTCCAAATTCAACATATCCTCAAAGTCTAACATAATACAATCTCTTAAAGAGTTTAGCTTCTTTCTCTCCTTCTACTAACACCTGGAAACTTTGGGCTAGTGCTGATTCCTTGTTCCACTGATTTCTTCTCTCTGTGATATATGTTAAACACTGGTGTGGATTTGTAAAAACCAGGTGTTAAAGTAATACTTTAAATCTCCAAATGAAAAGTAACAACATGGAAAGTACCAAAGGGATAAAAACAGAAAATAGTTATTACCCATAATCCCAATTTGGGGGGGGGGGTCGCTGGGATCTAGACCCTCTCAGCTTTCTCAAGAGGAGGGGGGAGGGCAGGGAGGACCCGGGAGGGAGGAGGACAGGGAAGATGTAAGGACAGGAAGGAGGGGGGAGGGCATGGAGGAGGGGAGGGCAGGGAGGAGAGGGAAGGACAGGGAGAGGGGGAAGACAGGAGGTGGAGGGCAGGGAAGAGGGGGAGGGCAGGGAGGAGGATAAGGGTGGGTAGGAGGGGAATAACAGGGTGGAGAGGGAAGACAGGGAGGACAGGGAGAAGGGAGAGGGTGGGGAAGGAGAGGAGAGGAAAGGCAGGGAGGAAGGAGAGGGCCAGGAGGATAGGGAAGAGGGGGAGGACAGGGAGGAAGAGGAGGGCAAGGGGGAGGAGGAAGGGAAGGGGAGAGCAGGGAGATGGGGGAGGACAGGGGAGGGGTGGGGAGAAGGGGGAGGACAGGGGAGAGGATAGGGAGGAGGGGGAGGGCAGGGAAAAGTGGGAGTGCAGGGAGGAGGGGGAAGCAAGGGCAAGAAGGAGGGGAGCATCATCTCTCTGCAGGGCTCAAAATACACTTAGCATCTGAAAGCTCTTCAACCATTCCTTAGGCCATGTCTGGTGCTGGTGGTCCTGATGCTTTGCTGGCATTGTGGGGAGGGCAGTGCTGCTGGTGGGAGGATGTGGGAGGGGAGACAGGCCAGTTCTCCTCAGTTGTGTTGGGTGTACTCATAACTACTTACTGGGAGCCTGCTGTCCTCTGTCCGAGTGACTGAACTATGAATAAAGGTGACCAAATCCCTGCCAGGTGGGATCTGCATTCTAGCATATGGAGGGGATACGGCTAACCAACAAGTACAGAGTGACAGAAGTGGGAAGAGATGGGTGATATGAAGGGGGGTGAGGGTGGTCAGGGGGTTCTCCGATAAGACACTGCTTAGATGGCTGAATTCTTTCCTTGCAGAGCCTCTGAATGGGTTTTGGGGATTCACCACACTTTAAGAACTACTGCCATAGGGAAGCTCAGGTACGTAAGACTAGAATGCTCCTAGCAATCTGGTCAGGACACCCAAAAGTCTAATTCTAGGACACTGGAGAGAAATCCTGCAGTAAATTCACACAACAGAATGATACACGTGAGCGGGTTTCAGAGAACTAGACCCACATGCATGAACCAGAAGCCCACGATGATTGAAAAGAGCACGGCACAGCAGAATACTCTTTTTGCTCACAAGAAGTTCGAAGCAGGTTAAAGTGAACAGAAGGGAAATGACGTCTGTAAAACCAAATCCATACACAGCCTTACTACATAGTAGACACTGTTCTAAGTACTTTACATATATCAACCCTGTTAATCCTCACAGCAATAACGTTGTTGGGTGCTGTCGAGTGGATTCCCACTCATATCAATCTATCTGCGACAGAAGCAAACACTGCCCGGTCCTGTGCCAGCCTCACGGTTGTTGTTTGAGCCCACTGTTGCAGTCACTGTGCTAGTCCATTCCCTTAAGGGGCTTCCTTTTGTTCACTGACCCTGTACTATACCAAGCATGATGTCCTCCAGGGACTGGTCTCTCCAAATTACATGTCCAGAATATATGAGAAGAAGTGTCACCATTCTCACTTCAAAGGCATATTCTGGGTGTATTTTTTCCAAGAGAGATTTGTTTGTACTTCTGACTGTCCATGGTATATTCAGTCATTTTTGCCAACACCATAACTAAAAGGCATCAATTGTTTTGTCTTCCTTGTTCATTGTCCATGCATATGAGGCGATGGAAAATTCCACGATTTGGGTCAGGTGTACTTCAGTCCTCAAAATGACATCTTGGCTCTTTAAACACTTTAAAGAGGTCTTGTGCAGCAGATCTGCCTAATGGAATATGTCATTTGATGTCTTCTCTGCTGCTTCCATGAGCGTTGGTTGTGGATCCAAGTAAAAGGAGTAAAACGAAACCCTTGTTAACTTCAATCTTGTCTCTAATGGTTCTACAGGTTAGTCAGTATCACTGTTGTTCCCATTTTATAGATAACACCAAAGCGCACAGTAAACAACGGGGCTTTAAGTGGCTTCTCAGTTTACTATTTAGGGGCTGTATTAGTTTCCTGGCACTCTGGTGACACAATGGGCTAAGCTCCAGGTCACTAACCAAAAGGCAGGTGCTTTGCACCCATCAGCCACTTGGCTGGTGACAGATGTGGCTGTTTGCTTCTGTCAAGATGACAGCTTTGGAAACCCTTTGGGGCAGCTCTTTTCTATCTTATAGGGTGCTATGAGTCTGAATCGACTCGATGCCAACCAACAGCGACGTTAGTAGAAATTATTATAGATCCAAAAATGAAATGCTTACTAGGTGAGCTTCCCAAAATTCTAGTGTGCATAACCAAGTGTCATAATTGATCTCCTGCCCCCAACCATGGGCCCACAGTAATGATCTCCCTGACACAGTGGTGGTAGGCCCAGGTCTGTGAGGGTACACCCAGCCTTCCTGAAGTCTTATGGGAACAGGATATGCAGGAGCTGCTGCTGCTCTTTAAGACGTCCTGAGCCCCCCTCCTCCCTAGCCATCTTCCTTCCCTTCTCAGGACTCCTTATCCCAGGAGCTAAGTTTAGCTCCCGCCATCTCCATTCTTCCCTCAGGGGACCATCAACAAGTCCTTCAGTTGTGGAGAAGGTTTCAGAAGCAAGGCTTTCCCGAGTCACTGAAGAATCAAGAGACACAAAGAGTCTTGGAAGAAATCCAGCCAGAATGGCCCTTAGAAGCAAGGATGGCGAGACTTCAGCTCTCAGACTTCAGACATGTTCCCAGGAGGGACTACCCCTGGAGAAGGGCTGCGAAAAAGAGATGGGCGGACACGGTAGCCGCAACCACCTCCTCACAAACGGGTTTTTTGGGGTGGGATGGGGTGGGGAGGTGGGGGTGGGGTAGGTAGCACTTTTGTTCCTTATATTCTTTCCAGAATTGTGAGCAGGTCTGTTTCATTTGGGGACAGTGTGCTGTTTTGGACTTAGGATAATATATTAAAAAAAACAAAACTCCTTGGTGAAAGCAGACATAGCAGAACACACATGATTTCCACATTTCCCCGGGTGCAGTTCAGCAACGCTGGTTACATTCTTCATGGTGGGCAGCCATGCTCACGTGCTTCCCCTCATTCTTCGACCACCACGATCTCAGACTCTCGAGTTGGCTTTGTCAAGTGGGTCTCAATAGCAAATTCCTGAGAAGAGCACAAGGCTCAAAGCAGAGACACTTTACCAATGAGCTATTTTTTAGTCAGACAAGACTTCAAGGGTAGGTTCTGGTTTAAGGCTGGAAGGATGAAGATGGTCAAGTGTTAAAAACCAAAGATGTCACTTTGAGTTCTAAGGTACACCTGACCCAATTCTTAGCATTTTTCAATAGCCTCATATGCATGTGAAAGCTGGACAATGCATTAGGAAGATGGAAGACTTGGTGACACTGAGTTATGATGTTGGTGAAGAATACTGAAAGTACCACGGACTTTCAGAAGAACAGACAAATCTGTCTTGTCAGAAGTACAGCCAGAATGCTTCTTAGAAGTGAGGATGGGGAGACTTTGTCCCATGTACTTTGGATATGTTGTGGTCAGGAGGGCTAACTCCCTGGAAAAGGACATCATGCTTTGTAAAGTCAGTGAAAAAGAGGAAAATTTCCAACAAGACGGACTGACAGTGGCTGTACCAGATGGGCACAAACGTAACAATGACTGTGAAGATGGTGCAGGACCGGCCAGTGTTTTGTTCACTGGTACATCGAGTCACTGAGTTGGAATCAACTCAATGGCACCTAACAACAATTTAGACTGAATGGAAACAGAAGGTTTAAAGAACCACAACCTCCTCTGTAGTTACTGGAGCTTAGGGTGAATGATTACTACTTAGTACAATGAATTTCGGAGAAGCGTGGTGGTGCAATGATTAAACACTTGGCTGCTAACTGAAAGGTTCGAACCTACTAGCAGCTCTGGGAGAGAAACGGTCTGTGGGCCTGCTCCTGTACAGACTCCAGCCTGTGAGGCACTTCTACTCTGCTACATGGGGTCGCCAAGAGTTGGAATCCATCGGACAGCACCCAAAACAATTTATTTCTAAGGGTTGAAACAAACCTCACTTTATAATGGTGGTGCCTGGTTCCCACACCAGACTCTCCATTCTAAATCTGAAGAAAAATCACCTGATTGGCAAATGCTGATTCTGTTCTCCTGTATACTTGAATTTGTTTCTAAACAAAAACAAGGCCCCCACCCCATCCCACCCCAAGAATCGCTGTCAAAATGAGCTACTAACTGCCTGCATTTATATAATAATTAAACCAACAGCAACTGACAATCTCGATTAGCACTTTAGAGCCACTGGAAATTCTCTTCCCAACCAGCCCGTTTTCCCCTCTGCCACACACCCGCCCCCAAACACCACAACCCCAGCACACAGTGTGGTGTGGCTAGCTGTCCCCTGTCTGGCCAGCACTTAAGCCCAGCCCTGATCCATAAGCAGTACACACTCACAAACTGCTTCACAGAGGAGTTCACTGGAAAATGGAATGGATGGTGTTTTCCCTCTCGTACAGCCTCACTTTTACCATAACCTTCATCTCTACCTCTGGCCCCCATCACCACAAAGCTGACTCCCAGAGCTGGGTGGGTGGGTCCAAGTTTCATTTCTAGGAGGAGTGATGAGGACGCAGGTGATGCTCGCTAATACACAGACCATGGGCAGGGCATGTGGCTGGGCCGGCAGAGGTCACTCACTCTGAAAATGCCCATCATGGCCATGGGTGCTAGGCACTGTGCTGGATTCATCTCACTGAATCCAGACAGATTCCCACTTGATCAGCTGAAGAAACTGCAGCTTCCAAGTTCAGTTACTCCAGGTCAAAAGAAGCTGGCTGAGCTCCCAGCTCCCAGCCACCCACACACGACCCGGAGGACAGAGCTGAGGCAAGGCTCTGAAAGACTTGGAAAGACTGTACCTCCCGCTTTACATTCGAGGGTTCAGACCAACTGCACTTCTTATAAGTGGAGAAATCTGAACGAGGGCAGAAATCTCACTGCTGGTGTGACCAAAGGGACAGGGAGACGGGAGGCAGAGCTGTGCACAACGAGGCCAGAAGCACACCACAGCTTCCTCCTCAGTGTGTGTGTGTGGGGTGCCACAGGAAGGAGGGGCTTTGGCTTCCTCAGCTGGGGTCTCTTAGATCAAGTCACCCCCACAGGTTGAACACACGGGAAAAGGGGTGCACACAGTGGGCTGGAAGCCAGGCTGAGACTGGAGAGGGCAGGCGCGGCTGATGGAACTAGCCAGAACATACGGAGGAGGCCCAGCCCACAGTGGGCTGAGGTGGGGGTCCCCCAAACACCCTGTGGGCTGGTTGAGGAAGGGCTCCCCCAGACACCCTGCGGCTGGCCAAGGCGGGGCTCCCCCAGACACCCTGCGGGCTGGCTAAGGGCTCCCCCAGACACCCTGCTGACTGGCCTGCTCCTCAGAAAGCCTGGGTGGTCCCTGCTACTACAACATGGCTGCAGGTGATGTGATCCAGGATCAACGGCCACTGATTCTGACATCCCACCCAGCACACAGATGCTGTGGATTGTTCTGGAAGATGCCAGAAGGAGTCTGTTATCTGTGATGGGAACAGTCTCTCGTTTTCCGCCCACAGGGGTCATCGGGATTTTACCACACGCTGAGTTGTGTGAACAGCACTGATGGGAGGGACCTGTGTCCCTGCAAGCCAGGGGAGGAACCAGAACACACACAGAGACTCTGTTCCCACACGGTCAGGCTGCACTGGGCGGTCTGCTTGTTCCGGCGGGCAGAGGGAGGCCAGTGTTCCAGCACAACGACCACAGAGGATTCCTTCCTCCAGTCCTGCCCGCTGTCTGCGAGGACGGCTTGTCTGGAGAGGCAACCAGAATGCACTCAGTCCAGCAACAGTGGCCTTCTGTTGAGTGGGGACGGGGCTTCTGTACGCGTAAACTAACGGGTTTCCCAGTACCAAATGGCCCTGTGAATTCAAGCTCAAGTAAAACTGGATTATTTCAGGGTCTTAAAGGAGCCCTGGTGAGTTAAACATTGGGCCGTTAGTCCCAAGGTTGGTGATTCAAACCCACCAGTCACTCTGAAGAAGAAAGAAGACAGTCTGCTTCTGTCCTGGTGTGGGGCTGTGGGTTAATGTGCTTGACTGCAAGGTGGTGGTTCAAGCTCATCAGCCACTCCTCAGCAACCCTATACAGGGTCACTATGAGTTGGAACTGAACTCAACAGCACTTAACAACATAACCAACCCTATATAGTGTTGCCCATGAGTCGGAAATCAACTGGATGGTAGTGGGATTATTATTTTGCTTTTTTCAGGATCTTAAAGGGGGCATGGCAATGAGAAACAGCCCAATGGATGGGTGCATCATGCAGGACATTAGGGAGGCAGGGCCCTACGGGACCTTATCTGCAATATTTACTATTGGACCATGCAAAACCCAACAAGAACCTCCAATCTGCTACTTGAGAGTGAATTCTCATGGTGACCCTGTAGCTCAGAGCATGACAGCCTCACGGGGGGTTTCCAAGTCTGTCAGTCTTTACAGGAGCAGACTGACACATCTTTTCCCCTCAGAGCAGCTGGTGGGTTACAACCGTCCACTTGGTGGTTAGCACCTGAGTGCTTAATCACAGAGCCACCAGGGGTCCCTGAATCATTCAAGGTACTTCAAAACTTGGTATTTTCACTAACCCCTCTTAATTAAGCCTTTAACCCTCCCACCCCCCGAAAAAACAAAAAGCCCAACACTAGTTGATGTCTGCCTCTTACATATATAAATATTACCAGAGAAATCAGGCAGAACAGCACAACCTTTACTTAGGTCCTCGTTCGCCATAAGAGGAACCCAGCTGGGGCAAGCGCTGCCTGTCAGCGTCATCTGTAAAAGTCACATGTTGTCAAGGCAGAAAGAAGGTTTAAGAAATGACAAAAACCAAAAAAAGGACCAAGCCCACTGCTGCCCATTTGATTCCAACTCAGAGCGGCCTCATAGGGTAGAGTAGAACCGCTCCAGAGGGTTTCCAGGGTTATAAATATTTATGGGAGCAGATGACCTCATCGTTCTCTGGTGGAGTGGCCAGTGGGTTTGAATCGCTGACCTTTTGGTGAGCAACTAAGTACTTTTACCACTGTACCACCAGGGCTTGTTATGAAATCACTTCTGTCAAATCGATTTGTCGAGCACTTTAAAGAGCAAGCCTCCACCAGTAGCTGAGCGTCCTAATCCATGTCCTTCCTCCGTCTACATTAGAAATGGGGTGTGAGCTTTCTTCCTTCAAGAGCTATGTCAAGCTGTGACAGAATTTCCAGCTTGGCTTGCAGTCTGTGGGAAGGCCTGTGGACAAGCCTGGACCCCCAGCTAGGATTTCTGCTTAGAAACAGGGTGCACTTACAGACAAGTGGCAGAGACTCTGGAACAAAGGGGGTTTTGGGAAGGTGTCAGTGAGCCACTTCTCAAAAGGAGAAATTTGCTTGGTGGAGTTGTGAGGCAGGTGTTGAGGTGTTAACTGCAAGGTCAGCGGTTCAAGCCCACCAACAGCTCTGAAGGAAAACGATGGGGCAGTCTGCTTCTGTTAGGATCTACATATAGTCTTGGAAACCGTCTGGGGCAGTTCTACTCTGTCTACTAAGAGTCAGATCCAACTCAGTGGCAATTTTGGAGACAAAACCAAGAGTACTGGTGGCACAGTGGATTAAGCATTGGGCTGCTAACCAAACAAGTGAAAGGCACCAAGGTAAGTCCTATTCCATCTCCAATCCATAATACACAGCATTATCTGTGTGACAGTGTATCAAGTAGGCACATAGACACTCTCAACAGGGGTGGCACACTGCCCGGAGTCCTCAGAACCATTCCTGGAGCTTCTCTGCATGTTGGAAATGATTTCCAAACTAAAGTTAAACAAATCCAGGCAGACCTCGGAGACACTGTGGGTTCGGTTCCAGATCACGGCAATGAGTGTGACTGCCATGAGCAAGTCACAGGGAATTGATTCACCAACCAGTCTATCGTCTACGAAGTGGGCAAACCCCCAAACCAAACGCCACTGCTGTCAAGTGAATTCTGACTAACAGCACCCCTGCTCCTTTGGGGTCCCAAGGCCTCATCTTTCTCCTGTGGAACCACCAGTGGGTTTGAACTGCTGGCCTTGTGGTTAGCAGCCTAAGATGCAACCTACTTATGGTGGTGGTGGTTATGTGCCGTGGAGTCGGTTCTGACTCACAGCAACCCTGTACAGGGTTTAGCTCATGAAAATGTTTGAAAAACATTGCAAGAAGGCCAAAAAGGGGACACAGAGCCAGGGACGGACCACAGGATGTTGGAAAAATGGTGCCGAGGGACTTGCTTGAGGCAGGGTAGCCACAGGCCTTCAATGTGCAAAACAAGTACCACATTGCTTGTTAACAAAGAAATTATGGTGGTAGAAACAGATATATAACATTTGCCATGTCAGAATTTTGGAAGCATGCAATCCAGGGCTCTTGATCACATTCACCATGCTGAACACCATTCCCTTTCCCATTTCCGTATTTTTCCTTCATGGTTTGAGCCCACTCGCTGCTCCGTGGGACAAAGACGAGGCTGTCTGCTCCCACAAAGACGTATGGCCCCGGAAGCCCTGTACCCAGAGCAGCAGCAGCCACCACTTCTTAACCTGCATTTTCCCCTTGGTGGACCAGGGACTCTGTGCGTGCCAACATATACACACAGCAGCTTTTCTAAAAGCTCGGTAGAATTCCATCACGTGGTTGATGTCCCAATTTAGTCAACCAACTCCTACTGGTAGGTATTTCAGTTATTTCTCTTTTGTTTATAAGCAACACAATCAACCTCTTTGCATATAATCTTTGCTTAGTATCTACTTCTTTTCCTTTAAAAACTCTTTTCATTATTAGTGAAGAGTACATGAAACATAAATATGCAATTTAACTGATAAAACAGCAAGCAACAAGGTAAAGAGCTGAACCATTCCCCTCCCGACCTCCCCATCACCGAAAAAAAAACCAACCCGACTGTCATTGAGTTGATTCTGACTCAGGACCGAGTTAACTGTTCCACAGGATTTCTGAAGCTGTAAATCTTTATGGAAGTAGACTGTCTCATCTTTCTCCTACACAGTGGTTGGTGGGCTGGAACCACAGACCTTTCTGTCGGGAGCCCAAGGCTTAACCCACTGCCCCACCAGGGCTCCTTGGATAAGCTCCAACCTTCAGAAGCTCCCCACCTCATAGCAGTAATGGCAGTCCTGATGCTGGGGGACATTTCAGTGTGATCGCACCGCATGCATGCCAGTTTACGAATGACAGCTCACTGTTGGTCTCTTTCTGCTTTCGACTTCTTTGGCTCAAAATGACAGGATTTGTGAGTGTCATCTCATTATTGAGAGGAACAATCCTTTGCTCAATTCTATTGCAGTACTTCTATACAGGAATAAAAACAGCCATTAACTTAGCCATTTTATTGTTGAGGGACACTTGGATTGTTTCTGATTGAGGATAATGTTGCTCTGAAAACTCACAGGCATTTCTTTATACTATAACATGCCTGTGGGTGGAGCTATGGAGTTGTAGGGAATATCTATAATAGCTCCAGCTTTAGCAAAGAGGATGAACCTGATGTCTGAATAGGAGGTACCACTTGTCATTCACAACTGCACAGGGCTGTGTCTGAGTTCCTGGTACTCCATGTCCTTGCCAACTCTTGGAACTGTGATAAGTTTGAGTCTTTGTTAATCTGGTGAGTGTACAATAATAACACATCCTCTCCTTGGAAGCACCTGCTCGTGCCCTGAACTCACTGCTCTGGGTGAGAGTGTGAGGATGTCACTTCAGTATTCCGGACACTTGGCCTTCTGTAGTTAGTACACATTCACACCACAGCTGGTGGTGCCCTCGGCTGAAAGAAGTGATTGATTTGAACATTGTCAATTTAGTGAGTTTTCTCTTTAATGACAAGAGTTCTTCCCTACACAAAGGCCATGAAGAGATCCTCCTATATCACCACCTAAAAGATACATGTTGTTGTTAAGTGCTGTCAAATCGGTTCCGACTCACAGTGACCCTGGATAGGGTTTCTGAGGCTTTACATCTTCCAGGGAGCAGAAAACCTCACCTTTCTCCCACAGAGCGGCTGATGGGCTTGAACCGTGGACCTTGTGGTTCGCATTCCAGTGCTTATTATATTGAACTACCGTGCTCCCAAAAGATACAAAGGTGTGTTTGTCATATCTAGGTCTCTATTCCATTTGAAAGCTGGGAAATGAATAAGGAAGACTACAGAAGAATTGATGCATTTGAATTGTGTTAGGGAAGAATATTGAAAGTTTCATGGACTGCCAGGAGGATAAACAAATCTGCCTTGGAAGAAGTACATCCAGAATGCTCCTCATAAGCAAGGATGTATTCTGGACATGTCATCAGGAAAGATGTCCTGGGAAAAGACATCGTACTGTTCTGTTGTATATGGGGCTGCTAGGAGGTGGAACCAACTCAATAGCACCTAACAGCAACAACACCCCATTTGAAATTGGGTCTCTGTGTGTGTGTGTGTGTGTATACGTAGGGTTCCGATTTCATTCTTTACCTGGCTCCACTAATCTCTATATAATTCTGCACCAATATGCCACTGCATTGGTTAGTAACAATTTCTATGTTTGTTTACTTAAAGAATTAACACTGAAGTCCTTGGGTGGCGCAGAAGGTTAAGCACTATGCTACTCACCAAATGGTTGGCAAGTTCAAGTCCACCCAGAGGCACCTTGGAAGAAAGACCTGGTGGTCTACTGCTAAAAAATCAGTCACTGAAAACCATGTGGTGCACATTCCACTCTGACATGGCCTCACACGATTGAGAAGTCACTTGACAGCAACTGGTAGGTCAAAAGAACGAATCCCAATATCCGACAGAGAAGGGGTTGGCAAATATTTTCTGTCAAGGACCACATGGCTAATATTTTAGGCTTTGCAGGCCACATGTAGTTCTCTTTACCACATATTCTCCTTTTCCTTCCATGCTTTTAAATATGTTTAAAAAAAAAAAAAAAGAGAGAGAGAGAGAAAAAAACACATGTTACCTAGTAGTTAGTGTTGTTGAGTTATTTCTGACTCACAGAGGCCTCATGCATAACAGACAGACGCACTGCTGGGTCCTGAACCACCCTCACAATCATTGCCAAGCTTGAGCTCATAGCTGCTGCCACTGGGTCAATCCATCTCGTTGGGGGTCTCCCTCTTTTTTTGCTGACCCTCCAGTTTACCAAGCATGATGTCCTTCTCCAGGGACTGGTCTCTCCTGATAACACACCCTAAGTATGAGAGACAAAGTCTCACCATCCTGGCTTCTCAGGAGCATTCTGGTTCTATTTCTTCCAACACAGACTTGTTTGTTCTTCTGGCAGTTAATGGTACTTTCAATATTCTTCTTCAACACTGTAACTCAAACGATCTTCCTTATTCACTGTCCAACTTTCACATGCATGTGAGACATGTGATGTAAAAAAAGAGAAAACAAATGTCACCTAGAGGGCTGTACAAATACAGGCCACAGGATTCAGCCCACAGGCAGTCTTTGGGCCTGGAGCTAGAGGAAGTTCCTCCCATTTCATTCTTCTTCAAAATATCTAGACATCACAAGTCATCAGGGAAAACACCCAAGGAGCTGGCACGTCACGTGCATTAGGAAGGATACAATAAAAAAAGTCAGATCACAGTAAGTACTGGCGAGGAGGTAGAGAATTGGAAGCCACTTTGCAAAAACAGTCAGGCAGTTTACCAAATGGTTAAACACTGGGTTACCACATGACCCAGCAATTCCATTCCTCAAAGAAAAATATAGGTCCACACAAAAACTTACAGCTGAATGTTTACAGCAGTGTTACTCAAAATTGATAGCCAAAGATGGAGACCTCACGTTCATAAACTGATGAATAAACAAAATGTGCTGTGTCCAAACAATGGAATACGATGCAACCCTAAAAAGGAATGACGTACTGATCCAACAAGCTACCTGGTGTGGTGCTGTTGGATCAACACTCAACTGTGAACCACAGGTTGGCAGTTCCAAGCCACCAGCTGCTCCTTGGAAACCCTATATCAGGTTGCCATGAGTCAGAACCAACTACACAGCAGTTAACAACAACACACGAGATAAGGAGTTCTGGTGTGATGCTGCAGGGCCAGCACTGGACTACTAACCACTAGGTTAGCGGCTCAAACCCACCAGTTGCTCCTACGAAACCCTATACAGGGTCACTATGAGTCAGAATGGAGTCCTGGTGTGGTGCTATAGGATAAGCACTGGACTGCTCACTGTAAAGTCGGCAGTTCAAACCCATCAGCTGCTCCTCAGAAACGCTATGTGGGATTGATAAGAGTCGAGACTGCCTCTAGGGTACTTAACAACAACAACAACTGAGATAAGACGTTCACAAAATATGGACGTTTTACATTAAATGTGCAGAAGAGGCAAATCAATAGAAAGACAGGAGTCGTCAGGAAGTACAAACCGTTAATGGGCTTGGCTGCTAACCAAAAAGTTGGTGATTTCAGCCCACCCAGAGGCACCTAGAAAGAAAGTCCTGAAGATCTGCTTCTCAAAATTGGTCCTTGAAAACCCTGTGAAGTACGATTCTACTCTAAAACCCACAGAGCTGCTGGGCATTGGTCTCAAGGTCTTGGCAATGAGCTCTCTGCTCCTCTTCCCCACTGTGGCTGCTTACAACTAGGAAGAGGAGGCAATGGGCCTTTTTCACCTAAATCCTACTTCTCCTCCAGCACATTATTCTGATACAAAGCCTACACGTTTGATCATCTCAGTCACAAAAGTCTCACTATTAAAGACAGCTTTGTTCTTTTATTATTTCTCTCCCCCTCCCCACCCCTTCCTGAGATGGCAAACAATGTGAAAACGGTGAGCATCTCTGTCCCATATCCGTGACTTCAAAGTTTTCACCACGAGTCACGAGCTTCTTTTCTTTCTGTTTCCTTATTTGGGACTCCTGTGGAGAGGTTCTACCAACCAGTCTGAGACCCAAGGGCCTCACTTTCTCACCCACTCTGCCTAAAGGCACATACACCTCCCCAACTCACTCAGCCCCTCTCCCATGTGACCCCTTTCTACCTTTCTGTTCTACATGCTTTCCCTTTTTGTTGATGTTTTAAGTCTCACTAAATCTTTTTTGTTCTGTTGAACGTCTAGTGAAAGTTATGTTAACAAATCCCTTTCCCAGGGTTTAGTCCATACAACTGTGACAGCAGTTGTGATCCCCACAACGTGTCAGCAGTTACCCCACTTCAACTCTTCTGGTTCCCCTGCCCCTCTTCTTATCTCTGTTTTGGGGCAGCTGCTGCCCTTTTGGTCACTTACAGTTGACTGTTGTATCCAGTGGGGATGTTTGCTTTATGATCTATTGTTTGGCTGAGAGGTGGTCCCAGGGCCCTCCAGTCTCTCTCACACCAGTAAATCTGGTCTTTGCTTAGGAATCTGAATTCTGTTTTTCATTTTCATCCACTTTAACTGGGACCATCTATTGCTGCCCTACATTCTTGATTCTTCCTCCCAGCATTGCTAACATTCTCTTGTATGGGTATGGTGCTCAGGCAGCAATGGGCTCAAACATATGTGATTGTGAGGAGGGCGCAGGCCCAGGCAGCCTTTCATTCTGTTGTGTACAGGATTCTAAGAGTCAGAACTCACTCAAGGGCACTTCACAACAACAAGCGACTGCCTAAGGGAACAGGGTCCACTGAGTTTGGATTTTGAGTGTTTTACAGTTTTCAGTCCTAGAAGTTCTAGATTATTCTTTAAAAATATGCCATGCTGTTTTTACAAGCTCCCATTTTGCCTGCAGGTATTTTCCAACTTTCCTGGTTCAGCAAACCTGCTCTGACAACTCTGTGTAGGAGGCCCGGCATCTGCGGCCCGCCTCTATTCCTGCTGTTTCGGGGGTCTAGGCAGTGCTGTGTTTGTGAGTTTAGCAATCTCTGCCTGAGAAGTCCCCGCCCTGAAACATGTCATTTGTGGACTAGAAACTGTCACACTGGGGTCCTACAGTGTCTTCTCCAGTGATGACTCCCTTTTCCTTCTGTCAGGACCTTGGAACGCCACCGGGTGGCGTTGTTTTAAACTAAATTTACAGCATTGGATCACTATGAGTCAGAACAGACTGGAAGGCACTTACCAACAGCTATCTGTTACTGGAGTCCTGATATGGTGCTGCAGGATAAACAATGGACCACAAGGTCCGTGTGAACCCCAAGACTGGTGGTTCAAACCCAGTAGCTGCTTCTCAGAAACTCTATACAGGGTTGCTATGAGTCAGAAGCGACTCAACCGCACATAACAACAACAATTTGTTATTTGTCCCCTTATTCTCATTAGGCTGCCTCTGGCCACACAACAGTGCCAGCTCTGCGGTTCTTTTCCTTCAGGGCTTCTGGTCTCATTATTGTGCAAACAACTTCAGCAGCAGCCCTACTACATGGGAGAAGGTGGGGCTTTCTGTTTTTATAAAGCTTTACAGCCTTAGAAACCCTATAGGGGGTTGCTATGAGTGGGAACCCACTCGATGGCACACCACCACCACATAATACAAGGGAGCCTGGTAACTCCATAGGATAAGCACCAGACTGCAAAACCCAAGGTCAGTGGTTGGAGCCCACCAGCTGCTCTGCAGGTAAAAGAGGAGACTTTCTACTCCCGGAAAGATTTACAGCCTTGGAAACCCTAAACAGGGTCACTTATAAGTCGGAACTGTCTTGGCAGCAGTTAGTAACAATATCATTGTGATAAATCAAGGAGCCCTGGTTAACTGCTTGGCTGCAATAAATGAAAGGTTGGTGGTCTGAACCCACCCAGAGGCTCCAGCTGCATGGGAGAAAGTCGTAAAGGTGACATGGTAGAAACCCCATGGGACAGTAGTACTTTGTCATGCAGTCGCTATGAGCGGAAACTAACTTGGTGGTCCACAACAGCAGCAACACTACCTGTCACACGTATACTGCGGGCCATTATGTCCCTAGTGTTTTCTAGGCATCTCCTTCCTGTCCCCTACAGGAGCAGGTTTCTTGAGGTCTATCAGCACAGAATCGATGGACTCAAGCATGACAACAGTAGTTAGGTTGGCCCAGATTCGGACAGTGTTTCATTCTGCTGTGCATAAGGTCACTATGTGTCGGTACCGACTCGATGGCACCTAACAACAACAACAACAACAACAACAACATCGGAACAGAATACTCTCCGTGATTAATGGGATGAAAGGGGAAAAGGCCAGCAGCATCAGAACACAGAGGTTTCTCACCAGCTCCAAGAATAGCACCAGCCTCAGCTTCCTGCTTCTGTGCCCTCAAGCAAGAGCCCAGAGCTGCTGCGAAGTAAACTGCAATGTCCCTACCCGCTCCAGTGGAGTCCTGGTGGCGCAGTGGGTTCAGGGCTGGACTGTTAACCAAAAGGCTGGTGGTGCCAACTGAAGTTGTGGGAGAAAGACAAGGCTGTCTGTTCCCATTAAGACTGATGGTCTCACAAACCCTATGGAGCTACAGGGTCTTTGAGTTGGAATCGACCCCACAGCCGCGGTGAGAAGTGGGTAAGCCCCCCCACAGAGCTGGAACTAGGACCCAAACAAGCAGTGAATTACTTGGGTCTGATCTTGGTCAGACCACTCAGAACTTTGCTCCTTTAGGTAAACTTCTGGAACTTCTCAAATCATTCCACTTTGCTGCGTAGTGGATTGCTCAATATGTTGTCTCTTCCAGCCACAGACTTTGCAAACTTCCACCAAATGACATTTTCCTGATAGGTGTGAGGAGGAGAAGGTTGGGGGCAGATGCCGAGGGATATGATTCACTTAGGAGTGATTTGTTCACAGGACTGTGATTGTAAGCACTAGGAGATCTAATGAGGGATTGGTCATTAATCAGGAAGGGGGATCTGACTACCATCTGAGAAGCAGAGCCAGGAGGGGAGTGTGTTCTTTGGACCCTGAGGTCCGTACGCATTGAACCTCCTCATCCCAGGGACAGAAAGCTGTGACACCGGAGGGGCCGAGGAGCAACAAGAGAACCGAGAACCAGACACAGTGGTGGGCTTTCCGGCCCACGGAGTGAGTAAAGCCGAATAGAGTGCTATGGGAGAAATGGCTGGTGTCACATTTTACAACAAGGATTTCTCAAATCCTCGGAAGCTTAACTAAGGGTGAGATTTCCCACTAGGAACCACACTCTGAAAGTGAGTGTCGTTTGAAAGGCTACAGACTCACACCCACCAATCAACATGAAGGCAGTGGCAGTTTCTGATTCTTTTAGTATGGGATCTAGGACCCCACTTCCTCTAGAAAGGATTCGCTCATCTCTCTGACTTATCCTCTAGGGAAATCTCTGTGGTGAAGGGATGGCGGGGGTGGGCACAGGAATCTGCTCCCTGTCCCAACGGACATACGACATCAGTTTCCTGGTTTGCACATTACAATGACTACTGAGGGAACTGGGGGAAGGGTACAAGGGACATCTCTGTATTACCTTTGTGATTTCTGGGGAATCTCTAATTATTTCAAAATGTAAAAAAAAAAAAAAAACAAGAAAGGAAAAATCGACACCTGGTACAAGTCAAGAGAAGAGAAACTTTCAGACCATTCACAAAAGAATAAGCAGCCAGTCAACTTACGAAAAGAATTATGTACTTCACAAATAACTATGGAAATTTTGTTACTTATCAGACCGACAAAGACTTAAGACTAAATGGTTAATTAAAAGTATGGAGAAAAAGTCTCTGAGCACACTACACGAGAGGCTATGGTGGGGGCGTACATTGGAACTATTCGCTGACTTCCATTTCCACTAATTAAAGTTGGTGCAGTGGGTTGTGTGTTGGGCTGCTAATTGCAAGGTAGACAGTTCAAACCCAGCAGCTGTTCCACAGAAGACTGATGAGGCTGTGTGCTCCCATAAAGGTTTACAGTCTCAGAAACTCTACGGAGCTGTTCTACTTGGTCCTATAGGGTCGTTATGACTTGGAATCAACTCAATGGCAATACGTTTGGTTTTCGGGTTTTAAATGGAGCCTTGGTGGTGCAGTGCTTACTGTACTCAGCCACTAACTGAAATGTCAGTGGTTTGAATCCACCAGTCACTCTGCAGGAGAAAGATGTGGCAGCCTGCGTCCTTAAAGATGTACTGTCCCAGAAACCCTGTGGAGCAGTTCTACTCCATCCGCAGAACTGCTCTGAGTGGGAGGAGACTCGACGGTTGTGGGTTTTTAAACATGAAATAAACATTGTAGAACTCACCAGCACCAGGACCGCCTGCAACAGCATGGGCCTGAGGCCTTACGGGGAAGGCTCTCAGCAACCCTCACCTTTTCCCTACTTCATTCCAAACCTGAGTCATAGCATCAGTAATTCAACATACCAATCTCAAGTCATCGAGAAAATGTCATGACACCAGTCTGTACAGAAAACTGGAGCTTCTGGTCTAAGGCACGTCTCCTGGCAGAGACTGAAGGGCGAGGGACAAGGAGGACAGCCTGGGGGATATGATCCTGCCTGCCAAGGAGCCCAGGTGATGCAATGGTCAAGCACTCAGCTGCTAACCGAAAGGTCAGTGGTTCAAACCCTCAACAACATAGTAAACACAGTTCCTGGGTGTACAAACAGTTAAGTGCTTGACTTGACGTTCAAACCCATTTACCAGCTCTGCGAAAAGAAAGACCTGCAACCTACCTCCTGTAAAGATTTACAGCCTAGGAGACCCAATAGGGCAGTTCTTGGTCATGTGGGGTTTCTGAGCACTGGCTCAATGGCACTTCAATATCACTGCACTCTGGGACAGCCTGAGGGCTACTAACAGAAAAAAAGAAATGGACCCTCCCTCCGTCAAGTGTCCCGAATTAAACACCAACAAAACCAAAGTAGCAAGGCTAGAACTCGCCTCTCTGGCAATGCAGACTGTGCCCTCCCACTGGAGGGGGAGTTAAAACGAGAGAACTTCTGAGTTCTCATCTGGACCCTGCCCGCTTCTCACTACCATCGGCTGTCTCCTCAGTCCCTGCAACAGCCTCCAAAAGGCGCTCCCTGCTTCTATGATCAATACAGCTGTCAAGGAGTCCTGGTGGCGTGGTGGTTAAAGTACTCGGCTGCTGACTGAAAGGTCGGTGGTTCCAACCCACAGCAGCTGTGTGGGAGGAAGACGAGGCAGCCTGCGTCTGTATAGATGGCAGCCTTGGAAGATTCTGTGGGCTACTCCAACTCTGTCCTGTTGGGACGCTATGAGTTGGAATAGCCCCAATGGCAGTGGGTTTGATTTTTTTATCTGGTTTATCACTCCACTACGCCAAGCCTTATACAATATGCCCCTATTTAATAAGTTCAATGCTTGTTTGGTCCTAATCTCAACTCTGGAGGGGGTAATCCACTCTGGTCATTTAATTGATTCCAACTCATACGGCAATGCTACAGGACAGAGCAGGCTGGTGTCCTGGTGTTTCCAAGACTGTAAATCTTTAAAGGAGCAGACAACCTCATCTTTCTCCTGCAGAGTGACTGGTGGGTTTGAACCGATGACCCAATGTTTAACCCACAGAACCACCAGGACTCCTTCTGATAAATTGGAGAAATCCAATTTCTCAGCACCATTCACTGAAGGTACTCTTCTTTCTCCATCGAGTGGATGTAGCACCCTGGTCAAAAGTAGGTTGACCGCAGATATGCGTGGGGGTTCACACACTTCTAGACTTTCAATTCTATCCCACTGGTCTATATGTCCATCGTTACACCAGTACCAGACTGTTTTGATGATTGTAGCTGTGTAGTACGTTTTAAAATTAGGACCTGTGAGTACTGCTATATTGTTCTTCTCTGGTAGCGTGGGTTTAGCGACTCAGGCCCTCTAGTCTTTACATGTCAAGTTGAAGATTGGTTTTCCTATTTCTGTAAAGGCGGCTGTTAGAATTTTGACCAGGACTGGGCTGAATCTCTAGACTGCTTTGGGCAGTACTGACATCTCTCCACTGATCTGAGTCTTTTTTGATCTCTTTCAGCAGTTGTGCGTGTACCTTGTGAGGGTTTAAGGAACAGCGCTCCAGAGGTCTCAGGATGGAGTGCTTCATCTTTAGAGGACCACCTCACATTTGTTTGCATGTTTCTAAAACAAATGCCCACTCACACAGTGTGGTTGTTGTTGTTGTTTAAAGTACCATGGAGTCAGTTCTGACTGACTCATAGTGACCCTGTACAGGGTTTCCGAGGCTGCAAATCTTTTCGGGAGCAGAAAGCCTCATCTTTCTCCCGTGTAATGGCTAGTAGTTTCGAACTGCCGACCTTGAGGTTAGCAGCCCGATTCATAACTACTACGCTGTCTTTTGAGGACAGGACAAACCAATCACTTATCAAAATAGCTGGCCACCGCAGGTTAACATTCCTTTGGAAACTTGCCCATGCTTGGGCTGGCTTTGTTTTCATTGAGTTTAAAAATACATTTCCCGATCCTTCTTAGTAAGCTTTTGAAACACCATCAGACCGGGTCAGATGAGGTGGTTTGTAGCTACCACAACTTTCTTTGGGGTGGCATGAAACAATGAGAATTAGACTGAATGGTCTTGTGCATGTTCTGTGCCCAACACCATATCCCCATAGTAATCTAGTACACCACTAACTGTAGTTGATTGATGAGGAATGAAATCTGAGTAGCAGCAATGCCAGGCCGATGAGAGGTAACATCAGTGGGTTCTGTGGGGTTAAAGTGTCACGTTTTCTACCATCTCTCCAAATGTTCCCCCTTGTTACTACTTTTTCATGTGAGCTGGATGAAAGCCCCATTGTTTGTCATCTCTTGGGGTGTGTAGTTCTTGGGGTTTTCCTTATTCTTCCCTCTCTCTCTCTTACGAGCTGGCTGCTAACCACAAGGTCAGCAGTTTGAATCTACCAGTTGTTCTGCTGGACAATGATGAGGCTCTCCGCTTCCATAAAGCTCTACAGCCTCAGAAACCCTATCGAGGGGTAAGAAACAACTACCACCTTCCAATACTACTCAGCCAGTAGGAGAAATGAAGTCTCGAGACATGCTTCAGTATGGATGGAGCTGGAAGACAGGGTGGTGAGTGAAATTAGTCACACATGTCAGTTTGAATCATAAAGTCAGCGGTTCAAACTCACCAGCTGCTCCTCAGAAACCCTAAATAGAGTCGATATGTCTTGGAACTGACTCAATGGCACTTAGCAACAACAACAAACAATATGGATAGAGCTAGAAGACTTGGTGCACAGTGAAGTAAGTCACACGCTAAAGTATGGATGGAGTTCTGGTGTGGCGCTGCAGGATATAATGTGCTGGACTGCAAAGTCTGTTTGAGCTGCAAGGTTGGTGGTTCAAAACCACCAGCCGATCCTTGGAATCAGAACCAACTTGACGGCACATAACAATAACAGCAACAACACAGTATGGATGGAGCTGGAAGACATGATGCTGAGTGAAGTAAGGCAACCACAAAAGGACAAATATTGTATGACCTCACTTATAGTAAAAAATAAGAAAAGACAAGTGTAATACATAATATCTTACAAGTGGTTACCAGGGGCAGGAGGGAAGCAGAAAAAGGGGGTTAACAGTGATAGAAAAATCACATTAATTAAGGGAAGGGCTGCACAGCCAATAACTGTAATTGCTGACAATCAGTTGTACAGCTTAAAAGGTATACCAGCAAAAGTTGTGTAATATATTTATAAAAATGCTGAGAAAAAAAAAAAAAAAAAAGCCTGAGCAGCTACTGAAGCTACATGCGAGAGCCTCGTTAGCTGCTTTGGTAACACATCTAGTGCCCTGTTCTACCTGCTAGTTTGATGCATGGTGCCTGGGGTCTTCAAATGGTCCCTAGTCACTTGTGGTGACAAAGAAAGAAGGAGAGTCAGGAACAGGAGGAGGAGACATGGAATGTGTGGCTCAGTGCCTCCGGAAACAGTGGCCTCCTTTGCCATGAAACTAGGAGAACTGGATGGTACCTGGCTACCACGGCTGAATGTTTTGACCCAAGATTTCATAGACTAATCCTGATTAAAAGAGGAGAAATGCAGAACAGAATTTTAAATCCTCATGAGTCTAGACTTTCTTGAGTCATAGACGGTAGATGAACACCTGAAACGACTGTTCTAACCTTTAAACCTTAAACCAAAAATATACCCTGGTCTTAAAACTGAACAACAGTTTAGCTTAAAAACCCATAAAAAACCCCACTGACATTGAGTCATTTCTGACTCATAGTAACTCTATAAGACTGATTAGAACTGACCCCCGCCCCCACCACAGGATTTCCCAGGCTGTAAATTTTTATAGAAACAGACTGCTACATCCGTCTCCCTTGGAGTGGCTGGTGTGTTGGAACCACTGACATTTGGGTTGACAGAAGAGTGCTTAACTGCTGAACCACCTGGGTTCCCTATAGCTTAGTGGAACTAGTAAAGAATGTCTGTCTTGATCAGTGTGCTTTTTAAAGAGCTGTCGTCTCCATGGGATCACAGTGACAGCAGCACCTCGCAGGCTTAGCAGGGAGTCTCGGGCAGCGCGCTGATGTGAACTGGGGAGGACAGGTTAGAAAAGGAGGGTGACAATGGTTGTACAACTCAAAGAACGTTGTCAATGCCACTGAACTGTGCAATAAGTTGGACTGGCTTCTGTTTTTCAGGGTCCATTCTCAACAACAACAAAATAAACATAATTTAACAACAACAAAAAGCCCCTGGACAGGGAGCAAGGTAAGGGTGGGAGAGGGGAGAGACTGATGGCATTGATCCACCTGGAGCAACTCGACAGAGCAACATAGGGCAACACAGAGAGGAGCAGCAAACGCTGACTGATCTGTGGTGACCCAAACTGAAGGCCCAATGATTCTCCTACAGCTAGCGTGTTAGCCACAAAGCCATAGGGACAGCTTCCATTCAGACTTCACACTTGCTTGGCTCTAAAGAGGTGGCACCACCTACAACTAACACGGAGAATGGTTCTCGATTTTTCTGTCCATCTAAAATCCACCCAACAAATGCAGCCCTTTATAGCCATGTCTCATGCTACAAAGACTTGAGTCCTTTAGAAAGGGAAGGAGAAAAGTAACACCACCAAAAGTTTTTGTGATACGAATCATGAGATCTCGAGAGCCCAGGACATGCTGCACCAGGGAAACAATTCACTTCTCTGAACTGCCTCCAATTCCACTCCCAAATCTTGCAAAGCCAAAGGAATGAAGCCTGCCCCTCTGGTCTAAGGACTAAGAGGATGGAGAAAAACCACTCAATACTTGGTGGGTATTTTCAGCATCAAGGGGTGTAAACCACAGTGTCACAAGAGGGGCAGAAATGAGGTTGTGGTCATTCTGTCTTAGTTCTCCAGAGCTGTTATCACAGGAGCACCACACAGGGGGTGGGGTAGGGTTTAACAGACACGTACTCTCTCACAGTTTTGCATGCTAGAAATCTGAATGCAGGGTTCCAGTTCCAGGGGAAGGCTTTCTCTCCCTCTGTCAGCTCTGGGGAAAAGTCCTTGTCTCTTTTCAGCATCTGTGGGTCCAGTGTTCCCTGGAGATCTCCATGTTTCTTGGCATCAATCTTCCCCTGGGTCAAGGAGGTTCTCAGACACAGGGACCCGGGGTCCAAAGGACACACTCCACTCCTGGCTCTTGTTTCTTGGTGGTACTGAGATCCCGTCCTTTCTCAGCTCTTGTAAGATCCAAGGTGATGCAGGCCATCCACACTTCCCTGGCATCAGAGCCGAGCTGTGCTGAGTAAGGGGGTCACATCCCACCCTCATCCCCTTAGCTGATGGACTGATCACATAAGATCACATCATGACATCATTAACTACCAGGTGACCGAGAATTGTGGCCCAGCTGAGTTGACAAACATTTCTATGGGACACAATTCAATCCATGACACCCCTCATCACCAGGGGACGGGGTAGCTCCAGACTGGACAATAGGAAGTCAAGTAAAGACTTGTACAGACAGCTTTCCAGTCCTCTGAGCAAGAAGAGCTCCACCCTCACCCGTATCAACAACTGTCCAGACAGCGCCAACTCATACAGGCTTGATGCACAACCCTGCAAGGTCCCGCACCGTCCTTACAATAGGAGGTCACTTTGAGTCCATTGTTGTATATCAACTATGACGTTGTTGGATTTAGTTGATTAGCCACACGCTCAAGGATATGTTGTGAAAAACCAACACAGGTTCTGCTAGAAAATGCACCTCGGCATTTTCACAGACGTGTGTGGAGGGAGGATGACGATGAAGGCTATGCCTGACTAGATAACAGGGAAGGAGTTGCTCAGAGATAAGCTGGGAACATTCCAGCAGCAGTGAATAGAGACATGAGGCTGAGAACCAGAACCACTGCTGCCCTAGTATCTGCTCTCATAGACTGTTAACTGGACTTTCTTGTAACGTCTAATTTTCAGTGTGCCAGTATATAAAGTAACAAAATGCCTGTCATGTTAAACCATTTTTTATGCACAAGTTTTAGTGTCATCACCCTATTTCTGCACACAACGCGCCCCCCCACACACACACACACACACACACACACGCCCCCCCCCCCCCACACACACACACAGTGTGCATGGCATGCAGAGGAATTGAATGTGCCGGGGGTTGCATGGTTTGAAGAAAACGGTGTAGCACGTACATTATTTGTATAGCTATTGGGTGGCTGCATTCACCACCTGGTGCAGCCTGCACAACTAGGCACTTTTCAAGTTGTTCTCAACAAGAAATCATTGCCCCTTCTGCACAAATCCCCTGTTGCCCCTGCCCCTGGAGACCACTGATAGCTTTGGTTGCGCTGGATTTGTCTGCTTGTAGAGCTCTCATCTAAGTGGGATCCAGCAGCATGGGTCCCTTTGCAACTGGCTCCTTCCACTTGGTTTCATGTTGTCAAGCTCTGTCCAGGGGTGGCCTGGGTCAGGGCCCCCCCCGTGTCCATCTGTCCTCTGCTGATGGCATGCTGGCTTACACTTTGAGGTGACTGATCCTCTGCCACCAGCCTCATGTGCCTTCGGGCCATCTTACAGCCATGGCAGTGATTTCTGGAAAAACGGCCAATCTTTCTTGTTACTTTTGGTTTGGCACACCTCAGTGGCTCCTCACGGCTTACAGGACACACACCGTCTAGTGCACCTGTGACCAGCCCCAGAGCCCACTAAACGCAGAAAGGGCACACTTATCCCACAGCTCACTGCAGGCACTGCTGCTCCCCTTCTTCAGCATTCAGGGACATCCATGTGCAGCATCTTCCTGGTCACAGTGGCGGGACCCCGGTTCTCAGTGGTGTATGGGGGGGAGGGGTACGTGCACACAGAGCAGCTGCTATTTTGCGCCCACAGAGGAGACTAGACAGGAAGTGGGTGTGCACAGAGGTGTGTCATGAAAGAGTGGACAGAATCCCAACTTCCCTCGTGCTTCAGTCTCTGAATGTTTCCTGCGCCATGAGAGGTGCTATACCATGTTGGCTTCTGACTTGGGGTTTCTGGGGTGCCCGCTGTGGCACACATAATGGGCTCATGTAATATACACCCATCGTGCTGCAGGAAGGAAGGATCAGGAGGGAGTGAGCTCAGGGTCACCATGAACACAGGGCTTAAGAGCCTGGCGGCTGACAGATCTAAGGGCCGCCACTGTAAACCCAACCCTCAGCAAATCAGGAGAAAGACCCGGCCACCTGCTTCTGTAGTGGATGTTGACCTTGGAAACCCTCTGGGGCAGTCCCACTCTGTCACGTGAACTCACTGTGAGTCCACCTCTTCTAAAAGTCTTGCTGTTTGAAGCGCAGGATGGAAGGAGAGGAATGAGCATCTTGGTAGTGACCTTACCCTGCCATGTTCCCAGCATAAAGCACATAGTAGGTGCTCCATACATGCTTAAGGAAGGTTTGGATGAATGAACAGAGAGAGAAACAAGCATGCTGGTCATGCAAGCCCCAATTCATCACTGTGATCACCGAGAGGACAGGATCGTGGCAGGCCACACCACCTCTCTGGGCATATTTTCACATCTGAAAACAGGAGGGTTTCATTTAAGAAGTGATGGCTCTTCCACTGGCTCTAAAACACTGCATCCAATGGAAGAGGCATGCAACACCTGTCTGATGGTACCACTGTGCCACACTCCTGACCCTGAACTACAATAATTTGATCTTGGTGTTTCTAGTTCCTTCGATGCTTAATGACAATAGAGCTCTCCAGCCATGCTGTGAATGGTCTAGAATGTTCTTCCCCAGTTCAGGTGAATTTTATTTATTTGTTTTTTAAAAAGTTTTATTGTGAATTGAGTGATAGTTTACATGGGAGAACATCAGTTTTATACTCATTGTTTCATTGCAATGATTATAATCCCCTCCGTGTATCATCATTCAAAAGCATCTGCTTCTATTCCCTCTGTTTTTCTTTCTTTTTTTTTTTTTTTGTGGGGTGGGGTGGGGCGGGATGTACACAAAAACACTCAAGAACATATAATTATTTAAACAACCAAAGGGCACATTCTGCAAGCCTGCCTCCTGGCCACCAGCACACAGCCTTTCTCTTTCCATGAGTCTAGAGTCCTCAGCTGCTCCCTCTCTCCATGTCCTCATCTCTGCCTCCATCTCTGGTGTCACTGCTTCTCTGGATAGGGTCCCACATTCCACTCATGCTTTTCTCCTTTGACGGTCCTAGGGTCCTCTGTTCCTGGATTGTAAGATTAACTATTCCCTGCTTTTTGTTACTAAACTTCTACCTTTACAGTTGTGACAGCTGCAATTAGTCATGATAACAATTACTCACTTTTGAATCCTAAGAATCTTATCCCCATCTCCTTTCACCAGACCCGTCTAGACAAGATGAAAACTATTCAGTGGAGATTCTACCTTCCCCCACACACTCTGAAACTAAACTCCCTCTTGAAAACTTGTAAGCCAGTTACTCTGTGCCTTTATGTTGTTGTTGTTGTTAAGTACCATCGAGTCAGTTCCGACCCATAGCGACCCTATATAGGGTTTCCGAGGAGCAACTGGTGAGCTTGAACCGCTGGCTCTGCAGTTCAAATGGCTTTGCTGTTGTGCCTTTATAAGTTCCTCCTATTTTAGGTAGCCAATGTCTAAGTTGCCTGTCCCTATAAACCCTGTATACAGAGGGGATAGGATTGATACTTGATGGGAAGACTCCTTTGCTCTCAGTTGGTATTTTAAACTACTACATCCATAAGTATAGGTCAAGTTCATCAAACTGTAGCGATTTACACTTGTTTTCTTTATCAAATTTTTATCTTTCTCTAGTCGAGTTCTGATTATTAAGCCATTGAGGCTAGGTCAAATGGGCACTATCTACAAATCTGGGTGTTCTTGTGTGTCTCCCCTCACTTCACATCAGCTGGATGCTTCACTCTCCGCTCTAGCCCTCCATGGCTATGTCCTTGTTCATGGGCTCAGGAGTGCCCCAGGTCTCACCACACTTCGGATCAACCATCCCTTCCTCTTCTCTCTCTCATCTCCAGGTCAGCGGGAGCAGACCAGGTGAATTTAAGGGGCAAAAAACCTTAAACCCTAATCCCACATCTGGATACTGTAATGTATTCAGCTGTGTCTCCCCAAATAGGAATCGCATGGTGCCTGGCTACCACTACCCACTGCTCTGAAAGGGACCACATCAGAAGGTTCCAAATAGAGTAGGAAAAGCGTGGACTGAAACTCAAAATTACAAAAAAGACTGGGCTTACTACTCAGAAAGAGACTGGAGAAACCCAAGACGATGGTTTTGACCAGCCTTCGGGTCTGAACAGACCTCACTCTCATGGCTCAATTTTCAGCCAAGCAGTTGGATATGTTTATAGGGTAGGGCAACAACACTAGTAAGGTAAGCTCATCACAGACTGGTCAACACTTCAGGATCAAAAGGGCAGCATTTACCCAAGGACAAAGCTGAGAACGAGGGTGGAATGGAAATAAGAACCACAGGGAGGACATGAGGTAAGTGATGTTTCAGGGAGGGGATTGTGATCATTGGAATGAAACAAAGGCTACGATTTGCTGACTGTAAAACTGATGATCTGTTCTTTAAACTATCACTCAATTCACTATAAAAAGTTACACCACACACACACACACACACACACACACACATGTGTTGTAAATTCTAACCCCTATCCAATGAGATGGATTGGCAGAGTGGCAGCAGCAACAGGCTCAAGTGTAACAACAACCGTGAGGATGGCGAATGCCCAGGGAGTGTTTTGTTCTGTTGTGCAGAGGGTAGCAATGAGTTGGAACAGACCTGACGGCACCTAACAGCAACCGCAGCAATACCTGTAGTTACAATCTCATTTGGGACCGGGTTGTCTTTGTTATACTACAAGGTAGATTAGGGTAGTGTGTATTTTGAGTCAACTTCCTGATATACAGGTAACTATTTATCACATAGTCGTTAGGTCCTTTTTTTTGGGGGGGGGGGGCATGTATTTTATCGTTAGTAATATGTATGACATACACTGCTGCAGCATGTAATTTGCTGATGCTATTGCTCTCCGATGTTCACTGGAAGATGTGTGGTGTTATGGATCAAAAAACGGCCTTCATGCAAGCGGTGGCCTGGTCTACAATGAAGCTGGCATTGGTGTTGGGAGATGTAACTGATAGAAAATTGGACAACTGAGCTGGCTACACACCTCAAAACCATATAAGTCCAGCTTCACTGTTAGGACACTTAATGACAGCGTCACTACAGACCAGGCCTGTAGCGTGACCTTACTGGGAGTTCTGTGCCGTAAGAAGCATCAGTTGTGAATGTGAAGCTGAGATGGGCTAATTTCTTATGCCTACACTGCTTATTACCTCTAGAATGTTTGCAAAGGACATCATGCCAACCCCAAAGACAAAGTCAAGATTGGATTTAAAAAGACACTGATATGAAAGACAAGAGTACTGAAAAACAAAAAGAGGCATTCACTTACATAGGAACCTACTTATGACGGAGCCATCAGAACAGAACCCCTTCATAAGTTGGGGACAACCTGCATAAAGAGAGTAAGCAAGCAAGCAGACATGGGGGAAGACAGACACCACAGAACTTGAAGACTGCCAAGCAGCCAAAGAACAGAAGCAGAAAGGAGACAAGGACCTCCCTCAGAGCTGACAGACAGAAAACTTTCCCTTGAGCTGGTACCCTGTATTCAGACTTGTAGCCTCCTACATGGAGAGAAAGTGTATTTCTGTTTGTTAAAGCTACCCCCTTTTGGTGGTTTTATTATAGCAGGGTATTCCACAGTTGTTTGGAAGATTCCACAGATTTCCTATCCATGACAGCCAAGTCCTCTTACTTTTGACCCCTTCACCTTATGCACCTTCTACTAAAGGTCGAGATGCAGAACTGAAGGATGACCGACCCATGTGGCCCAGGGGGAGCCTACTCACCAGCTGGAACTCGCTCCTGCGGCTGAACGCCTCCCGGATGCCAGAGTCCTTCCAGAGGGCACTGAGGGCAGGGACGTACAGCTGGAAGGTGGCCGGCTCCAGGGGCAGCCCGGCTTTGTTCTCGAAGGCCATCAGGAACAAGCCATGCTTCTCGTTCTCAGAGTGCTGCCAAGGGATACCCAGCTTGTCTCGGGCATCCACAAGGACCCTCGAGCCCTATGAGAAAAGACACGGAAACACAATGCAACTGTGCTCCAGAGACTCACCCCAACTTGGGAACCCCAATGCGCTCAGCCAACGCCATCATGCATAACACTTACAAGCCAGAATCGGGACTGTTGGTTTGTCTATTATAGCACAAATGTCTTAACTCCTATCAGAATAGATGTATATACCGCTGTGGAATCAGCACTGCAAGGTCAGTGGTTCAAACCCCTTTGGGAGTCAGATGACTTCCACTAAAGATTTATAGTCTTGGAAATCCTATACTGGGTCTTTATGAGTGGGAATCAACTTGTTTGCAGTCAGTTTTTTAAAAATCAAACAAAACAACATTGCTGATCCCTAGCAAGCCTAGAGCACGAGAAGAGCTGCCCCACAGGGCTTCCACGGCTGCGATCTTTATGGGAACAGATCTTTCTCCAGTGGAGTGGCTGGTAGGTTTGAACCTCTAACCTTTTGGTTGGCAGCTTTAACCACAGTGACACACACCATACAAATCAACTTGCCTTTCCTGACATCTCATGTGAAAATATGCTGGGAAGGAGACACGGGATGGGAGGGAGAAGGGGTGAGAGATTCAGTAAAGCAAACGTAAACTAAAGTGCACATGCTGTGAAAACAACAATGACAACAAGTACCACTCCTCTAATTATCCTGGCCACCTGGCCACCCCTTAGTACCAGCAGGATATAACTGCTTGTTCCAGCCTAGAACAGAAGAACCCATGAACCTGGCAGTCCTGAGAATGGAACCAAAGGAGGACATAGGTCGGACCCTGACCTCTGAAATAGGAGCCCGGGATCGGATGCCAGATTTCAAGCTGCCATTGTTTGCGATGATGGGAAATGACTTTTCACTCTTTAGCTGTCTTCCTCACTGTTAAAAATAAAGTCAGTATTTTCTGCGCCCCCCCCCCCCTTTTTTTTTTTTTTTTTTACCTTACAGTCAGGGTCAAGGGTATGGAGAAACAGAAACAGCCTGGACTAAAATAGGACTAGGGAACGCTTCCAGCTCGTGGAAACACGTGGCTCCGGAAAATGTAGCTCAGTGACGCGCCTCATGGTACAGGAGCAGCCTGTCTCAGCAGCCTCAGGTGGTGGGGTGGTGATGGGTACCATCAGGTGGCTTCTGACTCCGGGCAGCCCAGTGTGACAGAGGAGAACTGACCCACTGGGTTTGCTAGGCTGTTGTCTTCATGGGGGCAGATGGCCAGGTGTTTCTCTCCTGGAGCTGGGGGGGAGGGGGGGTTTGAACCACTGACCTTTGGGTTAGTGCCAGCAGGGATCCTTGATTCTTAGCCATGACCTAACTAACCTTCCTCACACCTTAAACAGATTGTTGCTGTTGTTAGGTGCCGTTGATTTGGTTCCGACTCACAGCAACGCTCGGTACAACAGAACAAAACTCCACCCAGTCCTGCGCCATCCTCACAATTGTCCATTGTTGTAGCCACTGTACCAACCATTTCGTTGGGGTTTCCAAGTTTTTCACTGACACTCTACTTCACTAAGCATGATGTTTTTCTCCAGGGACTGGTCCCTCCTGATAGTACAACTGAAGTATGAGAGACAAAAGTTTTGCCATCCTGGCTTCTAAGGAGCATTCTGGTTGTACTTCCTCTAACATATATTTGTTTATTCTTCTCCAGTACCATAACTCAAATGCATCAATTCTATATTCTTTATTCCCTGTCCAAATGATACACTGTCCAACTTTAACTTTCAATGTCCGATTGAAAATACCATGGCTTGGGTCTCCAGGTGAAGCATTCTTAGTCACTACAACAATGCATGATTCCTAGGAGGGCAATGTCGGTACGCTGGGCTTCATCAACACCCAGCACTATTGTTCAGCAAAAGACCCTCTTAAGAGGGAGAGATGAACTGCAGACTGAGAGAAAAGAATTGCAAATCACATAGCTGACCAGGGAGTCTCTCATCTACAATATCTGAAGAACTCTCAAAACTCAATAGTAAGAACCCCAAACAGTCCAGTTAGAGAATGAGCAGAAGGCCTGAAGAGGCATTTCTCTGAAGGCAAATGGGCCAGATGGCAAGGTGTTCAAGGCGATTAGCCATCAGGGAGACACAAATGAAAATGGCAAGGAGAGGTCACTAAGAATCTATTGGAAGAGCCACCATAAAAACCCACCACAAATCCAAATCAGGGCAAGAATATGGTGGTCTGCATCTCTCTCACCCACTGTTGCTGGGAAGGTGAACTGCCACAGCTACTCTGGGAATTCGTTTGGATGTTTTTTAAAAAACAAATCTAAGTTCATCATCTACCTCAGCAATCTCGCCTCTGGGCATCTGTCCCAGAGAAATGAAGGTGTGTGTAACGTATACCCTGGTACCCAAGTGCTCACAAAGACTATGCACAGTAGGAAGAAGGCAGAGACAACTCAGACACACGGCGGCCCCTTCGCACTGGGGAGTACTGCACTTTGCAGTGAGTTACTGGGTGGGCCCTGAGAACACTGTGCTGAGTGACAAAAGCCTGTCTCAAAAAGTCACAACTGCATGGTTCCATCTAGCTATGTGACAGAGCTGGAAAACAAATGAGTGGGTGCCAGAGCTTAGGCATGGTGGAGTGGGGGTGACCAGGGAAATCTTTGGTGGTGGGATTGTTTTATCTGGATTGTGGTGGTCACATGAATGATAACGGGGCAGAGAAACATCCATTCACCTTGTGCCAATGACAGTTTCCTAAGCTTTATGCTTGACTAGGAGTCCTGGTGGGGCACTACGAGTTAATGTGCTGGGCAGCAAGGTCAGTTTGAACCACAAGGTCAGCGGTTTAAGCTCACCTATACAGGGTGGCTATGAGTCGGAAAAGACTGGACAGCACCTAACAACAACAACAAATGCTGCACTAAAGTCATGTACCAAGCCATGGTATTCTCATTCACCTCATATACATGTGAAAGTTGGACAGTGAATAAGGAAGACCATAGAAGAATTGATGCATTTGAATTATGGTATTAGAGAAGAATATTGTAAGTACCATGGGCTGCCGGGAAAACAAACAAATCTATTTTGGAAGAAGTACAGCCTGAATGCTCCTTAGAAGCCAGGATGGAGAGAATCATTTCTCAAATTTTGTACATGTTGTCAGGAGGGACCAATTCCTAGAAAAGGACATCATACTTGCAAAAGTGGAGGGTCAGTGTAAAAGAGGAAGACCCCACATGAGATGAATCAGTTCACTAACAGCAGCAATGGGTTCAAACATAACATCCACTGTGAGGATGGTACAGGACTGGGCAGTGTATAGGGTCGCTGTTAGTCAGAACCACCTTGAAGGCACCAAACAACGACTGAAGTCATATAAGGAGCCCCAGTGGTGCTGTAAGATAAGCACAGAACTACTAATTGCAAGGTTGGCAGTTCAAACCCACCACATGCTTCCCAGGAGAAAGATGAGAGTTTCTGTTCCTGTAAAGGGTCAGTCTCCAGTCGATGGCAGTGTGTTTGGTTTTAGTTTGGATAGCCATGTTAAGGAGTCCTGGTGGCATGGTGACAAAGTGCTCAGCTGCTCAGCCAAAGGGTGGTGGTCTGAACCCAACAGAGGCTCTGCAGAAAGACCTGGCGATCTTACATGGCAGCTGAGATAAGCCAGCTCCACTCTGCCGCTGGGGTTGTTTGGAGTTGAACTGGACTCAGTGACAGCAATCGAGACATGGGAGATGTTACCACTGGAGAAAATTGGGCAATACCTGTCATGGATTGAATTATATCCCCACAAAACGTGTGTCGAGTTGGGTGGGCCATGATCCTCAGTGGTTTGCATGGCAGTTCTGTAGTGATGCAGTCATCCCCCAGGATGTGCTCTGATGTGATCAGCCAATCAGCACCCTGACTCAGGCCTCACAGCCCTGGTGTGATGTCAGGGGAGCCTTCCTGGGGTGTGGCCTACATCACCTTTGAATTCACAGAAGAGAGGAGGACCTATTGCCACCAAGAAGGAGGAGCTGGGAGCCAAGCATGTCCTGTGGCCTCAGGTCCCTCCTAGACCCAGGAGACAGAGAGAAAGCCTTCCCTGAATTCAAGCTTCTAGCCTCCTAAACTGTATTTCTTAAAGCCAACCCCCGCCCACCCCCCGTATTTCTGTGATAGCAGCAGAAGGTAACTGAGATGATACCTCTCTATAGTATCTTTACCTCCTTGAAATACATTAGTTTTTCAAAATAAAATAGGAAAAAAAGTTAACTACCACTCATGGCATGATGTGAGGAAAGGGAAGGCAACTAGAGACCAAAGAAACATCAATGGGGAAAAAGTGAAGCTTGGCAAAATCTTAGCAGGAGATGGCCTTTCTGAAAATCCAAACTGAACCAAACTCAAGCTGATTCCGACTCATAGCGATCCTACAGGACAGAGTAGAACTGCCCCCATAGGGCTCCTGAGGCTGTACTCTTTAAGGAAGCAGACTGCCACATCTTTCTCACGAGCGACTGGCTGATGGGTTCAAACCACCAACCTTTCAGTCAGCAGCCAAGTGCTTAACCACTGTGCCACCAGGGCTCCTTAAAATAGACTTGGAAGCCCCAAATGCCTCAAGACTTACACCAACCAGGCCTTCCCTAATTATTGTAGGAAACACAGGGTTGGTTTTAAACACAACAAAAAAAACGACAGGCCTATCCAAATGCCCCTGTTCCCGCTGTCCACTGCCACCCAAGCAAAAGCTGGAACTGGCCCAAATGAACTGCACCCAGATGCAAAGAACAGACTTTGCATTTCTCCTTTGCAAAATTCAAGGGCACCAGCATCTCTGCAGATGCCCTTCAAACTGTATCAGTTAAGTAGCACCCATTTCTGATTTATTTTTTCGCTGCATTTGTGGGGGCGGGGCAGGGGTGGTGGTGGAGTCTTTCTTTTTCCCTTTTAAATTTATTCTAGCCCAAAACTCCTCTCTGCCAAGTTTGTTCTGAATTTCCAAAGCTTAGCTCTAGAGACATTTTCTGCTCTGAGACATCTGCTTAAAATTGGAGTTGGTTTTTCCTTTGTTTTTCTTTCTTCTTTTAATGGATGTGAGTTCTCCGGAGCGTTCTGCCTTTGGTAACCTTACAACACTTGCTGTACTTTTGCAGAATGAATAGCTACACATTTTGCCATCATTATGTATGGAACCCTAATGGTGCTGACATTGAAGAGCTTCCTCGATTCGAACCCACCAGCCACTCCACAGGAGGAAGACGTGACAGTCTGCTTCCACCAAGATTTACAGTCCAGGAAACCCTTGCAGGCAGTTCCTTACAGGGTTGCTGTGAGTCAGAACAGGCGTGATGGCAATGTTTTTGTTAACATTTTAAAGAAAAATACTAATAGGCATATTAGAATAATACAATGCACTGAACAGCAGACCTCTGATTAACAAACATGACAATATTACCCAGAACTACAATATCCAAAGTAAAACAATTATACAAGACTGAAAATAGGAACCAGAGATGTTGTTGTTAGGTGCCATCAAGTTGGTACCGACTCATAGTGACCCTATGTACAACAGAATGAAACACTGCCTGGTCGTGGGCTAACCTCACAATTGTTGCCATGCTTGAGCCCATTGATGCTGCTACTTTGCCAATCCATCTCGCTAGGGGTCTTCCTCTTTTTCTC